>NC_135371.1:145947196-146250227 GCF_049243985.1 Paroedura picta | reverse complement strand
AATAAAAACCCCAGGTAAGGAACCTGTATGTTCAGATAGCTCTCTGTGGAAATTTGCTATTTGTCTTCATCACAAATGTTCTAATGGATTTATTGCTTCATGTTTTTTACAGAACCATCCTAAGCAGAGTGAAACCCTACTAATTCCATTAGAATTAGTGGGCTTAAAATAATGTAACTTTTCTGAGGCAAAATTGTTAAAGGATTTTTGTACATTATGACCCTAAACCAGTTTCAGAATTGTTCCTACATTAGAAATCCTCTGAATTTTATGTGTATCCATGAACTAGGAATTGCTATCCTAAAACTATCAACAGGAGCCCCCCCCCCCCCCCCCGCATAGTGTTATCAGATGTCCTCTTTTGAGCTCTTTTGATGAAAATGTCCCCTTTTGGGTTGTAAGATAAGGATCATTCCTAGTTAGTAGCAATTATCACATCTTAAATAGTAGGGGTATTTAAAATGAGATTTGTCATAGTAATTTCTTGAAGTAGACAGGGAATATGGTAATCCTATCAGGTTATTTATTTATTTATTATATATTTATATACTGCCCTCCCCTGAGGTTCAGGGGATATATGAATATACTTTGTTTCTTCCCATTTCAATGCATGTTTGAGAGGACAGTTTTCATCCCTCATATTTTCTTTGGTCAATTCCCCCTTTTCCTTTGTTTCTTTTACAGCATTTCTCTTGACTCTTCCCCTATTTTAAATTAAAATGGGACCTCAGTAACATCATAGTAACATCATAAAAGTTAATCAACTACAGTGCAATTAAGAATTTATGCTATCATTTGGAGCAGAATTTGTCACAGATCTTGTAAAATTGAATGAATGAATGAATGAATGAATGAATGAATGAATGAATGAATGGTAAGAAGTAATGTTAACCAGCAGTGTTTCCAGCTGTGCCTTATGGGTATGTTATTCTGTGACAAGGCAATCTATTTGAAAGATCAAGTTTCTTTCGAGGCTGCTGTAGATTTAGGATGAGACTAGTCATCTTTTCCCAAAAAAAACATATTATTAAAAGAAGTATTGCCATTACAAGCAATGCCTGTTTTTATAGTAATTTCAACATTACACAGTATTGTACAATTCTGGAGGATATTGGCACATGGATAAATGAACCAATACAAAAAACCAAATGTGTTTCAACTCCTCTTAGGGGTCTTCTTCAGTGTTCTGGTAGTTTAAATACACTCATGTAATATAATATTGGTGGTAATATAATATAAGGTGGTAAAATATAAAGGCAGAGGCTCCCACACTTATAATGTGTCCAAATTTATCTCTCTTGAAAGATTTATTCTCCAAAATTCTGCCCAAATTCCCTCTTACAAAATGTATTCCTCCAAAATTCCCTCTTTTATTGTTCTACGGTTGCCTCTAGACAAAACAGATTGTGCAGGTTTTTAACATGAAACAGAAATATATAGAACATGTTTAGAAGAGGTAAAAGTGGCATTAGCGCACATCCCATTAGCAGGAATCCTTCCTTCAAATTGCCTCCAAATCTCGGGGGGGACAATGACTATGGCCTGTTTCCAGTGAACAAATCTTGCTTTAAACACTGAAATTTGTAGAACAGATGTGCCCTTGGATAACTTCCTCTTGTTTCCTAATATTGTTTGGCCCCACCTAACGCAGCTAGACATATCAGCTGAGCCACAGTGCTGATACGATACCCACAGATCATCTATGACTTCCAAGACTCTCCTTGCTGGAGGACCACCTTACACCTTGTGCTGGTGTTTATGCCAAATGATGAAAGGATAGGTATGCATGAGAAAATAAAACCAAATTAGTCAGCTTTCCTAGTCAAGGTATTTCAGTATGATTTGTTTATAAAGCTCGTTTTGGCTACTTCTCCACAATGAAGATTCACTGTGGTCCAAAGTACATGTTATATCTACCGTCTGATTATCATGGGGACTTGCAGCCATATGATAACTCCATTCAGAAGCACTGTATGGGCCCAGTTCAGATCAGGACAGCAGCTTGAGGAGAGGAATGGGTCTTGCCTCCATGCTGTGTGCTTTTCCAACTCAAATTGACTCCAGGGGAGTTCTTTATCCTGCCAGAGAGCTGCATGTGCACTGAATTACATTTCCCCACTCTGAATTAAGCTGCCACGGGAACTTGCAGCTGGTGTCCTGCTGCAAGTCTCTTTATGGGTCATAAGAATGTACAGTTGGTCCATCTACAGCTGGCCAGTGCTGTGAATGCAGAGTTATTTTGTGGTGACAACAAAGAATCTTCACTGCAGTTTTGAATCAGCTCCCACCTGGCCAATATTTCCCCTCATACACACCAGATGGCTTTTTCATGCTTTTTTAAAATGGGGAAGTCCCTGGTCACTATGATACAAAAACATTATTGGCATTATGCACAGTATTGGCATGATCTGTTAAGTCCTCTGATCTCTTAGCTTTCCTTTTTAAAAATGGAAATCTCTATCCCATATTACTGCTGTGATGTAACAAAACACACCTTTCCCTTTACATCTTCACAACAAAAAGGGCTAGTGACTTTAAAAACTTAAAGCTGAGAATTCAAAGGAAGTAGTAGGTTTTGGCAATAGACTATTATTATGCTAAAAAGATCTAGCAGCTGCTAGCTTTTTTTAAAAAAAGAAAGTGTTTGGGAAGAAGTCTTCCAGTGGAGAGGAATGGGGCTGATGCAAAGAAAATGATGCTTGCCTGGGCCATTCAAAGGTGCAGGCCTTCCTGTCCACATAGTGTACAAAAAGACTGTATCAAACTGATTCAAATGAGTAGCCGTGTTGGTCTGAAGTAGCACAGTAACATCAGAGTCCAGTAGCACCTTTAAGACCAACAAAGATTTATTCAAGGCGTGAGCTTTCGAGTACAAGCACTCTTCTGACATTTTAGACTCTTCTGACTCTTAGTCTGACCCGAAAGCTCATGCCTTGAATAAATCTTTGTTGGCTTTAAAGGTGCTCTATATCAAACTGAGTTTGGGAAAGATAGCAGGGGAAAATAATTAGAACATGATTTTATGTGGATTCTCAAAAAAAAAAATCCACTCCTGTTTGGATACTAAACAAGAGCAAATCCTCTGTATTCAAACAAGCTAGATTAACTGCAGAACAAAATCTCTCTACAACCCAGGAAATTTTTCTGTTGCCTACTTAGATGTTAGGCTTTTATACCTTTGTGTTGCCTCACCTCTCTCTCAACAAATATTCTCAGTATTGGAAAGTTCAGTACATACTAGTAAATGTAAAAATATGAACATTGTCCTGCTGGATCATATCAAAAGTCTACCTAGTCTACCAAAAGTTTGTCTTTAGTTTCTGGTGTTCAGAGGTATACTGCCCTTGTCCATTGAGGCTTCATTTTGCTTATAATGATACTTTCCCCCTACAGCATCTTACTGACATTTTCTTCAACAGATGTAAAGTTGTGGAGCTTTGTTATAGTAGCTTCTATATGGCAATAATAATAATAGGTTGTTTTTTCTTCTCTGTACAGAACAAAAGCCCTTGTGCTGGAATTACTGGCTGCTGTCTGTTTGGTGCGTGGGGGCCATGAGATTATTTTGGCTGCCTTTGAGAACTTCAAGGAGGTGAGGGCTATCTTTCTGTGCCATTCTGTGCTTAGGTCCATTTTTAAAACATGAGCCTTTCAAAGGTAAAAAACAGTCAAAAGTGTGCAAGTGGAGAAAGGATGAATATCCCTGTGGATACGCATGTATGGAGATATGTGTCTGAAATGTAGTGCACCAGGAACAATCTGTGCATGGCTAGCCTGCTAGTGCTGAAGCACTCCTGGGATTCTGACCCGCTCCCTTTCTTCCCAGGTTTGCAAAGAGCAGCACCGCTTTGAGAAATTAATGGAGTATTTCCGCAATGAGGACAGCAACATTGACTTCATGGTAAGAAACAGGCATTTGTGTTGTGTAAGCCCCAGAGTGGTTGGGCCAGTTCCCAGAGCACAGCCAGGGTGTGTAGAGTGCAGATCGGTAATGGAGTTGCCCCATCCTCATTGGACGGCTGAAAACTCTTCAGGTACCATTCACAGCATGCCATTAAAATAAAATATGTTGAGTAAATTCCTAATTGAACCACAATTGATACTTCTGTGGACAATGTCATAATAACAACAGTTACACCTACCTGCAGTGCACATTGTACAATCCCATTTTGCCTTAGGGCAGTGCAAGATCAAGAGGCCTGTGGCAAGTTTGTGTATCTAATATAAGAGTGATCCAGTAAAACAGCTGCAAAAGCATCATAGAGCTGAGGAGAGTCATCCCCTGCCAACCTTCAGGTGGTGGCTAGAGAACTCCTGGGATTGCAACTGAGTTCCAGGTGACAGAGATGGGTTCCCCTGGAGAAAATGGCCACTTTGGAAGGTGGACTTTATGGCATTGTACCCTGCAGATGTCCCTCCCTCCCTAAACCCCACCTTCCCTAGACTCCACCCCCAAGATCTCCAGGTATTTCCCAGCCCAGGGCTAGCAACCCTACTGTTCCCCATGGGGACAGAAGAAGAGCCTCTTAGCCAAAGTGGGGTAGATGGGAGTCAACAGGGCTACAGCACAATTTATCATGTGCACCACAATTCACTGCCAGCCCCACCATGTGGTGACACTTTTTAAATTTTGCTGCATCACATCAAGCAGAAATTAATGGATTTCCCAAATCAAACTGGAAACTAAGGGCCATATTCAGTCTACTGTTCCTGTCTCTATGCTCGTAACTCAGTATACAAACCCTGCACACCTCAAAGCTGTATCACATTGGTTGTTGTGATGCCAGGGGATATTGGCATCTCCTGGGAAGGAGCTACACACTTCTTTTTGGGGGCCATGATACACCTAAAAGCTTCATAATGCACCATCAACTTACTCAGCCATCCTACAACCATAGAGAGAGATGCTGAAGGAATTTGGGCTGGTTGCCTATTGGGAATGAAGGAGTTTGTGAAAAGGATCCCAGCTGCCCTAAGCGAAAACCTTCTCCAGTAAGTTAAATCAAATATTTATCACGGTCTTTGACTTAATCCAGTCACAATATTCACAATATTCAAGGACAGTCTCAGGCAAAGTAAATATATACAAAAGCATTGGGGGACAATCAACTCATTGAATAATTAAATCAAAATAACTACAAAGATAATAAAGCATATTAATAATTTTAAAAAAATTCCTGCCAATCCCAATATAAGGTGCCTCATATAATCTTTCCTGATTTACATAATTCCAAATTTTTCTTGAATCTGCAGACATGGGTGCAAAATCTAGCCACCTAGGACGTAGTCTGATCAGACCAGATATTCAAGTCTGATTTTATTTGGCCTACCAGGGAAACCTTGCCGCAGTAGGTCAGCGGTTTCCTTATGGATCTTACTATAAAAATCACACTTTAAAAATGTATGCTCAGCTGAGTCTCCTTCTCTTTGCGAACATGCACAGAATTGCTAAGCAGTGGTGAGTTATCTCTGTTATGAATGGTGGAATGGTAGGCAATGAAATTTCACAGAGCTTTAAAAATGTCAACAGTGATGCAGGGATCTGAACAGAGACTTTCCTATATGGACCAGCATGCTTTTTTCTGTTGGCTCTGAATTTGGACATCAGCTAACAGAGCACTTATCTCTGCTATTAAGGTAGAGTTATGGACTGGCCTGGAGCGTATGCATTATCTTCTCCACATCCCCCTTCTACTCTTCCAGATTGCTGTCTCAGCAGAGAGTTGAGGACCATTGCAGTAATTTTGTGCACAGACTTGCTCCCTATATTCCAGTGGTACTTAAGCAGCTTCTTTGCATGCAGAATTGCAGTCCAGTTTCCCCTCCAGCCCTCTCAGACATACATTGAAAATATGCTTTCCCTTATTGTCTGCATAGCCCTGGACCTTCTTCCTGCATCTTCATTCCTTCCTCCACCAACATGTGGAAAGAAAGTGGGACTTGTTCATTATTATTCCATACCAGGTTTTGTTAATTAAAAAAAAAACCTCCCTGCTTCGGAGGAAAGGGTCAAATGAGCCATAGGGCCAGGACTGGTTGAGACTGTGCACAATAACCCAAATTGCCCCTCTTTGTTTTGCAGGTGGCCTGTATGCAATTCATCAACATTGTGGTGCATTCAGTAGAGGACATGAACTTCCGGGTGCATCTGCAATATGAATTCACCAAGCTAGGTTTGGAAGAATTCTTACAGGTAATGCCTGTCCCATTCACCAATGTGTACTCTTATCTAGAATGGCTTATAAAAGTAGGAGAAAAGAGTTCCCAGAAGCAGCCATTGATCCTTGAGGCAAAATCACTGAGATGTGAATGATGCGCCTTGCTAGGTCTTAGTCCAAAAACGCCATTGCTGGGCAGATGGCACATTCCACTGAAGAGCTGCCAGGAGCTCCAAAAGGCTGCATCCTTCACGGCAGGTCAACAGAGCTTGTTGGGATGAGGGCCTGGATTTTCACGGTCAATAAGGGCTGGGTTTTCTGCAAGCCAATCCTGTTGTCTTGTTTCATGACATGATGGACTGTTGCCAGACCTTGTCTCTTTTGTGACACTCTTAGCTACCTGGAAGTGTGAGACAGAAATCTTTTAACAAATAAATAGGTCATCCAGAAGACATGTGGGTATGCTCCTACCAGTAGTCATCGGTTTTCTTTATCCTTTTACATGCAGAAGTGTTTATTTTCTAGAGCAAATGTTCCATTAGATTATCAGTAAGTTCACTAGAAAATGTTTTATGTGCTAAAGTGCAGTCTAGACGGGAACATTACTAATGCAGTGTTCACCCACAGGTCAGTAGTTAAGCAAACATGCTCGTCCTCTTAGCTGGATTGCTTCTCATTGTAAAGTGAACAGTGTATGTGTGTGCTGAACTGAGTGTGCTGAACTGAGGCAAACTACAAATGATTTGGCCTAAGGCAGGGGTAGTCAAACTGCGGCCCTCCAGATGTCCATGGACTACAATTCCCAGAAGCCCCTTCCAGCGAATGCTGGCAGGGGCTTCTGGGAATTGTAGTCCATGGACATCTGGAGGGCCGCAGTTTGACTACCCCTGGCTTAAGGGCTTTACATAGAGATTGAAAAGCATGGGAGTTAGGATTGCCCCTTTGGGGTCCCACAGGATAGGGCCAATATTGATGATAACTGGTATCCAATGGCAATTCTTTGGTCCTAGTCTATGAGGAATTATTTGAACCAGTCTAATGCACAACCCCTGATGCCTATTTCTGCCTCTGGGCACCTCAACAAGATAGCATGGTCTGCTATGTCAAAGGCAGCCCATAAATCCAGTAGGAGCAACAAGATATTGCCTTTTTGTATACATTTAGAAAGCAGTTGTCAACAAAGGAATTGAGAGCAGTCTTTATCCTATAGCTGGGTCTAGGGCAGATGAGTTATCCAAGACCTGAAGTTGGTCTGTTACTGCTCTCTTAATCAGTTTGCCTATGCCAGCTTTTCTCAACCTTTTGACCATGGAGTAACCCCTAAAATGTTCTTCAGGCTTCCAGGAACCCCAGGAGTGATGCCAGCTGGCCACACAGCCCTGCCATGCCCTTGCCCCTCCCCCCCCCATGCAAAGCAGCAATTCTCCTCAGGAGAAATGATCTGTAGGATTTAAGGATCACTTGTAACTTTGCCCCTCCTGCCTTAATGGACTTGGCCACAAGCTAGGGAACCAGCTGCTTCCCTTGCTCCCCCTTCCCCCTCCCGAGCATGAGTGAGTTCCCTCATGGTATCTGCACCTGGGAGGGTTGGGGCCTGCATGACTATTCCCACTTTAAACCATCTCTTGTTTCTCCCTCCTCAGTACTCCTCAAGCCTGCCTGTTAATGAGGGTAGTGATGTCACTTCCCAGTGACATGTCACTTGCGGGGGCATGGCAGGGAGGTGTGCCCAGCTGACACCTCTTCCAGGTCTCCTTGAAGTATTGCTGGGGCTCCTCCATGGTCAGAAGGTTGAGAAAGGCTGCCCAAGGGAATGCTGGGAATTATAGTTCCATGAAGACACTCGGCATCTTCCCCAAACTGCAGTTCCCAAGATGCTAGGAAGAAAGGACAAGTTGTGACCAGTGAAGTCTGTATTGAAGATATGCCCAAAGGGTGTTATTCTTGCCTTTTGGCCACAGACCTGCCTGAGTGTGCTGACAGAATGCTTTTGTTTCCCCCTGAATTTCTTTCCCGTACATCCCGTGAAGTGCCACCAGAGGAACTGGGAATATGGAAAATGTCCGGGGGAGGGACCTGTGGGAGGCTCAGGACTATTATGCTAAACTTATGTGGAAAAGACTCCATGTGGTGGCCCAAGAGTCTGAACAGCTGTTTTTCCCTGGAAGTCCTTTGAAGTTCGGCAGACTTCAGACCTTGGGTCACTTTCTCTGTCCTGAGACTATTTTTCCTATTACTAAATGCGCTTTCTCTCCTCAGAAGTTGAGACACACAGAAAGTGAAAAGCTACAGGTGCAGATCCAGGCTTATCTGGACAATGTGTTTGATGTGGGCGGGCTACTGGAAGACGCCGAGACCAAGAACGTGGCACTCGAGAAAGTAGAAGAGCTGGAAGAGCACTTATCTCATGTAGGTGGCTGATCCATCCTATTTCTTGTGAACTTCCTATTTCTGGTGAATCCATCCTATTTCTTGTGACCAAGCCCTATGAAAATAGGTTGAGGGACTTGGAAATGTTCAGCCTGGAGAAAAGGAGGTTGAGAGGGGACATGATAGCCCTCTTTAAGTATTTGAAAGGTTGTCACTTGGAGGAGGGCAGGATGCTGTTCCCGTTGGATGCAGAGGAAAGGACACGCAGTAATGGGTTTAAACTACAAGTACAACGATATAGGCTAGATATCAGGAAAAAAATTTTCACAGTCAGAGTAGTTCAGCAGTGGAATAGGCTGCCTAAGGAGGTGGTGAGCGCCCCCTCACTGGCAGTCTTCAAGCAAAGGTTGGATGCACACTTTTCTTAGATGCTTTAGGATGCTTTGGGCTGATCCTGCGTTGAGCAGGAGGTTGGACTAGATGGCCTGTATGGCGCCTTCCAACTCTATGATTCTATGATTCTATTCTATAGATATCATGAGAAAAGAGCCTGACTGGATCAGACTGGGACAGTAGCCATGGGAGCCATCTGCTCGGGAACTGACGTCCCTCCCTTCCTCAGCCGTAGCATTGCATTCCATCGTCCCTCCTCCCACCTCACCCTTGATCCTTAAACTGGATTTTGCATTTATACCTCTACTTCTGTTATCATGATTTTAAATAATTTGATCTGCTTAACACTCATCTTTATCTTCTTTTAAATTAATCCTGTCATTTTCATCCCTCTCCTGAGCAACTTTGCATTTATGAATGGATCTGGATTTGACAGCACCGTGGTCACCCTTCCTGGTGGGACAAATAGCAGCTAATGGGGGCAGATTCAGATCAAGAAAAATGATGTGGGGGGGGGGTGTTACTCCCATTCCAAGTCATGCATGGCTCATTTTTTTCCATGGGAAAAAACATCTAATAGGAATTCTGTTAACAGAACTTCCAATCCTCAGCATTCAGTCAAGGGATCACCTCCCTCTAGTTGGTTTCATGACTGGAATCTGTGGAACCCAAATGGTAGCCTGAAAGCCTTGCAGAGCAGTCCCAAGCAGAGGTAAACCAATCTAAATTTGTTCAAGTGTGCTTTGCTTAGCACAATTTCGGGTGGATAGCCGTGCTGGTTACAGTAGAAGAGCAAGATCTGAAAAGACTAACAAGATTTCCAAGGTATTCACTTTCACAAGTCAAGTCAAGGAAATTTTGACTGTCAAATCCTATGATCTCAAAATCTTGTAGGTCTTTAAGATGCTATCAGACTCCCATCTTGCTCTGCTTAGGATGGTACTGCTAGGATACCAGCTAAGACTATGCTGCATTAGGCTAACATCAGCGAACCACTGGGATAGTGACGTGGGTCAGCAGCTGCTGAATCCCCCACCCCAGTAAAGACTGGTTTGCATCTTGGTTTGGGGAGCCGTCATTGACCTAGCTGTCATTCTACACAGTGCCGCATGGGGAGCAAGAAATCTTCCCATCTGAGTCATCTTCATCCCCCACACCAGACTGATATTAACATTTAAACAATCACACAAGATCCTAATGGTGTATTTTCCAGGTCACACCTCTGCTTTGTACCTTTGTACCTTTGAGTACATGGTGTGTATTATTTTATAAAATACCTCTACGTCCAAAAGGGCCAGAAGCTGATATGAGTTTTTGGGAAAGTATGGGTAAAATAATCAAAGAAGAAATGTTTTGGCTGAAGGTTACACTCATCCGAGGTTCCTGTTTTAATCCAGTTGACAGAAAAACTGCTGGATTTGGAAAATGAGAACATCATGCGAGTGGCAGAGCTGGAGAAGCAACTACTACAACGGGAGAAGGAACTGGAGATTGTTAAGGTGCGTGGGTAAGAAAAGAATAGGATATGGGACTTCGGTCAAAGCAGAGCTCCTTCCTCTGACTTAAGAAAGTGGGTTTCAAATTGCATTCTTGGGAATCCTAGACCCAAACAAGCTTTCCAGTGGCTTCTCAGTGAAAAGATCTCTGCATATAGAAAGCTTATTTTGCCAGGGAAGTAGGTGATGCTAGACCTCAGCCACCTGACATGCTCGCTCTGTGGTTTAAAAGTATAAGCTACTACACGTGAAAAACAGCCTCCTTTTATCCTCTAGCAGAACTCTCATTATCATGATCAAGCTGGAAAGACCTCTTTCTTTCTGTAAGACTTTCAGTAATATGTAAACTCGTATTTGGGAGATGCGGGGACGGAAGAAGAAAACCAATGGCAGGCATGCTTCACTGCATGTGGAAAACTGCATGTTTCAGGGAGAACAGAAGCCTAGACTTACCTCCCTTCTAGGGCCACTAATGACCCTCTAGGGTAGCAGCCCTTCAGGAAATTCCCCCGTAAATGAAATAGTCAGACTGCCCCTGAGTGGGAACTAAGTAGAGAATGGCCATCAGAGAAGGAAAGCGCCTTCATCCGTTTGTGTGCCCTGGGACAGGAGACCTATGAGAGTGCAAGCAACCAGGTGCACACACTGCGCAGGATCATCAAGGAGAAAGAGGAGGCCTTCCGGCATCGCTATACCTCACATCCAACAGGGGGAGACCACCTGCCACTGCCGCCATCTCAGGAGGTGGAGCTCAACTTCAGCAACCTTCCAGAGGATGACCTCCGCCTCCCTGCCCTGCCTCCTATGGAGGCGGCCCCTCCACCCCCACCCCCTCCACCACCTCTTCCCCCACCCCCTCCTCCACTACCGGGTAAGTTTGTACCGCAGAGCAAAGAAAATAGCGTCTTTTTATACAGGTTAATTGAATTGCTACAGTGCCTGACCCTGTGTTTCTTTCAATTCATAGATAAGTGCCCACCGGCTCCGCCACTTCCTGGCATGTCACCTTCTGTGGTGCTCACTATGGGGCTATCAGGTATTCATCACAGGCCATCATCCTAGCATCACCGCTCTACCCAGAGACTGTGGTAAAAGCCTCAAAAGAGTGATGTCAACCACTGATCTTCAAGCTTGTCAGTTCAGGAACCAGTTGAGCAAGCAGCATGAGGCTTACTGAATTGCAAACCTAGGACAGAATAGAAACAGGGATCCAGAATTAAGACCGTATCCATGTAAGGTCTAGGGCTATGGGTAGCAGACCAAGAGATCTGGTACAGGGAATATAAAATGAACACCAGGAGGTGTGTATTTTATCTAGGAACAAACCAAGAGTCAGAGCCTGAGGACTTTCCTCTACTTGTGAGTGACCTGACCTTGCATATATGCAGAGAGAAACAAGAACCACAGCGCTCTTGCTTTCTATGCCTGCTGTGTGCCCTGAAGTTTGTGACCACTGATGTAAACAACGAGGATGACTTTCAGCATTCTTCCAGGGCACAGGAAAAAACACATAAGCACTGTATACAAATTCAGTTTTTAATTTTTTAAAATAAAGTTTCTTAGTCTTGTGAGCACAAAAATGTTCTTGAAAATGTGTACACGATGTCTGCTGAAATCTCAGAAGCCAGAGGGTAGCTGAATATATTTCCATTAGTTGGAGGGTGGGGTATTAAAGCATAGATTCCTCTCTGCCATGACATAAAACCAAAGGGATCAGGCCAATGGGCCCAGCCACTCCAACACTCTGTTACACAGTGGTCTAAATAAATGAATGAATAAAATAATTAAATGAATAAAATAATTAAATGAATAAAATAATCAATAAAACCCAGGTACCTTCAGGAGATCCATCAGTGGGGCCAGAACTCCAGAAGCCCCCTGTTTCCCCCCCAAGCCCCAAGAATACAGAGCATCACAGCCCCAGACAGGGTTCCATCTATACCTTGTGGCCAACAGCCACTGATGAACCTCTGCTCCATATCTTTATCCAGTCCCCTCCTGAAGCTGTCTAGGCTTGTAGCCACCACCATTTCCTGTGGCAGTGAATTCCATGTGTTAATTACTCTTTACAAGAGTTAATTATTAATCTACAAGTTATTCATTTACATGTGAATCCAGAGAAAATGAGGGACAATGATAAAAATACAGAATAAATCATGAAAAGATATCCATATATTTAGCAATATATGTAATTCACACAAGGTTTGTTTTTGCTTAGTGTGAGATTGCAAGTATGGATTTTATCAGACTAATGATTGGGGGGGGCTATTGATGTACGTTTTCAGCTTTTAAGATGCTACTGGCTTTGTTGACTGCTTTTTATTCCTTGCTCTTGTTCTGTATAACACAAAACAGTGGGAAGGAGATGTCTGCTCTCAGTCATGCATGGTCTTGGTGACTCCCCCAAAGTTCCTTAGAATACCTTTAAGAAGTGATGGCATGTTTCCATGGGGGAATCAAAATCAAGTAGAAAACTGCCAGAGGATCCATCCCCAGACCTCAACCTAAGGCAGTGGTCCCCAACCTTTTTATCACCGGGACCACTCAACACCGGGGACCACTCACCGGGGACCACTCAATGCCTTTTACTGAGGCCCGGTGGGGGGGGGGGTAGTTTACTCCTCTACTCTCAACCACTGCCCTAGCGCTCTCTGATCGCTTTGGTAATGTTTAAACATCCCTTCAAAATAAGATACAGACACGCCACAACAATGAAGTGTGTTGTAAAGGGCTGGGGGGATGAAGTAAAGGGCCAGGGCGGGGGGAGAAGGCGTCCTTCGGGGCCCAGCTCCAATTAGTCGAAGGACCACATGTGGTCCATGGCCCACAGGTTGGGGATCGCTAACCTAAGGTGTGGCTTGGTCCCTCCCACACTTGCATAATCAAATACAAAATGTATGTGCTCTCTTCTCTCTGCCTCTAGCAATCCGGATTAAGAAGCCCATCAAGACCAAATTCCGCTTGCCAGTCTTTAACTGGACAGCACTGAAGCCCAACCAGATCAGTGGCACAGTCTTCAGTGAACTGGATGATGAGAAAATCTTAGAGGTGAGGGGAAAGGCGAAGGCAATACCAAGGCATCGTGGCTCGTGTCTGCATGGTTTCCTGTCTGCTGTTCTCTCAATTCATATTTGCTGTTTCGCTAACTCCGCTGCGTTATACTTGTGGCTGTGAATTCTCTGATTCCCTGATGGCACTGATTGGCTAAGCTGGAATAAGAGCTTGGAATATTAAGCTCTCAGCTAACTAAGGAGGTAGAGATGGTAATGGACAGGGAGCCTAGAGGAGGGATGTCGAAGAAAGAATTGACTGGGAAAGAGGAATGGAGGAGACAAGAAGTAGTTCAGGAAGAGGAGGTGGTATCCCAGGAAAGCAAAGAGGGCTAGAGCCATAGGGTTGTATACAGTGGTTGCTCTCCACTGACAACTATTGGTCTTTCCACCAGTGGAGGAAGGTGATGATTTTCATTGACCACTTCACTGTTCATGGAGGTTCTCCAAAACCTGAGGAGCAGTGTTTTCAGGTGTACAGTGGGGTCCACTCACAGTTGGTTGCTTACAACCTGGAGACCTGAGGAAGAGGGAACCAAGGGAAAAGTAAGAGTCTGGCAAAAGTGGGTACAAGATCTAGGGACAGGAAGACTTGTGTTTGACTAATTACTTGTGCTAAAGAACTAGCACTATGCCAGATGTTTGAACTCAGACATTTTTTGCATAAAAGAACACTTTTGGGGAGATTTTGTGCTATTTTTGTGAGAGTTCCAGGCCCAATTCTTCAGCTACTGCACATTATTCAAAAAGGGAGGAAGAGCAGCAGAGCCAATTGAAACAACCAGTTTATCACAGGAAAGCAGCTAACCAGTGAAAAGGATGAGGTAGGCAAGGCCAGTGGGCTTTGGGAGCAATAAATGCATAAGCTGATGAGGATTGCCCCATCACTCCACCATGATTGCACAAGTGCAGAAAACAAACACACAAATGTGAAAACTGAACTGGCAGTAAATAAAAGCATGACATACACACAGGGAAGTTCCACGTAAAAACAGGCAGTGTGAAACAATCTCCGTTGCGCTTTCTCTGGAAGTGCCTTGTAGGCAGGGGGAAACCAGAGAAGGGCGGCACTCTGGAAGACGGCCAGTTGTGGGCTCTTCTGATATTTTCTTTCTCTGTGGGATGTTTCCATGTGTGGGCGACTGATGACCTTGTTGAGAATCAGTGTCTTATCATGGGTATGTATGGGAGAGGGGGTGAAACTAGTGGTGCTTGAGAGTTACTTGAGTAAATAAGAAGGGTCCTGCTAAGGATCTTGCAGGCTCAGAGGGAGGGCGAGACAGAGGCACAAACACTGGCTCCCATTTTGTCTCTCGTGTCTGGGTTACTGGTAAGCAAGAGGGTGACTGAAATCTTCATGCTGCTCTGCACAGACTGGTAAACTTTCCAGAATAGCTATCGTAGCAGAACACACTTTGGGGAACTGACTAATGTTGACAAGGGTTACTTCTGGCTGTGACTTAACAGTATCAGCTCTTTGGGTTCTCATTCCTCTTTTAGGACCTTGACCTGGACAAGTTCGAGGAGCTCTTTAAGACCAAAGCACAGGGACCTGCCATCGACCTCCTGTGCTCTAAAAACAAGGCATCTCATAAAGCGGTCAACAGGGTCACCCTCTTGGAGGCCAACCGGGCCAAGAACCTTGCCATCACACTGCGCAAAGCAGGGAGAACCACTGAGGAGATCTGCAAAGCCATCCATACGTGCGTGTGCTACTTTGTGTGTCCCTTCACCTGTAGAGCACCTGTAGAGCACTTGTGTGTCCCTTCACCTGTAGAGCACCTGTAGAGCACTTGAGTGTCCCTTCACCTGTAGAGCATTTGAAGTGGTGCCTCTGCTCAGAAACAATCCCTTTGTCTTCTAACATGAGGCTGTTTTTGCCGATCCGTGTTTCAGGTTCGACTTGAAGACCTTGCCGGTGGACTTTGTGGAGTGCCTTATGCGCTTCCTCCCAACAGAGAATGAAGTCAAACTGCTGCGTCAGTATGAGAAGGAGAGGAAACCACTGGAAGAACTGTCAGATGAGGACCGTTTCATGCTGCACTTCAGCAAGGTGGAGCGCTTGACACAGCGCATGGCCATTATGGCCTTCCTGGGCAACTTCAATGAGAACATCCAGATGCTCATGCCGGTAATGGGAATTCCCTCTCCTCAATGGGAGCTGCAGTTCTTATGTTGTCCTCAACTCTTGGAAAGGATGTGGAGGATTCAGGGGATTAGAACTCCTGCATTTTCTAATGAGTCTGGTTACTTCTGTGCCTTTCCATATAGTTAAACAGAGAGTAATCAAGAGAATATCATCCATTTATGGAAGAAGCAAGGTTGCAATCATACATGCATATACTTTGGAACAACCCCCATTGAATTTGATGTGAATTCATGGAGTCCATGGACATCTGGAGGGCCGCAGTTTGACTACCCCTGGTCTATACCAACAGCTTAACCTCTGGTGGATAGATTCAGCCGTGTTCTATTTACATCTTGTTACCATTTTTCTCTACTACTGCCATGTCTCTTTCTTTCCTACCTTCCTTCCTTTCTTATTGGATAATGAACCTAGTGTTTATTGGATTGTAGATTTATGAACAGAACCCATTTAAAAACGCTTTATCAGTTCTACAGCCGAGGCTCAATACGAATATTAATGACTCCCTTTTTGAATTCTGCTTTTTGTAGCAACTCAGCGCCATCATTGCGGCCTCAGCCTCTGTCAAGTCTTCGCAGAAGCTCAAGCGCATGCTGGAGGTGGGTCTCTCCAGAGCAAGAGGAATGGGGTCAGAGGTGTCTTTCTCTCTCTCTGTTTTCCCTCTGAACCGTGCAGAGTGTATTTTCCTTTGCCACTTAGGGGCTGAGTAGCTTCCTGCTCAGCTAGCCACAGATAGTATGAAGAGTAGTGCTGTTGTACAATGGGGAGGAGTGGGATATTCTTTTCTCAGTCAATCTCTCGTGGTTTCCCACAGACTCCTGATTTACAGGACTTAATACCAGCCATTATGGCAGTAGCTGATTGTTACCCCCCTTTCTTGCTGATCATGCATGTCACCTGGAGTTTGTGGGTTCATGCATGTTTCATAGAGTTCTGGTTGCTTAAGAGCACTTTAATATTTGAAAGCTAATTAAAACAGTTACAGGAATATTAGATTAATTGCTTTTGAATAGATCTAAATTTGGCTTTACTTTAGGAAAGATAATGAAGACATACCATATGTATTCTCATACACACCTGTTCATTATCTCATAGAGAATTAAGAGCCAGTGGCTCATCTATATAGTCATCACACAATTAACATAGAAGATTTTGAGAGCAAAAGACTGATAAGCAAAAGAGTTTATTTATTGATTTATTGCTCACGACTCCCAGACGAGCTGGCTTATGACGGGTTACGATAAAAATCCCCACAGTAAAACATAACCCCCCCAACCCTCAAAATTAACAACAACGGCAGCCATCCAGTCCCCACCCATCACCAAATTCAACAGGGCCCCACCATATCCTGTGCCTCACGGGGAGGGTAAGTGGGGAGATAGTATAATACAACTATGGCGAGGAGGGCCCAAAGACCTGTCGGAAGAGCTCCATCTTGCAGGCCCTGCTGAACTGAGAAAACTCCTGCAGAGCTCTCTGCTCAGCCAGGAGCTCCTTCCACCAGGTAGGGGCCAGGACCAAAAAAGCCCTGGCACTGATCAAGGCCAGATGCACCTCCCTTGGGCCGGGAACCACCATCAGATTTGTGCCCACAGAGCAGAGGGGAGCATAAGGCGTAAGATCTTAAGTTGCGCCCCGGCCAGGCTGGGAAGGTGCACTGGATGTTCTCTGGATGGAGGTGTTAGAAGATTGGGTGAGATTTCTGCAACTTGTGCTTGTAGGAAAACCCCTAGTGAGAAAAGAAAAACCCCTGAAATCTTCTGGGCCCATTCTACACACAATGGATAATGCACTTTCAATATGCTTTCTCAGCTGGATTTTCCTGTGTGGAACAGGAAAATCTACTTCTAAAGTCCATTGAAATTACATTATCCAACATGTGTAGAATGGGCCCAGGGCCCATATTTTGTTTTTAAAATACTATACTGTGATTAAGAAATGTTAGGAATATTAGCACTTGTTTTTATGATGACTGTAAGGTTACTTTTTACAGTGCTTGTATTTTCTGATGACTTGCTTAATAGAGAGAACTATTTTTTCAATGAAAGATAAAAAATCTCTGATGATTTTTGGTTTGGTTTGCTGGTTTTAGTTCAAAGAACAGAACTCACACCTTATTCGTTTGTATTATCAGATGTAAAGCCTTTAATATATAAATCCTGGAGATATCTGCCGCTGAATGTTCTGAACTGACGGCATCCTGTAGGAACTGTTTAGTCCATGTTCTCTAATGGGACGTGGAAGTAAAATATCTTGTTGCACTATGACAATCTTCTCCTGAGTGACACTGCTGTTCTTTCCCTGCAGATCATCCTGGCCCTTGGCAACTACATGAACAGCAGCAAACGCGGCTCAGTTTATGGCTTCAAGTTGCAGAGTCTTGATCTGGTAATGAGAGGGCACAAAAGGATGTACACCAAAGCACATGCATGTACACAAGCCAGTGTACATCCCTATTTCTTAAGGTCAGAGTCAGATTTGAGCCAAGGTGGAAGAGGGTGCTTTTAAATGGATGATGTAGGGATATGCCATTTAAAATAGTTTGTGGTTCTGGGCATATGTTTACTGCACACATTCATGCAACTGTATGTTTGCACAAGTTCTGTACTAGCCCGTGTCTTCTGTGCCACCCAGTGTAGTTTATGCAGATGTTTGAGTTCAGACACAGGCCCACATGCATATAGGAAGTCATGCATTCATACAAATGTGCAGGGTTGTGCAGCCTGATTTCTTGCTGGATTAGACAAATCCAGTGGGAACATGCATGAGCATGCACACACACACACACCTGTCTGCACTTTCATGGATACGTGTGTCTGTGAGTGTGTGTGGTGGTGCCCTGATATCCCATTCTCCCTTCTTAAAGTTGTTGGACACCAAGTCGACGGATCGGAAACTGACACTCTTGCACTTCATTGCCATGATGGTCAAGGAGAAGTACTTGGAGCTCAATAACTTCTGGCAGGAACTGCACTTTGTGGAGAAGGCAGCTGCAGGTAAGGGCCTCCCTGAACTGGTTTGATCAGAGAACAAGATCTGGATACCATGTGGGCTCCTTCCCTTTCCAGTTCTGGGTCTTTCACTTGCGGTATCTTCAATCCCCCTTTTCACATATTACAAAACTACCTTTGACATTGCATGCAGGGTAGCTGTGTCTAGAGAAAACCAATCTTCGTTCTGTCCCTCTAACAGCAGCTTATTTGGATTATATTTATTAAGTCTGTGGGTTTGGCAAGACACAGATGCAGCCTCTTCAAAGCCATCGACTCCAACTGGAACACCAATCAACAAACTTAGGAACTCATGGAATTTATTTACACTTGAGCTGGCCCACCAGGAACCTGATTAGCTCTAAATGGAACCATCCGATTGGTTTATACAAGTTCTAACACAAGCCACTCATTGGTCACATTAGAATCCACTCATTGGTCACATTAGAATCCTTCATTTGCATACTGCTGCTCTTGAGCAGACTGTCTGCATACACAACAATATTTGCAAGATAAAGCTATTTTTTCTGCAATGCCATTTCCACATATTAAGCCTCCAGATGTTTTTCTCCAGGACTGTTGGCAAACCTAACATTGGATGAAGGAACATCCTGGAGGCACAGCTGGGCTTGAGTCAGGCAGGCAGATGGCAAGTCATCACCCAATAAACAGAGTGGGAGAAAAGAAAGAGAGAAAGTAGCGAGCAGGCAGGCAGATTTAATGGTGAGGCCACCTAGAAGGTCATTGACTCAGCAGGCAACGTGGTCACACTGAGGATCTGGGCCAACAGCTGAGGCTTTGTAAGGGCAGGTGAAATATGATTGGTCTAGTATGCTCACATGAAAGCCATTTTAGCCATTTTCATTGGTTGTGCTCAAGGGCAACAGGTAAGTAGCTCCCTTGTTTGTTGTTCTCTTGTGGTATTACAGGATGGTGCTTCATGTATTAACTTCATTGATATCCCAGTTTTCTCCCCTAAGGGAACACATAGTGGCATATGCAGCTCTCTTCCACTACTTATTTCTCTTTCTTTATCTGTGAGGTAGATTTGTCTGAGAGTGACTGGCCCAAGGTCATCCAGTGAGTTTTTGTGGCATAGTGGGAATTCAGATCTGGGTTTCCCAGATCCTGCAAACTAGACTCTCTAGAGCAGGGGTGGCCAGACTGTGGCTCTCCAGATGCCCATGGACTAGAGTTCCCACGAGCCCCTGCCAGCATCTGGAGAACCACAGCTTGGTCACCCCTGCCGTAGAGCAGGTTTTCTCAACCAGAGTTTTGTGAGACCCAGGGAATTCTTGATGTCCCTGGAAGAGTATCCTGAATGGGTGGGAATTAATTCATTTTTAATTGTAAAAATGTGTTAAACATTTATTAGGTGATATGACCCACCTCTTCCAAAATGATAAAAAAGTTGAGAAAGGCTGCTCTAGAGGGATGAGCAGGGTCAGAATATATCTACTTTGTGAATGGTGAAGAGCATCATCAATATGCAGAAAAAGCTCCTACCTCCTAAGTGGCTGACAGTCTACATTTTGATAGGGGAGACAATAACGTGAGGACAGGGAAGAGCTGAGAGCGACAAAGGACAAAAAGGTGGAATTTGAGGGAAGAGGGAGAAGGGAGATTCAGAGCCTGTGTATGTGACCATAATATTGTTTGTGCATGGGTGTGTGAAAGTTAGCATAATGGGGTACATTTGTGTATGCAAGATATATATACCTGTATAATTTTGTCAAACAGAGGAAGCCCAAGTGCTGAGAGGCCTTTAGTTCCTTGTGGTGCTAGGAGCCTTGCATTGTCTTGGAAATCAAGTTGACCCTCCCCAATCTGAGTGGCCTCTAGGACAATGCAAGTGGTCTTCCTTCTCCGCAGTATCCCTGGAGAACGTGTTGCTGGACGTAAAGGAGCTTGGACGTGGAATGGAGCTGATCCGGCGGGAGTGCAGCTTGCATGAGCACAATATCTTGCGTAACTTCCTGAGCACCAATGAGGGGAAGTTGGACCGGCTACAGAAAGATGCTAAGACTGCTGAGGTAAGTAGGGAGATGCCTTAAAGTGCAACGCAAAGGCTTTGTAATAGAGGCATGTTCAGAATATATTACATGGCAAGCTCAAAAGTATTCCTCTACTGCAGTGGTCCGCAACCTTTTATAGCCTGTGGACTGGCAGCAGCGGAGAGGGCGATTGCCTGGCCCAGACGTATGCACGTTTGCGCCATATGCGGCCGGAAACGCGCATGCGTGCATGCACGAAAGTGCCATGCATGCACGTTTTTGGCTGCACGTGGCGCAAATGCGCATGCGCGGCCCTGTTTCCCTCTCCCCCCCACACACAAAAAAGAAGCTTGGCAGGCCGCAAGCTTGCGGCCTGTGAAGTTTCTTACTGCGGGAGGGGGGGGAGGGAGCCACTGCCTGGTGCCAGGGCCTTTGCGGCCCGGCAGGGGGCCGCAGCCCGGTGGTTGAGGACCACCGCTCTAGTGTATAATTGTTGACTTTTGCACCCTTGCAGATTTGCACATGCTGCCAATATAGTAAGTTTTATTTTAAAAGCAAACTAGGTTTCAGGTTCTTTTCTCACTTTTAGGGATTTTCTTACAAGTGCAAGTCACAAAAATCTCACCTAATCTTCTTCTGAAACGTCCATCCAGAGAACTCACTTATCACATTAATGCATTTTTATAGAAAAGTTATGCAAGCACTACATATTGTATACTCAAACCCAGAGACTGCATGCACCCCCAATGTCTGGTACGGGGTCGCTGAAGCCTATTAAAGAATCACAGTGCTGCCTGCCTGATGTCTGCAGTCAGATATGCCCGATGGGTTTCCCACAATAGAACTATGGCTTAGTTTTCATGTGGGCACGTCAGACGTTTTATGCAGAGAATGCTGTTTGCACACTGTGCCACACACCTGGCAGCCACATCTGACAGTGTCCACATCCCACAGCAAAATCAACTACAAGACAACCGCTGCTCTCAGTTCACGCTGCTTTTGTTTGGCAGGAGGCCTACAACACAGTTGTGAGATATTTCGGTGAGAGTCCCAAGATGACACCACCCTCAGTTTTCTTCCCGGTCTTTGCCCGCTTCATCAGATCCTACAAGGTGAGTATGGGAGTTTCAGGCCAGCTTAGAGTCTACAAAAGTGGCAAACTGGCACAAATATAGCCGCTCAGGCTCCAGCACCTCCGATTTTGTGACTCTTCCTCTCATTGTTCCCAGTAGGAAGTTGTTGTATCTGTTGTTAGGTGTGGCCAGCGGGCAACAGAATAAGACTTTCCTCCCTGTGTGCTAGCCAGTGGGAATTAGGGTTGTATGCTTCAGCACAGTTCGGACGGTTCGGCGATCACGGAACCCCAAGGTGGCCAGCGCTGCAGCACTGGCCACCTCGGACTTCTGTGATTGCTGAACCGGCCGAATCATGCCAAAGTGCACAAGCCTATGATTCTGCTGCTACAAGACACTCCATTCCTAAGAAGGGCCTCTGTGAGCTTTTGGCACCCCCAGTAAAGACGATCTATTTCCATTAACGCCTGTGAGCCACTTCAGCCACACTTCCCTCAAACGTTTTGTTGCTCTCAGTGGAAGAGGCTACTACATTTCCAGGTTCAAGTGCTGACAAGTGCAGCCCTCAAATTCTGGAGAGGCAACAAGTAGGGGCTAGACTGGGGTGGGGGAATGGAAGGCAGTAAAAGTAGGTGCATAGCGTTTTGACTTCTCTCCATGGCAGCTTGTCCAGACTGAGGGAGTGCAGCAAGTCTTGAGGCAAGCAGTAGCCATTGGCTGTCTGTTTCAAGAACACAGGGCATTCTGGTCTATGGAGTTAAATACCCCAGACTGAACAATCTGCCGCTCTTATCTCTGACCCATGGTCCGTGGAATGCAGGCCAAACATTACACAATCCTTGAGGTGTGTCTGGGTTTGTCAGGAGAATTTTAAGATATGTGTTGTGAGTCCCCTGTAAGGAATTCTGTTTGCAGTCATGCAGGGGTCTGATTCAGATCAAGATTGTAGGGAGAGGAGGCTTAAATCTTACCTTCCCAGAGCCATTTTCCTGACAAAATGGCTAAATTTGCTTCATTGGTCATTTCACCAAATTGAAGGGAGATACATACGTTCCTTCAATGAGGCAAATAAGCATCTCCATGAGATTGTGTCAGGCTTGGAAAACAACACCAGGTAGGAAGGAGACTTAAACAGCTTCTCCCCGTGTGCCACCATTCTGATATGAATCAGGCTCCTGCACACCTGGAAACTGAGGTCCAAAGACCTCATAAGGCATGTTTGATGGAAAGCCCTCACAGTGAGTCCAGGCATGGCCCTAGGACTGTGTAATGTGTGAGGCCCACTCTGCCTCACCAGTGTGCCTCTGCAACTTACCCAGTTAATTAGGATTAAAAACAGCTGCAGTTTTAGGTTACAGGGAGGCAGACATAGCGGATACAGAACTTGTCACCTGTAAGAACAGCTTAGCAACTGAATTGTGGTTTCTGGGAGATTTTGCAAAATCTCTAGTAGTCTTTTTTTTTCTTTAAAAGCTAACAAATGGCATCCTTTAGATAAGCCCTTTTCAACCCTTTGACCATGGAGGAGCCCTTGACAAAAATTCTCAGGCATTGAGGAGCCCCGGAAGTGGTGTCAGCTGGCCACGCCTCCCTGCCACACCACCCGGAAGTGAAATGTTGCCGGAAGTGACATCACCACCCGTGCTGACAGGAGGACTGAGGGAGGAGAGACAGGAGGTGGTTCAAAGCTCCCAGGCAGATAAACTATGAGATGACTTGGAAGGGAAGGAAGTATCTGGTTCTCTGGCTTGTGGTCGAGTCCTTTAAGGCAGGAGGGGAAAGGTCGTGGATCCTCACTGGAGCTCCTGCAGACCCCTGAGGGTCCACGGACCCCTGGCTGGGAATCCCTGCTTTAGATACACAATATTCTGCTACAGGACAAGAGTTTTTTGATATACATGTTCCTTTATGGATTCCTGCAGATGCACAATGTCTTGTGGCATGGTCAGAGAAAGGGACTAGCAGATCCACTTTCCAAATCTATGATTCTGCCCCAAAGGCAGCCCACCCAATGAACTTTCACGGCTGTGCCTGGATTTCCCAGCCCCTGGTCTGGCATCTGCTGCTCCATCATGTGGCCATGGATAATAACAGCCGCCTTCCCAAACAACCGTTCCTGACTAGCGATCAGGCTGCGGCTTCCAGACTCCAACTTTCTCTTCCAGGATGCAGAACAAGAGAACGAGCTGCGTAAGAAGCAGGAGCAGGCCCAGAGGGAGCAGGCCCTGGCTCAAGAAGCCAAGAGGCTGGAGAAGGTAGGAGACAGCGCAAGATGGTGGGGAGTACGAGGAGACCGGAAGAGGCAAGATTCCGTACAGTGGGACTAGCGGCTTGAAGCAGGCTGTTTATTACGACTGGTTCCATGCATCTCTTGACTTTCACGCTAGAGGTGGGCTGACATGGTCCCAGTGTTTTCCTGGGACATAGCCCAGGATATAACAATAACGAGGCCTACGCTATACTAAGCAGTATATTCTTAAAATGGCATCTGTTCACCTGGCCTGCACCTGCTCCTACACAGCTTCTTTGATCAGGACTCCATTTCCGGGAATGGGACTGAAAACTCTGCTCCAAGCTAAAAAAAAGTTTGCTCTCCCACAGTGTTCCTCATTATGACCCAATACAAATGGGGACAATCAGTTTTCCCAGGAGTTTCAAAAGGCAAGCTCCATTTCCTCAAAAACAGAGGTCTCCTAGGGCAGGTGTAGTCAACCTGTGGTCCTCCAGATGTTCATGGAATACAATTCCCATGAGCCCCATGCCAGTGTTTGCTGGCATGGGGCTCATGGGAATTGTAGTCCATGAACATCTGGAGGACCACAGGTTGACTACACATGCCCTAGGGAAGCACCCCAGCCTGCTGCCGCAAACAGGACCAGACATAAACCTTTTCTAGCTGCAGGGATTCTCAGAATGGAAGCCCTGGCTTCACTCCCTCTCTTTGATTCCTATACTGATATTTGTGTGTGTGTCCTGCAAAGCGGACAAAGAGTAGCTGAGGAAAAGAATGCTCAAATTCAATAGAACAAAGTAAATACAATGTGGGCCAGAGGTAGTGATGTTGACCCAGTTGGGACTAGATATTACCAGCAGTGGCAGCCCTGGGTCACCCCCCCCCCCACACACACACACACAGAATATGTAAGGGACATACCAGTTATCACACTGATCTTCTTCACCCTCTGCAAATAGATGACTGGTGCAGGTGTGGGGAGCAAAATATACAGCATGGTGACATGGGTGACTTTAATGATGTGGAAAATCTTACCTGACACTGGGCTGCCGAAGGAGGTCCAGCCATTGCAGATACCAGTCGGTACCTGCTTGAGCTACAAGTGGTCCCTCTGCCCTCCAGGAGAACACCTGGCCCAGAGAAGCCCCCCCCTGTACGGCTGGGTCCCCTAGGGAAGGACTGCCCTCCGTTCTGGGGGTTGGCACTTGCCTGACGGAGGAGCATCGGTGACCTTGCTGGGGAGCAAAGCTTCAGTCTGGGGGGGGGGGTGTTGTTTTTTCTTTCTGTTTCCTGACCTGCACCCAGTTGCCTCTGCAGCGCAACAAGTGGCAGCAGCAAGAGTTGATTGCCGAGCTGAGAAGACGCCAGGCCAAGGATCACCGGCCGGTCTACGAGGGCAAAGATGGCACCATCGAGGATATTATCACAGGTAGGGCCCAGCCGCGCCACCAAAACCTTGCTTCCTTTGCTGCAGCAAAGCTTTCAGGCCAGGGACTCTGTGTAATGGGGGAGCCTCTGATTTCTAGCACGGCACGGTCGGCTCACTTACCGTGAAATTCTAAGCTGAGTTTCACCCTTCTGACTGCGAACCGGCTTAGAAGGATGCAACTCAGGATTGTACTGTTATTGATGCAATGGCTGAGGCCTGTTCCGTGTGTCCGAGGAGAATTACATATCTAAAGCAGCCACTGTACTTCAGACCAGGGGTAGTCAAACTGCGGCCCTCCAGATGTCCACGGACTACAATTCCCACGAGCCCCTGCCAGCGGATGCTGGCAGGGGCTCGTGGGAATTGTAGTCCGTGGACATCTGGAGGGCCGCAGTTTGACTCCCCCTGCTTCAGCCTATTTGATGTGTATTTATCTTTGTCCATCCCCTCCTCCCCGCAGTGTTGAAGAGTGTCCCATTCACCGCCCGTACAGCCAAGCGGGGCTCTCGCTTCTTCTGCGAGCCCTCCCACCACGATGAGCCTAACTGTTAGCTCCACTCCGCCCCCCGTCAAAGGTACCCCTGGAACCTTTTTCTGTGCATGGAGTTCCGCCTCCCCTCTCCCCATCCTGCATGTGCTGCTGCCTCTCCCATAAACTCTGGGCTTCTCAACCATATCTCAGATTTGATTGTCTGCAAATGGCTACCTGAACAGGCTGAAAGTCCCCAGATTTGATGTCAAGAGTCTTGACATCAGGTTGACTCTCTCTCGCAGCGAAGGGGACTAGGGGCAAGGCAGCTTGTACCTTTTGGTGGCCATGAACAAGAGGGAATTTAAGCCAGGGCTGTTTTTTCTCTTCCTTGCATGAAAAGGGGCACCTTCCGAAATTCCCTCTTCTACACAACTCGGAAAAGGTACAAAAAGCTGTGCGTCCCTTGGCATCTGGTCAGCCCAGCGCCTTGCATTTCATTATCCTTTTCCAGGGTGAAAATCCGCCAACATGAGGGCTAAAATCTTGGCGGTCATTTTAAAGAAACAGAAACTAGAGGGGGGGTGTTAAGTTATTGAGCCATCCTAAAAAATTTGTTGTTGTTTTATTTTTCTTAAATCTTCTACCTCACTGTTGAGAATTCCTGCATGGGCAAAGGAACAATCCTGCATGTTATTCCTAGCATGTTTGGCATGCTGGTTTTGCCACGGACATCCTGTCTTGATCTGCATGCATGATTCTGCAGTCTGGTTATGGGTTTATCTTGTCAAACGTAATGCAGAAGTGTTGCTTACTAAAGCCTCTCTCGATATGAGTGGGAAGGAGTGGGTGGTTTGCTGCCTGTATGCCCGGTAGTGATAGAAACAACATGCCTTAATGTGTCCTAAAGGAAGGCTGCTTCTACACAGAGAAAACTCCCCATTGTGCTCTAGTTGCTTCTGCAAAAGCAGAGGCATACACAACTGCAAGGAATATTTTTCTTGTGCCCACCATTTTTCCTTCTCACCCAGCTGCCAGAATGCTTTGGGTTGGCTCTTTTTTTTTTAAGTGGGAATATCACTGTAAAAGAGCCTCTTGTGGTGCAGAGTGATAAGCGGCTGAAAGGCTGTCTGAAAGCTATGCCCATGAGGTTGGGAGTTCGATCCCAGCAGCCGGCTCAAGGTTGACTCAGCCTTCTATCCTTCCGAGGTCGGTAAGATGAGTATCCAGCTTGCTGGGGGGTAAACGGTCATGACTGGGGAAGGCACTGGCAAACCACCCCGTATTGAGTCTGCCATGAAAACGCTGGAGGACGTCACCCCAAGGGTCAGACATGACTCGGAGCTTGCACAAGGGATACCTTTACCTTTATCACTGTAAAACCGCATGAGTAAAGCTTCTCTTGCAGCTCAGCCTGTGGGAGAAAGACTGGATGTTTAAATACTTCACTGTGGAGGAAAAGCCTGTGTCCATGCAGGCCAGTAGCATGGCTCTGAACTCTGCTACTCAACTCATTAGCATTCTTTAGACAGGAGCACCCAGATATTTTTTGAACACCAAATTATGCTGAATGGTTAATCCTCTCCTTACTCGAGTAAACAGTACCAGCATGACACTGACACAAACAGGGATTCAAGTGAAATATTTGTGCTTTAATGGGTTTTTAAAACAGGCCTTTAAGAACAAGGAATGATGGGGTAATCTGGAAGAAAGGGAACGACAGGCGGGATGATAATTAATGTATTGATTTATTTTTTAAAAACATTTAGGAGTAACTAATGTTGTGGATGTGGTCGATTTCGATTTTAGTAGAGCTTTTGACATAGTGCCCCATGATGTTCCTGTTGAGAAGCTGGGGACCTGACGTTAGTACTGTTTGGAAGATTAAGGCCTGGTTGATGGATCGTCCCAAAGGGGCAGTAGTAAATGGTGCCTCATCAGCCTGGAGGGAGGTGACCAGTGCGGTGTTTTGGGCCCCATCTGCTTAACACCTTTGTAAGTGTCTTAAATGAGGGAGCTCAGAAGGTGCTTATCAAGTCTGCAGATGATATTGAATTAGGTAGGGTAGTTAATACCTTCTGGGGTTCCATCAGACTTGAATAGGACAGAGGATTGGGCTCAGGCAAATAAAAGGAAGCTCAATAGGGGCAAGTGAAAAGTGTTGCACTTGGGAAGTAAGTATTGATTGGATATCTGTTTGTTGGAACATTCTAGCTGTGGTTCCTGTTTTGGCTGGAGTTGGACCAGATGGCCCTTGGGGCCCCTTGCAGCTCTGAGATTAAAGACACAAATACCTATGTTTAATAGCCCATTGATTTTCAACCCCAAACTCTGAATATGTTGGCTGAGCCTTTTCTTTAATCAAAAAAGATGAAACCAGCAATATGAACAGGGAGGATCTATAGCTCAGTGGCATTCATCTTTATTTATTTAGGAAGCATCCTGTGCTCTGCTGAAGGCAACTTAGATGCTGTCCCTTTTGGCATTTCACTGAGTTAGTCCTATAGTGGCCTTTTCCCAGACCTTGAGGATAGCATCTATTAAGGCCATCCCCAGGCGAGAAGAGCTTTCCCCACCCACAATTTCACTTGACTTTATTTTCCCTCCTCCATAACAGCAAGAACCACCTGCCTCCAGCCCCCTCTCAGTTTACCCTTAGCAGAGGGTAAGAAATGCCAGCTCTCTGAAGCCCTGGAGAGGTTAACCTCTGCTTTGCTGTTTCTGCCTAAGTAGAAGAGGTCAACTGAACAGGCTGTAATTTGGGCCACAAAGAGCTGGAGTCAGATTGCTGCCCGTCTCCCGTCTGTCTTGCTGGTTCCCTCTGGTTGGGAAAGTGGAATTCAGCGAAGTCTTGGGATCAGACTGTGGACAGGAGTTCCTCGTGTATAATTTGCCCCTTCCCCAAGCAATTGTCAGGAAGGGGGAGCAATCTAGATCAGGCCTAGTGCGTATATCATCTTGAAGGGAGCCCTTCCCATTAGGACTGTGGGGAGGGGGGGGAGTTAATCCCTCTCTCTCCAATCCCAGCCTGTATAGCAGGTCACCTACGTGCTTCTCAACTGAAACAGCAGGAAAGGAGTTCTGCGGAGTGCGCAGGGTTGCAGAATCTCCAGTGCTGCCAACAGCAAATCAATTCTTCATTGAGTCTTAGTGATTTTTTGCTCCCAATTCTTACTGGTTCTTTCTTTCTCTCATACAGTCCTGCATGCCCTGCCTTACCAACGGGCTGATGCTGCATTCCAGTGGTCCAGGCCTAGTTCTTTTTTGCCAAAGAAAAATCTTCCTTCCTTGCAGAGATTTTCAACTGAAGAATCAAAGAGACCTTCAGGAAGTGCCTTACTGCAACAGTATTATTGTTAATCTCGTATTATTTAAGATGTATTTTTTAATCTGTACATATATGACCACTCCCATCTGCCCTTGCTCCTGTTCTTCCTTGCTGAGTCAATTCTGAAAGATGAGAGTGTTACGGCATCTGAAGAAACAATTTTGGCTGGTGAGCATCTGGCATCCTGTTTGCAAGCCTTTGAGCACTTTTGGCCTGCTGGCAACCCATCCGTGTTGGAGCACGATGAGAACCATCAACATTTCATAGCAGAGGACAAGAAGCACCATTCTAGCGGTAAATCTTGGATGTAGTGCTAGTCTCGTGGAGTTGTGTTGCTTGTAAGGAGCCACCTTCAGCAGTACCACGTCCTTTACAGAGCAGGATGGGAGCTGGCATTGAGAAGCTCAGCCTTACTGGCTTTCAAGGAACCAACGGAACCGTCATTCAGAAGGGAAAACTGTTCAGACCAAAGTCTCATGTCTCAGCTGTACAATATGAGCCTGGTGTTGGCCTGGCAGGGGAACAGTGATGGCAAGCCAACCACTAAGGTTCACAAAAAAAGATTTTGGGTAGGTTGCAGGCTGCTTTTGACATTATCTCTTTTAATTTTATGAAGGACCAAATTCTGCTTCATGTGTGTTGTTTATGTACAGACCTCTTCTCAGTTTACTGCACCAAATGGCATCACCCACTCTGGACCAAATCTAGTATGCCAACGAAGGTCTCCTAAAACTTTAGTAAAACCCATTGACGGCTACCATCTGATGACTGTTGACCTTATCAGGGGGTAGCCAAAGCCATTTTTGTACTTGAAGTACTTGAACTACACTTTCCACTAGTTCACAAGAGGCAGGACCCACTGGGAGATTCTCCCTATAAGCTTCAAGGGGATACCAGGGGAAGGACTTCCCAGTGGGTTTTGCCTCCTAGTGACACCAGTTTTGTCTCCCACTCGTCTGCCTTTAGGGGTAGCCAAAATCCTCAGGCACTCTCCTTGTCTTTCATGGGAGAACGGCCACTGGGCATTGAACCATTTGAGCCTTTAGGCCAGGCTGGAAAGTTTGGCTGTGATGCTTCTAGAGACAATCAGAAAAAAAGAGGATTCGCCTGCTTGTTTGTTTTTTTACCAAAGATTTTTGCCTGTAAGAGCTGCAAATAACATTAAGATAAAGCCATTTGACAAAAAAAATAGGATTGCTTCTCAGTTGTTTTTGAACTCAGGGAAGCAACCTGCCTTCGGGGGGGGGGGGGGAGAGTTTCAGGCACTTTGTAGAATCAAGAACCAATTAGGGCTACATTATATATATAGATCTTAGTGCACAGAGTGGGCCTGTAGCTTCAGCATAGCTTCAACACAGTTATTCCTTCCTTCCTTCCAATGTCAATCCAGGCATTCCCCCTGTTAGTAACAAAAAGAACAGGGAACCTTGTGGCAATTTCAACAAGAAATAAATAAACTCACCACAATGGAATTCGAAGCAGCATGGAACAACATAGTATTGAAAATAGTAATATGATACCAAAAACTCTTGTTCCCCGTGGACACAATGTCTCAGATGAAATGAGAGCATTTGTTTAGGGACCTCATAGTCTACACCTGTTGGACATCATGACTTATATGCCTTTTCTCCATTAGTGGTTCCTTTAAATTGTAAGAGGTGTTTTAGGTACCATTCCCCTTTAAATGTTTGGATTTTCATGGGTGAAGCTTTGGTCTCTCACTATTTAGCAGTGTAACTCAGTTAGGAAACTTGGCATTTGAGAGACATGACGTCTTATTTGGTAGCCCATGCATAAACCTTTTTTTGGCTGGAGAGTAGTAAGTATAAATTTTTTCTTCTGTTAAATAATCCATGTTAAATAATTGCCTCATGACCCTACTTTACATCTCAAGTAATTGTCTCTTTGCCTCTTAGAAGCCTTCTCATGACCTGTTTTTGGCTCTGACAACCAACAAAGGACTTGTGTTCCTTCTTCTACACAAACCAATATCCACTTCCTATTAAAAGAAAAATTTTAGTCAGGTATCTAATGATAAATCAAACAATTGGTATCATATTACTATTTTCAATACTATGTTGTTCCATGCCGCTTCGAATTCCATTGTGATGAGTTTGTTTATTCCCCCTGTTAGGGCACTAGAAAGAATGAGTTCTATAGGCAATTCAGTGCCTTATAACTAAGCCAGTGTACACTGGGGAAATATACTTGAGACCTGCTATTTTCAGCAGGTTTATCTCTTTGATGTTGAGTCCGCCCAAAAGGCATTCTCAAGGCTGTACTTTAAAAGAGGGGTCATAGGGTCCAGGGCACATAGCAAATGAAGGAAAGGGGGAAACGTATTCAACCCAGAGTATACTGATAATTACTGATAATACTGCAAGGGTCAAGTTACAACAAATAAAATAACATTGAATTAAATATCAATTATATGGTGTACAGAGTATCAAAGTTAAAACCATAGGGCCTGAATATTAGGCTGAATTAAAAGTAAAAACAAGTTTCATATAAGTTGTAATAATTTCGTATACAAATGTTGATGAACTTGTCAAATGACCAACATAAGACCATACATGTTTTGACCTCAATGATCTTCCTCAATAGTCAGTAATACAAACTTTTTCAAATAGACACTACAAAAAACATTACAAATTAATCCCGACCAGGTGTTGCTATCTAAAAATCCAAAGAACAGAAAAAAGCCAAATTGTTATAATGGAAATAAACATTGATACTGTACTATATTGAAAATCTTACTCAGTTTTTTCCCCAAGTTACAAAAACAATTCTAACTCATGTATTGCGTGATTGGCTATACTTTGTTAGAACAGGGAAACAAAAACCCAACCTGAAAAACAAGCGAAATCAGTTTTTTTTTTAATAAACAATTTATTAGAGGTCAAATATTTAAAAACCTTAAAACAATATCAGCTGGTGCACGTAAAATATCTGGGTAAGTACACCAGTATTACCAAATTGTTAGGACCTAGACCTAACGCATTTTGATCTAATGTATCTTCATTAGAGGGCGATTATAGAGATGCACGCATATCACACATGTATACAATTTTCAACAGGCGCAGTGAAAAAACGTATTTTAGTCTGGTATGGCTAGTTCTGGCCCTGCAAGGTGTTCATATTAGCAGAATCCTCAACCAGCATATATCTTATTCCTCCCCTGGGTATTGGAGAATCCTATTCTGTGCTTCTCTGAAGAAAGGTCCAAAATGATCTTCTTTTAAGGTTTTTACACATTTGAGCTCTAATAGTTTATTTTTTAAAAAATTGATTTAATCCCTAACTTTTTTTGTTCTCATTTGTTAAAGCAGACCATGGCTCTCTTCTCACAGTAACTGCACTCACACAAGTATCTTTTTTGCTACTTTAATCGATAAAGTAAAAATTACAGCAAAAATTTTTAGAACGCACCAATGAGCACTTAATTCTGAAAATAATCAAATCTGTAATCAAACCTGGTATGAAATTTCCAATATTTCTAGATGAGTGTGTCTTCAACCAAGAACTGAAACCAAATAGCACATTTGTCGTAACAAGGTCAGCTATAGATGGAACAAAAGAATGCTACAATCCCTCCCATATATTGTGTAATCCTATTCCCATAGGAGGAAAGGGGAGAGATGGAGGAGTCAAAGAATAAGCACTGCCAGTCAGAGCTGCAGGCACCTAACCACAAAATCCTCTCACCTTCAGGCACAGCAAGTCCGGTCCACTTCTTTATTCGGTCCCACAGGTGTCAGTGTCCGAAGATGGTGAATCCCAAATTCTTCTCTTTTCTGCAGGCTTGGAGAGGCAGGCTGGACTTCTAATGCAGCCTAATATTTGGCCCGCTGTTTTAACTTTGCTACTGTGTACACCATATCATAAATATTTTATTCAATAATATTTTCTTTGCTCTAGGCTTGTACTTTAGTGAAGACCAGTGGAAGAACACACACTTTTCATCAGTTGCCAACTTCTCCAATAAGAAGGCTATTAGGCAGATTCATGCAGGATTGCTCAGAAGTAAGGCCCACTGAGTTCATTGGAGAAAGTCTGCATTGGATCGTAGCCTTAGAATAAGATCCTGCCACTCCGTTGAGGTTTTGAACACTGAGCAACAGATCTAAGGGGCCCATAGGTCTCCTGTGAACATGAAAATTTGATTCAAAAAATGTATGTAAATAATTTTCAGATTAAGAAAAAAACAATGCAATCCTCAAGTCAGTTTTTAAAGGGGAAATCAGGATTTGAGGAACACAAATATTCACAGAAACTTCCTTTCCAGAGTCAAGAGATAGCTCCACTTTAACATGGAATTGTGACTTTTTAGTCTACAATCACAACATCCACCCCTCTCAAAGAGGCTGCAGAGTGTTATGAATTGCTTACAAAGATTCTTTCCAGACTTCCTTCTTCACCACCAGTTTCAGTTATTGAAATGGGATCACCAAGCTGGCAGCAGATCTGATGAAAGTAGATCAAAGTAATCCTAGTGTTAAGGTCTGAAGAACAGGAGTGACTGATCCCCTCAAGTGATGGATATGTAATTCTAAAGACAGAATATCCTACTTGAAAAAATGCCTGCCCAGTTTTTCACCCCATGCGATGATTGGCAAAACTTGGCCATCAGCCTCAGTGCTGCAAGAGCTGCTGTTGTCCCCCCACACACACACACACACAGACACACAAGCACAGAGCATGTGGCTGTCTCCTTTGAATACTTGACAGCAAACAGTGCCGCTCAAATGCTAGGCATGCTGGAAAGGGCAGCCGCTGTTTTCTTATCATCTCTGCTGAGATAAGCAATGGCAGGGCATGCCCCAGCACCCTTTCTGCGTGTTTCTGATAATGCCCTCTTGCTGTTAGGGCTTTTGTCAGAACAAGGGGTAAGTATGCGCAGCAGCATCAACTGGCTAAGCAAACAGATGCATCAGCAATCTTTCCCCAACAGCAGCTAGAAAAATACTTTCTGGAAGTTCTGTATGTACCTGGTTACCCTTTCTGCCCTTCTGAATTATTTAAAAACCATCATGTGACCAGGCAGGAAAATAGGCTCTGTCTGAGGTCACAAATTTCATGGGTATCAGCAGGGAGAGAGAGTGATTTCTATGGACCACTAATGATTTTTCTTAATAACACTAAGAGCTGCTCAGGGTGATGGACTTGAGGTCTAACACTAGCTGCTGCAAGATTTGGGAGGGCCTGAGATTTTGGTAGCATCTCTGGCACAGTCTTTTGTATGACCTTGGGCAAGCCACTCAGCTAGGGTTGGCAGCTCCTAATTGGGAAACAGCAGGAGATGTTGAGGGTAAAGGCTGAGAAGGGTTGGATTTGGGAAGGGGAGGGTCATCAATGGGGTATAATGTCATAGAGTCCACCTTTTTTCCAGGGGAATCAATCTCTGTCATCTGGAGATCAGTTGTAATTCCAGATCTCGAGCCCCCACCGGATTTTGGCAACCCTACAATACAGCCCTTGCTCAAGTCAGTCACAGAAATAGCTTGTGGGAAGGGAGCTAGGAGAATGGAGGATTTCATACCTCTTGGCATCTGCCGTGTGGCCCATCACATCACATATGTTAAGCAAATATGAACAAAGACCTAGTCTCTCCCATTTAAAACAGTAGGAAGGCACACGGTGGATATGAGAGCCCATAATTCAGCAGGTAAATCTGATCAGACATGGGGACAATGGGCTAATGGGAGAATGAATGGGGTGCTTTAGTAGCATTCACAGAGGTGAAAAATCTTGTTTCAAAAGATTAGGCTTTGAATTGGCCCAGAATATGTGATTCAAGGACCTTGAGTCTAGCCACTTGGTTGCCCAATTGGATCAGTCTTGTACCCCTGACATTTGCCAGATATCATCAGGGAGCAAACAAGAGGGAGAAGGCAGCTCTGTCCTCCCCATCCCAGCACCTGGCCTCCATCAGTGGGCGTCCATGCTGCAGAAGGAAAGGAAGTGTTGTGTATGCAGGAGCAACTGGGACAAGTGTATGTCTCCTGTAAATGTCTGGCAGACTAGGTTGCCATTGAAGGCAAGGGAAGAGCTGCAGCTGGGGAAGGAATAACAGAGAGTTGCCTTATAATGAATGATTGGGAAAAGAAGGTAGAATCCCACGAGAAGCTAAAATTAGAAAACAGGAGGTGAAATGGAAAGCGGGGGGGGGGTATTGGAACCATAAAAGGGGAACCATAAACAGGGGGAATAGTGATATTGTCTACATGTATGACAACCCAAGAAGCGGAAAACATGAAGTGTGAATAGATACACTGTTAAGAAAATATTGTCTGGAGAAAATAAGTTGAATAAGTTGAATTGGGCCTTTTCAGATTGATGCACTTGGGAAGGCTTGGAATCCTAGTGATGCCATCAAGGTCATGCAAGGAGTCCGAGCAGAGCTGTTTCAATGTGTTGTATTTGGGTTGGTTTCTTAATTATATTCTTGCAAAAATGTCCTTGCACACCCCAGAAGCCCCTGTACACAATTAATACTGGAGCAGTGCATAGCTCAAAGCAGGCTACAGCACCAAAGAATTAATCACTTCTGGACCTGTCCAGATTTATCAGGTTCTCTGTTTAGATGCTGCTTATCAAGGGATGAGTGACCAATGGCCATGAGTCATGAGAATTAAAAGGAATCTCCATGCTCTGAGATATACCTCTGTTATCAGAGACCAACAACAGAGCAAACTCCATGCCCTTCTTGTGAATGGCCAAAAGTATTTGGCTGGGTGCTGTCAGAAAAAGAACGCTGGACTTTGTGACCATACAAGGCTGCCCCAATGAGGAATCGGTGGATATCCATGTGAGAAACCAGGGTTACTTTCAAAAAAGTATTTTTGGGAACATTCATGCGACAATTCTTACAGACCTGGGATTTGTCTTACAAGAGGTAGCTCGTGTCACTTTTTCTGACACAGGGATGAAGTATTTGGCCTTCCTGCTTTACACACCCAAGGCCCAAATGGCTTGCAGACAGTCAAACAAGGTTCATCTTTTTCTAGCATGGAGCGCTCTCTTAAAGGCAGAGATTGCCTTACAGAGAGCTTGACTGACCACTAACTGGGAGCTGAAAAGGCAAACGTGTGTGGCTGGCCGTTTTGTTAAAGAAACAGAAGGAACAAACACACACACACACCCTTCCCAGGGAAAAAAGCCTTTTCTGCAATTTATGGCAAGGCAGGAATGGACTTCCTGGTGTTGCTTGCAGAGTTTACAGCATATCCGTTGCATTGTAATAGTTCTTGTTTGTAATAGTTGGAAGTAACTTTTTGTACATGTGAAATATTAGTGGTTTATATTCTCCGTCAATGCCTCCCTCCACCTTGTAGTGTACAGAATTTCTAATTATGGGAGAGAAAAAGAAACAAACACCCAAAAAGCCTCTCTGTGTCTTGAGAATCTGATTTCTTTTTCCTGGTGGCAGTGGGCAGGGGGAATGACCTGTAACTACTTTGACGCTTTCTCGGTTGAGTTGAGCTTTCAGACTTTGGGCCAAAGCGTTCTCAAGGGACCAGCGGACATGACAGCTTTTGAAGAGAGACTGGGGCATCCATTGGACACCTCCCCTGATACAGGACCCATTGACACTGCGGAGTGGCAGGTGCCAGAACAGCAAAGATGGTTGAAGGGATGCAGCTCCTGTATAATTTTCCTAGTTGCTCAACAGACCTTTTCTTGGGTGGGGAAGTATTATGTACACACATCCTGAGGAGGTTTTGCTGCTGTCCCTGAACATGCCATCTGTTCTCCCCATGTCAAAAAGACATGCCTCTTGTATGGAAGAATGTCTTGTGTGAGCGACCCAGTTCCAGATCCAGGTGACAAGAAGCCCTCCCCTCCCCCTCCCCCCCCAAACACACCCACAGAGCTGCAGGTTTCTTCTGCATTGCGGCAGCAGCTGATTGTATCCCGAGGCTGTTTGTTCAACCCCTTCTCCATTCCTGCCCAGAAAGGTCCAGAATTTATTTTTAAAAGGCATAAGCCAATCCCACGTAAGGCTAGACTGGTTGAGACATGATCCAAACTCAAGACATCTTGTTAGAGCTGTTTTAAAAGCCCCTTTCAAGGCCAGGATTCTGAGCACTCTCCCTGAGAGAGGGCTGGCTGAACACTTCTCATATGCATTGGGCAAGCCTAGAATGGAGGACGTAATAGGAGATAAGGTTAGCAATTATCTGTAATTTCAAATGCCCATGTTTGCTGATCAAGATTCTGGGCTTTTGATGCTTGGATTAATCCCATGAATGACCTAACAAGAGGGGCAAGGAGAGCCTTTGGTCCCTTGAAAAACGCTGACTAGACTTAACTCTTCCTCATATTTCCAGATCAGTATCTAATTCTCAACATGGCTAAGCCTGTGACAATGGCAGACAAGACGGATCATTAGTTTGCAGAAAAATATAAAATCTGTTAAAGGTACATGGCAGGGGGGGTTCTACCTTCCCCCCCCCCAAAAAAAAAAACAATAGCAGTGCCTGCAGCTTTAAGAAATGCCACTGCAAGGCACCCAGCCTTGAACCTTGGGTTCTGAGGGCCCTGACAGAACCATCACAGTTCCACAGGGCCTGCAAGGCGGAGCTCTTCCGCCAGGCGTTTGGTTGAGGAAGATCGGGTCCCTTCCTATATAAGCCCTATATAGGCCCCATGTGTTGGTCAACTAGGCAGGAGCTATCCCCAAGACGGTGGGAGGCACTGTGGGTGACCATGGTCGGGTGCATGAGGAAGAGAGGGGAGGATTAGTTATTGCCAGCTGTATGTGGTCATCCACTGTATCCGTTTTTATGTGGTTTTATCAGTTTATTGTAAGATGCCACGAGCCTGCAGGGTCTGGGAGCGGCAGTCAATAAATAAATAAGGGGCAGGGGGTTCTGGCCTTTGAGGGAGGTCTCATCAGGGCTGCGCCCACCAGGCAATGTGCAGGACTCGCCCAAGCCCGGCTGTCTGTAGCTCTAAACTAAAACCAGTTGAGAGTATCGGTTAAGAGTTTCAAATCTCCATTCTGCCACGGAAGCTCACTAGGTGACCTTGGGCCAGTTTCATTTTTTAAGTCTAACTTGCCCCACAGGGTTGTTGTGAGGATAACATGGAAAAGAGGAGAATTGTGCAAGCTGCTTTGGGTCCCCACTGTGGAACAATTGGGCTATATAGGAAGGCATAAATAGCTGAAGAGGAAGGGGGAGATAAAAGGTAGGTTGCTAGATAAATAGGAAGGAGAAAATGAGGCAGGGAAAGGGGAGAGGATATAGGGGTTGCCAGAAGGGAAGGGGAAAGTGAGGTATCCCCCCCCCCCACAAGTCATTGTGAGTTATCCACCATGCAACTGAGCCTGGTGGCCCTTAAGGAGCAACTGGACCATTCTGGAGTAAAGGCAGCCAGAGAAAACATGATGGGAATGAACCAGCTTAGTGTAGTGGTTAAGAGCAGTGGCCCATAATCTGGAGAGCTGGTTTTGATTCCCCATTTCTTCACTTGCAGCCAACTGGATGACCTTGGGCTAGTCAGAGCTGGTCTGAAAGAGTTCTTTCAGCCCCACATACCTCGCAGGATATCTATTGTAGGGAGAGGAAGGGAAGGCAATTGTATGCTGCACTGAGAGTCCAGGTACTGAAAGTGGGGTATATAAAACCAAACTCTTTGTCTAGCTATAGATAGGCTGGCTGATGGGTGGACAAGAGAGAAGGAAGCAGGAATGCATGAGTCAATCAACTTTCAGGGAAGGTAAAGAGATGGGGAAATAAGTTTCCCCTGCAAATCACTGTGAGTCTCCCACCTGTACTCTGCTACACTCATGTCTAGAAAACTACTGCTTCAAAAAAGAGAGTGATTAGAGATCCTCTGGCTGCCACATCAAATCTTGTGCATTTTCTTCTTGGCATAGGCAAACATGAAAACGGATGTTCATCTGAAGAGAACCAACTAGATGAGCACAACAGAAGTAAACCCTAGTAGATTTATGGCACCCATTAGTTATGCAAATAATGCAAATTGTCCAAATGCTGCGTAGTATGTGTAATTCCCTCACATACACAACCCCTAGTTTTGACTGATGTCATGCCATCAAACATTCTGAACATGGACAGTATTCTCAGCAGCCCCTCTACAATGAAGAGGCAGCCTTAGGAAGACGGGGGGGGGGGCGGGGGGAGCAGCCCTGGCTGCTGTTGTGTTATTTCACCTCCAACACCAGCTGCTCCTCCCTTCATCATTAGCCGGGTGCCTTTAAGGGCCTGGAAGTGTGACTGTGACATTGAACTCGCCCAACGGGGCTTGCTGAACTCTCAGAACTGGTAAGAGTTGGGGAAGTGGCCAATAAGAATGCTCAGCTGAGGCCCTGTTAGAGAAATGAGGAGCAAAGGAGCCTTAAACATTCTGGTTCCTGAACAGGAGCGGGGGGGGGGGGGGGGAGAAAAATAAAGGGTGTTGAGAAATGGAGGTAGCAAGGGAGGGCGGGAGCCTCTTCTATTTAAAATCTAAATCTATGCAAGTAGGTAAAGCCCACATTCCTTGTTATTAGAGCCGTCTTTGTTAGGTTCATGTGTTTGTATCCACACATAATGCATAAGTCAAGGGCACATAATGCATAAGTCAAGGGCACTGAACTAGGCATGCTGCCTCCCATCCAGAGTTTTCTTCTGCACTCTGAAGGGATAAGAGGCAGCCTGGGGTCTCAAAAGTCAGGTACTTTTTATTTTTTTGAAACATTTGTAGGCTGCTCCTCCATCTGCTCAGGGCCCCGGATATGTTGTAAAACATGAAGATGTTCCTAACAGGCCCAGAAACAGATCTGAGGCCTAGCATTAGACCCGTTTGAGGCCAATCCCACGTTTAAACCAATCATTTCCAGGAAGTTACAATATACCTGCTCCAGGTTTATAAATATTATTTTAAAAATCCCACTGCGTCCCCAACACACAAGAGAAATCGTGACTAGCAAGAGGGATCCGATCGCAGGAACGAACAATTGAGGGCAGGCCCACACACACCGTTCCCGATTCTGAAGCCCACTGGAGTGTTAGCAGCTGTTCCTGGCCCTCCTGAGCCTAGATCAAGTGGTTCTTGGCTGGTGAATGCAGATAAGGGAGAACAATCGGTCCAGGGAATGCAGGCAGGATCCCCCAGCTCGTGCTGAATTGTGTGGATGCCCTCGAGGTCCAGATGTTCCATCCAAAATCCCTCTCCGTGAAGACAGAGCAAGTTGATGGAGACTGTTCCCCCCAGAGGCAGGGTCTTCTGCCTCTGAAATAAGTAAACAGTTACCACGCAGGGCTGTGGCCTGGTGAAGCAGGTTCCGGTCGGAGCAAGACTTGGCTTGGATGCCATACAGGTCAAAGGGAAACGATTGGGACCAACTGGGTCTCACATGTAGTGGGGGTGGAGGGAAGAAATCCCAAAAGAAAGCAGCAGCTGTTACTGGTCTCCCAGTTGCTGCAAAAGAGTCCGCCGCCGCCGTTCTAGCTCCCCTTCACTGAGCTCCTCGCTCTCTGAGGTATCCCAGCCACTCTGCAAGGAAAAACCACACCTGAAGAACACCCATGCCTTCACCCCGCCGGAAAGAGGCTTGTCTCAATTCCGTCCCTGCCCTTTGTCTACAGCCCCGCTTTGCAGGCCTTCGCCAGCCCTTGGTCCTCCACCCCCCACCTGTTTCCTGCCCAGCCTCACCTGCTCCCTCCTGGGCCCCCGGGGAGGGGAGTGGCCTCTTCCCTCAGGCCTCGGAGGAGGAGCCTTCTCCCGCTGCTGCTCCCACTCGTCAGCGCGGCTGGGCTCCTTCTTGCGCTCGGCTTCACTTTCGGGGCTGTTCTGTAAAAGAGGCAGCTGGCAACCACAGAGGGGAAATGGCCGGGGAAGGAGCTTTGGGACAGTTAAACTTCCTGCTGGCGTGGGGATTATCAGCTTGGCACGGCGAGGAAAACTAGAGCCTCAGAACAGACTAAGATGTGTGTCTGTGTGTTTTGCTCTGCTCTGCTAGAACAGCCGGTATTCTGCTCCAACAAAAGCAGAATGCACCTTGTATGTACTGAAAGATGCAAAATGACCTGCTACTTGCTGGAGTGGTTCTAATTCTTCTGCTTTCTCCTTTTACACATGCGCAAGTCATGTGGTTTTCCCACTTATTAGTATTATTATATTTATTTCCTGCCTCTCCCTGTAGGCTCGAGGCGGGTCACAATAGTCTCAATTTCCATTAAAAGACATTAGAAAATACCAAGATTTTCCTAACAGGTCCAAAAACAGATTCGAGACCTAGCATTAGACCAGTTTGAGGCCAATCCCATGTTTAAACCAATCATTTCCAGGAAGTTACAATATACCTGCTCCAGGTTTATTGTGGTCAGCATCTGTACAACAGCTGGCACTCTGAAGTTTTACCTGGTTTATTGTGGTCAAGGACAATTAAACATCGGCCCTCAAATCCTTCTACTTAGTTTAAAATCAGATAAAATAATATAAAACTAAATCATTAAACACCCTAGTGCGCCCTAACCATCATTTACCTTGTTTTGGGCTCTGCACAGATAAGCACAACATTTAGTCACTTGACTTGAGCAATGCCGATTTTCGTTGTTTAATAGTTTGTCTAAATAAATCTTCTCTGAGCAGCCATAAAGTGTACCCAAAAGTGGACGGATAAGCTCAGCCCGTAACTCTTTATAGTAGCAAACATGGCAGAATTTCCAGGGAACAAAGACAATCTTCAGTTCTGTTCTTTCCCTCTTCCTATAAACTTGCAGAGGCCAATCAACTTAATTTACACATATTATTACAGGGATACCCAACCTGTGTTCCACAGAATTAACAGTAGCATACATGGGAGGGGGGGGGGAGCAGGCAGACTTCCATCCAGGAAGAAATTCAGCAAAATTGTCACATTGTGCACCTTCAAACAAGGCCTAGGGACCATTTATTCAAACTACTGATTTGGCTCAGATTTCAGCGGCATGTGACAGATGCCCTGCCTTCCTCAGAGACCTCAGGGCCAAATTGTGCTTGGGACCACAGCATGAGGAGAGGTTCCTGCCCCCATGTGTGTGTCTGAGCTGAAACCAACCCCAGAGGGTATTTACTTGTGCTATTGCACATGCAGCTCCAAAATGGGGGAAATAGCCCTTCCCTGGGCATTTTGGCTTGAGAAAACATCATAGGAGAAAGCAGGAACCCTTTCTTCATCCCTGCTCTAGTGATCTAACTCAGTGGTCCGCAACGTGCGGGCCGCGGCCCGGTGCCGGGCCGCGAAGGCCAAGGCGCCGGACCGCGGCTCCCTCTCCCCGCCCCCCCCGCAGTAAAAAACTTCCCAGGCCGCAAGCTTGCGGCCTGGGAAGCTTCTTACTGCGGGAGGGCGGGGAGAGGGAAGCAGGGCCGGCCGCGCCCATGTGGGCGCGGCCCGATGCGCGGACGTGGCCCGCGGGTGCGGCCCGATGCGTGGGTGCGGCCCGATGCGCGGGCGCGGCCGATGCGTGGGCGTGGCCCGCGGGCCGCGCCCCGATGCCCCCGATGCCCCCCGCGCCCCGATGCCCTCAGAAAGGTTGGGGACCACTGATCTAACTCATTAAAAGTCATAATGTCTAGTTTCAGCCACAGCTTCTTTCTGAGACTTTATGCTCCCCTGACTCACCGATTTATGCCTCTTTTTCTTGCTTTTCTTCTTTTGCCTCTTGGAGCGCCTGGTGCTGTGCTCTGTGGACACAGATGGTGACAGGATGTGGGATTCTAGATGTGGGCTCATTGGATGAAGGTGAAGATCTCAGAGAGCCCAGCACATTTCTGTACATGGCAGCCCTTCCTCACTCGAAAGGAAATTGGCACAAGCACAGAGACCCAGCCAGGATTCGGGGCGTAGGACACCAAGATCTCACATACCCTACAGAGATCCTGTCTTTTCTCAGGGTTACTAGTTGCAGTGGCAGTGGAGCAATTCTTCAGCACCCCCAATTAAGAACATAAGAAGAACCTTTCTGCGTCTGACAAACAGTCCACAGTGACCATCAGGTTGCTCTTGGAGACGAACAACATGGCAAAGAGGCCCAGGGCTTCCTCTGATGCTGCGGCCTAGCTCCTCTTTCATGTCTACCCTCAGTTGCCTTTTTTCTAGGCTGAAAAAGTCACAGAATCTTCTGCCTTGCCTCCTAGGAAACATGGTCCAACCATTGCCCTTAGCATTCCAAACAGAGCTGCAGCAGTATTGCAATATTGGCCATTTTATTTCCAGTTCCTTTCTTAAGGGATCTGACCGAGGCACTCTGTTGACAGTCATCAGATCAAGATCCATCCCTGCTCCAGAGATCAAATCCAGGGTGGGTCCTGCTGGATGGGCAGGGCAGGAACAAACTGCAAGGCCCCTAGTGCTGCCATGGAAGACACTAGGCTGGCTCATCCATGTGGACATAGAAGTCCCCCAGAATAATACCTCAGGTACTGCAACACTTAGCAGCTGCCTCCTCCAGTAGACTCTGTAAGGCATCTCCTTATGCATTCAGCAGCCAGTACACCAGCAAGATGCCCAGTTTCTTGACTGAGTCCCACCCCAGGCTCACACGTTCAATACCTTGGATTGTCAGGGCAGGGAACGCCCTGCAGGAGTAAGATTCCCAATCAGCACAACTACCCCCACCCCCACCCCCACTCCGTGGTCTGGGGCTGATGGAGGACTGAGTAACCTGGGGAGCTTATTCTCAATGTACCTCAAAAAGAACACTGTAGAGGTGCAAAAAAGTAAAGAAGACAACCAAATAATTAGGGAGTTGAAGCATCTTTGCTGAAGACAAAGATGAAGACTGGGACTTTTGAATTTCAAAGAGAAACAATTAAGGGAGGGCAGCAAATCTCTGCATTCCAGTGCCAAGAGGCAACATCAGGGGAATGCCTTGACCTATATGTCCTATTGTTAGACCTCCAGAGGAACAGGCTGGCCATTGTGAGAGAGAGGATGCTGGATTAGGAGGACCTCTGGTCTGATTCACCAGGGCTCTTCTTACGTTCTTATTCAGCTACAATGAATTTAATTTGTCATGTTACCCCACTCACCCACTTTAGACAGACCCTCCTGCATCCCTGCACTATCTACCTTGGAACTCACCATCTGAATTAATTTGATACCATCTGCAAACCTGGCCACTCCACCGCACACTTGTAATTACAAATAATTTATGAAAGAGCCCCAGTCTCATTACCAACCCTTGTGGGACTGCACTGCTCACTTCTCTCCTCTGCAAGACCTGGCCTTTTATTCCTGCTCTCTCTGCTTATCATCACTGAAGTCCTCTCTTACCTGAATCAGGTGAGGACGATGCTCCTGAGCCAGCTGATTCAGAATGGTTCCGCTTCTTGCGTTTGGCTGCACGGTGGGGATGGTCTGAGCCCGACTCTGAGCCCTGGGGAGAAGAATGGGGTTTCAGCAAACATTCATGGCCAGGGAGAGGCTCGAAAGCCAAGTATTTGTATGAATATGAATCTCAAAGCACCTCATTCTACAGCTTGCACATTGTGTGCATGCAAGTGCACACATAAAAGTAAAGCCATTCAGTATCACCTGTTCTAATAAATACATACAGAGTACCCACTTCTCATCCACAGTTCAGATATCTTCCCTGCAGACCACATGTGTGTTGTAGGGATACTGCCATTATTGCCCCACCCTCCCTGCAAAGAGCACCTCCCCTAATCTTCACAACCACCTTACAATATTTTGGGTTTTTTCATAATCCATTTAGTGGTATTCTGAAAACTCCCAAATACTATCTGGACACTTGAATATATATATATATGTATTTTGGATATATATTCACACCAGCAAAAATCCAAATGTACATCCCTACCTGATACGGCATTAACAATTGTGACCCTATCAGTGGTCTAAAGTGACAAAATCCTCTGTGCTACGCCATTTTGCTGCATATCTAGACTACAGAGCTTCCTCCCACGATTCTGGCTCCTCAGCTGTGGCACTGATGCGGCCCAAAGATTCCAATATGTTGGGAGAATGTTTTCTACCTGGGATGTCCAACCAGCCTTGTCTAATGCCCTCCCCCTATTTGGCTCACTCTGCCGGTTTTGGCTTCCCTGGCCCAAGGCCTCACCGAAGCAGAGCGTTTGTGATGGTGTTTCTTGGGCTTCTTAGCATGCTTCTTAGCCTTGGCATGGAAGTGTTGACACTCCGTCTGTGGAGAGAAGGGGACAGGGGCAACCTGGAATTCAGCACTACAGCAGGGGTACGTCTAAGCACAGCCCTCCTGGGTGCCACCTATTCCCCATCCCACTGCTGGAGTTTATCAGCAGCTGCACCCCAGGATTCTTAGCAGGATTCTGCACAGAGCCCAAATCATTCCAGCCCTCCCAGAAGGGTTCCCATTAATCCCCTCCTCACCTCCAGCACTTGCAGAAACTCCCGAAAGAGACGGATTCGCTCGGATTCCAGCGTGATCTGTTCAAAGGCTATGTTATTGACAAACCGTTCTCGCGCCTGGCAGAGAAGAGAAGACACATGGGTCACACCCTTCCTCCCCAAAATACGCAGTGTCAGGGGTGCCACACACAAATTATAATAAAAAAAACTTGCATTACCCATAACTGCTGTTCGTTGACCACTTGTGTGCAGACACACATGCATGCAGGCCTGCCACAGAGAACTTTCCAAGCTAAAGCTCCTGAAGCCATTCTTAACCACCATTCAACATGAAGTCAATAGTCTTTGCTGGATGAAACTGGAAGATAGCCCACCCCTTTGTTGGAGGTGGTACTAGGACTTGCTCCTGAGCACTGCAACTCTCCTTCTTCCAGCCCCTCAAACTGAGGCCAATAACTAACCAAGGCTTGTGGATTCTCATTGAAACCAAAGTTCTCTCCCACGACCTCATCCTGGAATAGGCAATCCTATTGATCAAGAGACTGGAGAAGGTGCTTACAAAACCTGGTCTCCAAACCAGAGATTGATGCACTGTTTCCCCTTGGTCTGAGGAGACTTCGACGCACTCCACTTCAAACACTGGAGCCAACTCCCTGGCTGAGCCCAGGGCAACAGATCGCATGTGTTGAGTAACAGTGGCCAAGCAAGAACTGGTGTCTTGTCTTTTGAAGGACCTGTACATTGGCTGCCGCTGGATGGAAGCACCCTGTCCTTATGCTTCTCTTCCTTAGAAGCCAGGTCTCTTGGGTGGACCGTCCACTTATTTTCATCCAATGCAGTGATGCTATCAGCAGGTGCCCCAGGCACAGCTGAAACAGCCTTCTTTATGGATTTAGTCTGTTCCGACGGAAAAATATGCATTAACAACCAAACTGATGGTGCTCCCAACCGTGGGATCCTCACTGAGGGAAGAACGGACACAGAAGGTGTGGGTTCTGATGATTGGGGGGGGGGGGGCTTGTGGGGCTGGCCAAAAGGGTTTCCCCCCATAATGCTGCCTTCAGGTGCGAAGATCTATCTGATCTGGCCTGCTGTCTGAAATTCTGGCATATTTTTAATGCCAAAGAATACACTTCTTAAGCTTATCTTAAGAGGGGCATTTTGACGCTGCAGCGCACACACTTTTTGAAAATGGCCTTGGAAGCCATTTGTTTGTTTCTCTCTCTCTTTAGTAGGAAAGGGGAAAGAGCAGGAAGGCCTTCCTGTGCAGCAAGTATGGAGTGTCAGCAAAGAACGTCCTCTTTTTGCGGTGGCAGAAAAGGAACTGAGGGAAAGGAGCGCTTTGCCCTCGGAGAGAAGTTGGGCGAGAGTCCCCTCCCCTTCTGGAGCTTTAGCTTGGAAAGTTCTCTGGGGCAGGCCTCCATGTGAACAGTCCCAATGTGGGGCTGCAGCACATGGCAGAAAATGAAGGGTCAGTATAAACTGATACTGGTTTATATTAATCACCCTTATCCTGGTGATCATTACAAGGTTAGTAACAATTATTTTACAACAAACATTTCAAGAGATGACCAGTGATCAAAAAGAGGAGAGAACTGATCTGCTACGAGCACCAGCTTGTTAGGTGGGGGTTACAGGGAATACAATACAGCAGAAGGGGGAAAGGACACCCTTTTTAGCTGGTGTCAGGAGGTGGCAATGAAGCTGCAACACTGTGAAAGCCCACAGCTACAGAGTGACCTGAGGAGTGGTGATATTACTTTCCAGAGACAGGTTCCACAAGCAACTCAGTAGGTGTGTTCCTGTGTGATGCTTCCTCGCTACCTCCCAACACCCACCGGTTGTGGTGCCACCTCCCCCTTACTCTTCAGCTGCAGGGCAGAGGTCTTCTGTGTGAGCTGCCACCATCTGTGATATCGCCCAGCGGTCCGGAGGGCAGGGCATGCAGGACCAGTAGGGTGTTTACGCGGCTCCTGTAAGCGGCAGTGGAAGAACTTGCCTCATCCCAGGTGGTGTTGGGCTCCAGAGGGGGAGCAGCCTGCCGCAACATGCTCTTGAATGCTGCCTCCTTGCGCCGCAACTTGCGAGTTTCTTCTTTCTCCCGCTCTCGCTCCCGCGCTTCAGCCTTCTCCAGCAGCTGAGGAGACAGAGGGAGGGAGGGAGGGAGGCATCATGGCACGGCATGCCCCTTGTCTTGCCCAAGTGCTGCTCACTGGTCCTGCCCCAGAGACCGCCCAGGAACAGTCATGCCCTAGAGGTCCCTTCCTATTCCCTACAGCACGAGGATGATGATGATGAAGAAGAAGAGTTGGTTCTTATATGCCACTTTTCTCTACCCAAAGGAGGCTCAACGCGGCTTCCAATCGCCTTCCCTTTCCTCTCCCCACAACAGACACCCTGTGAGATGGGTGAGGCTGAGAGAGCTCTGATATCACTGCAAGGTCACCCAGCTGGCTGCATGTGGGGGAGTGCAGAATCGAACGCGGCATACCAGATTAGAAGTCCGCACTCCTAACCACACCAAAGTGGCTCTCTACACCATAGGTTAACAACATAGGTTAAGGCCTGTTGCTGTAGACCATTCTGAGGCTCATCGGTCCATCGCAATCAGACAGCCAGATACCCTTCAGAAGTTCACAAACTGAGCAGGTCCTGACCCCAGCAACTGGTAAACAGAGACATGCTGCTTCTGTGTGCAGGGAGGTTCCCTTCATGCTAACTAATGACAACAGATTGTGTGCCCTTCTAATCCATTTCTGCAATCCATATAAGGCAGGCTCCATCCCCACCTCTTATGGTTCCATAAGCACTGTCTGAACTGGTAACAGCCTCACACTCAGAGCCAGACCTAGAAACAGAAGCTGTCACAGAAGGAGGCCCCTATAATTCAAGAAACGTTCCACAAGTCCCCCAGAGGGATGGACCAAAACCAATGGGATGAAATTAATTCAAAAGAAATTCTGTCTCAACATCCGGAAGAAGTTCCTGACAGTTAGAGCAGTTTCTCAGTGGAACAGGCTTCCTCGGGAGGTGGTGGGTTCTCCACCTTTGGAAATTTTTAAACAGAGGCTGGATACCCATCTGACAGAGAGGCTGATTCTGTGGAGGCAAAGGGGTGTCAGGTTACAGTAGATGAGTGATTGGAATGTGAGTGTCCTGCATAGTGCAGGGGGTTGGACTAGATGACCCAGGAGGTGCCTTCCAACTTTATGAGTCTATGATCTACGATTCTAAGTCAATCATCACGTGCTATCTAAGAAGAGAAGTCATATTGGATCAGACCAATGGCTCATCCCATCCAACACTCTGTATTACAATGAACAAAACCCAGGTGCCATCAGGAGGTCCACCAGTGGGGCCAGAACTCCTGAAGCTCTCCCACTGTTGTCCCCCAAGCATCTGGGTCCCAGACAGAGTGTTCCAGCTATACCACTGATGGACCTCTGCTCCATATGTTTATCCAATCTCCTCTTGAAGCTGTCTATGCTTGCAGCTGCCACCACTTCTTGCAGCAGTGAAATCCACGTGTTAGTTACTCTTAGCAGGAAGAAGTACGTCCTTTTATCCATTCTAAGCTTACTGAAGAAGTGCTTTCTTTTCTCAGCCCTGAGACTAGCTTCATGAAGCAACGTCCAAAATGATATGGCAAATGAAGCCCCAAAAAGGTGCAAGTAACTCTTTAGGGGCCCTCCGTCTTAGAAAAACAACATGGAAGGCAGGAGTCCCTGCTTTCCTCACACTGCGCTTCCACATGGAATTGAAGAAGAAGAAGAGTCGGTTCTTATATGCCGCTTTTCCCTACCCAAAGGAGGCTCAAAGCAGCTTACAGTTGCCTTCCCATTCCTCTCCCCACAACAGACACCCTGAGAGGTGGGTGAGGCTGAGAGAGCCCTGATATCACTGCCCGGTAAGAACAGTTTTATCAGTGCCATGGCGAGCCCAAGGTCACCCAGCTGGTTGCATGTGGGGGAGCGCAGAATCGAACCTGGCATGCCAGATTAGAAGTCCGCACTCCTAACCACTACACCAAGCTGGCTCTCTGAGCATTGCTCAGAGCTTTAAATGGACATTCTCCGCAGTTGCAGTGTGGCTTCAGGGGAAATGAGCTGGGTCCAGGACATCTGGACTTGACTCACTGAAAAAGTCTCACATGCTTTGGCCCTGAGACTTTCTATGACACGTGGATCATAGTTGGTTTGATGTACTTGGCACATAAACCGTATCGTGCTGGCTTAATCATGGATCACCTAGCACCACTCACACTGTTGAAAGTCAGCTTAATGTTTCCTGCATCAAGGGTAGCAGCACGCTTGTCAAAGCTGATGACGTGGGCAAAATCTTCAAAGGTCGTATTTATTTCCACACTGAAGCTCCGGTCCTGACAAAAGAAAGAGGAGGAGGAAACACTGTTAGAAATTCCTCCTCAGACTCCGTCTTTCCTTTGGAGTTGTGCAAAAAGATGCTCACACCATATAATCCATACAACAGCCTTGCGGGGTAGATCGAGATAGGGCGTTCATCTGTCTGTCTGGAGCAGAAGAAAAGAGCAAGATTGGCATGTTGGGACAGAACTGAATTGAGAAACCCCAGGAAAAAAAACAATTCCCAGTCTTAGTAGGGCAGGGAATTTAAAATATAAAGAAATTATGTGAGTTGTTTATGCCAGAATTCAGAAACCGAAACTGAGGCATCCGGTGATGTCACACTCATATCCAGCATCACTCTGAGTCCCCAGCCATGACATGTGGGGAATGCTAATGTGCACTCTGTGCTTATAAAGGGGGAAAAAATCCTGTGTCAAGAGAGGGTCAATTTTGCAAACCAGTGCAGTTAAGGCACAAGTTGTGATATTTATTTGTACATAATGCCTCAGCAGCCTTTTCACAGTTTGGATGCTGCCATAAATGCAATCTTCTGTGGTTTAGGGTGCATATTTTGAATACTTTATTTGACACTGAAAATCTTAAATCACACCCACTGTGGCTTCTGACATTTTAGCGGGCACTGCCCACTTCAGTCTAAGCCCACTAGTTTCTAGTCCTGTGGACTAGAAACTTAAAAAAAAAACTAATCTTGTTTTTAATAACAACATTCTGTGTCTAATACCATGCAATAAACTTTTTCTATAGACCTGAAAATACACAGTCCCGCCAACCACTGAATAATAATACGCCATTTTATTTCTGTTCTCCTTATGTTACCTATTGATCTCCTCTCAACTTGATCACCAGCCTCAATCATAAAATTTAATAATACATAATAAAATTAAAAGATTAGTGTCTGTTTTACGGACATTTTCTGCCTTAGAAGGGACCCATGTGGCCCAATTAGTGCCTGAGACAGATTAGAAATACTGTTGGCTTGCCCAACGAAGACTGGCCATCATCACCTGGTGTCTAAAGTTCTTCCTTGTACCCGACACCATCTAGCCTTATGAAGATTGTCTAGCACCCCCTCCATCCTATCCTATCCTGCATTAAAGCAGGGTTTTTTTTCTATGAGCAGCTACACCCCACCCCTTCTTTGTTTAACATTTAACTCACAGAGTTCAAAAAGCTTGCACCCTACCTTGCAACCCTTCATGAGAGCCCTAAGAGAGGTGTGACCCTACAGCTGCTTCTAAATGTTTTTAATGGATAGCAACTTTTTCCTCCCACGCTTCATGTTGCTCATTAGAATGCAGAACTAGAAGTGTAGGAATCCACCCATAAAATTCCCTTAGTGCAGTGGTCCCCAACCTTTTTATCACCAGGGACTGGTCAATGCTTGACAATTTTACTGAGGCCCAGAGGGTGGTAGTCTTTTGCCAAGGGACGTTGCCGCTGCCTGAGCCCCTGCTCCACTTGCTTTCCCACCGGTGCCCTTGACTTCCCACCACACTCTGGGGGACGCTGCCAGCAGCAGCTGTGCAGTGCCACGCAGAGGGGAAGCCCCAGCCATGGCGGCCGCTGGAGAGCACCAAAGGTGAGCTGGCAGCAGAATGGCAGGGTAGCCCGCGAGGCAACAGCCAGGGAGGAGGAGCTGCGGCCCGGTACCAACTGATCCACGGACCGATACCGGTCTCCAGACCGGAGGTTGGGGACCACTGCCTTAGAGAACCTGCCCTGTTATTATCAATTTCACTTCCAAGAAATCAGTCTTTTTTTTTTAATTCACAAAAGTGAAATTGACATGAATGCCTGCCTAACCAGAAGCAAAAGTGCTCCAAGTACTACATATGGTAGATTTTGTGGCAGGCAAAGAAGAGGAATTTCAATGGGGCCATAGAACCATTGCTGAGAAAAGACAATTCCGGAAGCAGAACTCAAGAAAAGAGCCCAACCAGTAACTGAATCATGCAGTGGTTTCACTGGACCCTTGGGTTGGACTGCTATAAAACCGAAAGAGCTTGTGGGTTCTATCCTCTCCAATCTCAATGCTGCCTGTACCTTGAGAATATCCTTGATGATCTTCTTTTCATCATGGAAGCGTGCCTTGAGGTCTTCCACATAGAATTTAAACAGATCCAGAGGAGTGGAACCTGGAGGGGTAGGAGAACAGGAGCCCATCATAAGCAACTCTCACCAGAAGGGCGAATAAAGACTGTCATTTTCAAACTGCATTCCAATACAGCCCTGGTTTTCCCTGGAAGCTTTTCAGAGGTCCTCAATAAGATCAGTAAGTGGCAGACAAGCTTCCCTGATAGATCAGCCTGCCCACCCAAGGCAAATCTCCCCCAGCAGTGTGCAGAATTAGGAGCATGTTCAGAATAGGCAACGCAGTTCAGGTGGTGGGGACAGCAAGGCCTAACTGTATTAACTGAGACACTCAAAAATGCTCCAGCATCCTCTGGATTCCAGCTCTGTGCAGATGGGGAAGGACATCAGGCACCGATGCACTGGTCTTGCCCCCTGCCTCCTCACAGTTATCTACCAATGCACAGGGGCAGTGGCTCCTCCCCAGTGTCCTCCAAGCAGTGGGGAGGGCATACATCCGGGCACTTCCTCCACAGGTTTGCACGGTTCAGGCAACTTGGCAAGACCAGCACACTTGTGGGCACTCTCCCAGTCTCATGGTGAGTCAACACATGGATGTGTTGTTTGTACTCAGCTTTAGACATAAGCACTGGGGGCTGCAAAGACGATCACTCGGTGTGGAAAATGTCCCTTCAAGTTAGGAAGTTTGAAAACCAGTGAAACGAAACACAAATAAATAAAACAGAGGGAATTGCCTTAAACTTGTGGGAGGGCAACAGCCTCTCTGTCCTAGAGCTCTCTACCACCTCAGGCCCTGACCTTTCTAAGCCCTACGATCAGAGATGTTTTAACTGGAAACTCTGATAGCTGAATCTGGGATTTTCAACATGGCAGTGGTGCTTCTTGGCCATGTTACACACCCAGCTCTCAGATGTCCCTGGCTGCAGCCACGGGGCCTGATGAATTAAGGGATTGGAGCACCTTCCCTAAGAGGAGAGAGTTAACAATCTAGAACTTGTCAGTAAGAGAAAACTAAGGGGGGCATTCCAGAGGTTTACACAACTGCACACGCCATGAGCAAAGTGGTCAGAGAGAGCTTTTTCTTCCTCTTCCATAATACTTGAACTCAGGGGGTGCCCGATTAAGTTGATAAGCTGTCGATTCAAGGCGGGCAAAATGAACCACTTCTTCACTCAACCATCGACAGTGCAGTCCACTGTTAGTGGATGTCATGATGATCATGAGCACAGATGGCTTGAAAAGTATGTTAGGTTGATGGAGGGTCAGTTCCCAAGTACCTACTTGCCCCATTGACTCAAAGGAACCACCATATCCACAGGCTGTAGACCTCTGAATACCAGTGCTAGGAAGCAACATCCAGAAGATCTGACAGTTTTGCTCCCTGAATGGGTGGAACATTCCAATACATCACACCAGATCAGTCAATTGATGGCTTTACACTGGAATATAAATTTACTCCACCCTTCTGAAGTGTTGCCCCCATCCCAAATGCATAGCTTAGCATTCACACCATGTTGGACTTTCTGAGCTCTCTTTACAAGAGAAACTTCAGGAACAGACTGGAAAGGGAGATTGCAGAAGTGCAAGTTACTACAACACTCAAAACAATGGAATCCCCAGGACTCAACAGGGATACTGGTTTATTATCTCACTATGTATGCTAACCTCATTCAATTCTTATGTCTACATGCCTTACAATCCCCTCTTCTTTTTGTTTTATTTGGGACAATGGGACTGCAATGTGATGTAAGTAAGTATGTAATTTAATTTAGAATCTAAATCTCTGGTCTCAGGACAGGCTAATAAACTCAACACGGCTTGTCTCTTGTGGGGATGCTTCCAAGCTTGGGTGGAGACGGATGGGGCTAACCCCAAGTTTCTTAATTACTGCTTTTCACAAATGGGAAAGGGTCTGCCATTAATCTCTAACCTAAACATTTTTGTTGCCCCAATGATTTCGTGAATGACAACTGAACCCAAATGACTGATTGGTTTTTCTAGCAAGGAATTATCATACTGCCTATTTTGGATGATGAAGAGTGCTTGCACTCGAAGGCTCACGCCTTGAATAAATCTTTGTTGGTCTTAAAGGTGCTACTGGACTCTGCTTTTATTTTGGATGTTGTGATGCTGTTTACTAATTTGCCATTAATTTACTCTCTCTTTACATCTACACTTTTACGATCCCATTGTCTGCGGAAGGGTGCATCACCCACAAAAGCTCATGCCTTTGTTGGTCTTAAAGGTGCCACTGGGCCCAAATTTTGTTGAGCTCTTTACAGTCAGAGATTCTGCAATCAATTCGGATTCATTTTTCTTCTTAAAAGAGGGAGACGGTACGGGCAGAAGGGAGTGAGGACAAGAGGTTCCTGCCCAGCAGCTGCTTACCAGGCTGACCCAACATGTTGGCAAAGCGTCTGTCAGTGCTGAGCGAGGGGTACAGCTCCATCCACGTGGACATGGAGTGCAGGCGCCCACTTTCGTGAAGCTCGTCCAAGAAGGCCTGAGCAAGAAGCAGCCTGGTTATTCTACGATAGAGTGAGAGAGATCGGGGAGTCAGCCCCTCCCCCGTTCCTGGGCACTGCCAAGGTGGCCATATGCCCATTGCAAGGCCCGGATACCCACCTTCCCCGCACACTCTCCCAGCACCGCACTCCGAGAGTGTGTGTCTATTTTAAAGAAGAGCTGGTTCTTATATGCCGCTTTTCTCTACCCAAAGGACTCTCAAAGCAGCTTACAGTCACCTTCCCTTTCCTCTCCCCACAACAGACACCCTGTGAGGGAGGTGAGGCTGAGAGGGGCCTGATATGACTGCTCAGTCAGAAGAGGGGCAAAATAAATAAAACTGGCGGAGATCAATGAACCAGCAGGCAACTTATGCGAGATGACATGCAGAGCTCACAAGGCCTCCGGACAGCAACTCAGAGTTTCCCTAGAGACGGCCCTCTTAGCGCAGGACTGTTGCCGCGGATACCTGAAAGGCCTCCCTGTTCTTGCGCTGCTGGCGCCTCTCTCGTAGACGGCCACGCTCCCGCTCCTCTTCCTCCTCCCTTTCCAGAGTCCGGATGTGTTCCTCAAAGCAGATCAAGGCATCCTCCTTGTCCATGTCTGAAAGAGGCAAAAGGAGGAGGGGTCCAACTTGAGCAGATGGGCACAGCGGCTGCTCTGGAAAGGAAAGGGGACAGGCTTTGCCTCAGGCAGGTAGGACAGCCCCAGGACCCAGTCAGCCCATTCTGTCCTTCCTGTGACGTCTGGGTTTTCACCTGGCACTGCTGACACCCTTTCACCTCCAAAACCACAAGGCCCAGCAAAGAGGTTCAATAATCCTTTCTCTTCTTATGGGAGACAACTGCAGAACTGCAGGCTACAACTTATTCCTGGTTATAACTACTGGGCTTTCTATGGGGCAAAGGATGCTGTACTTGAAGGCCTGGCCATGGGGTCCAGATGGTGACAGCTGCAATGAGGCAAGGGGAAATGGTCCACCATTATATATTTAGACTGGGACAGTTTTCCAGAAGATGTGACACCAACTCCCTCAGTTCCCCTATACACATGTAGAGACATATGCCCCCTCCAGTCACAGGACACTTGTAGTAGAAAGACTAGTGTAGCAAGATCCCACTTACACTGTGACAGTGTCGGCACAGATGCTACCCTGCTCAGCAGCACTTGCCTGCACAGTCCAAGAGACCCATCCCACGTCTGCTATGGCCCCTTTTGCAAGTCATGTTCTCTCTGTCTCAGATCCCCATCTGGAAAACGGGGATGATAATGACCTACCTCACAGGGATGTTATGAGAGCAGACACAATAAAGGACCACAGAGAGCTCACTGCAAATTGCAAATGATCGCATGTAGCAGGAGAAACAGATGGGGGATAGTCCCCCAAACTGGCTATGCCTTAGCAAGGCTGTGAACACACTGTGCTGCAAGGAAATTCTGCACCAAAAGGTGGAATCCTGTGATCCACATTAAGCGATGCAATCCTTCATAAAGGCCATAGAATGCATCCTGATGGCCATGGGGGTCTGGGAGGGGAAGGGAACAGAATGTAACAGGAAATCCAACTCCTCAGCCATGAGAAGCCTTGCCTGACACACACACACACAGACACACACAGACACCCGGTGTGCTTCTGAAATTTCAGCAGACATTGCCCACACACTGTCTTCACATCTTTAAGGATCAGAAGCATCATGCTTAAAAAATAAAAAGGACAATTAAAACAAAGATTCTTGGGGTGTGGCACCCGGCATCCCATCAAAATCATGTTCACAAAACCAACACAGAGCCCTACGTGTCAAGGCAATGGGAGTGTGCTCAGTTGCGCCCTGAGCTCCATGGAGTTCCTTCGGCTCGAGAACTGTGACCTGGGTGGGAGACTGGCGGAAGGTCCGGGAGGGGAGGGAGGGAGCCGGAGCAACGGGAAGGTGGAAGGCGCCTCACTTTGCAGGTCCTCATCCTCGGCAAAGCTGGGGTTGTCCATCAGGTACTGCTGGGCCTCGGACCAGGTGGTCTGGAAGCTGACGCGGCTCATGCTGTCCAGGATGCTCTTCAGAGCCTGGATATTCCTCTTGCGCAGCTGCTTGGAATGCTCCTAGGTGGGTGGCAGGGGACAGCGTTGGGGCCAGCTCCCATCCCAGCAGTGCAGGAATCCTGGGTTCCGATTCCCAGGCGTGGGGTGGCTTGGGAGTTAAATGTACTGGGGTGGCGAGGGGGACAATCGGAGATCCAAGCCCACTTACCCATTACCCCGCCCTTGCCCTTGCTAACATTCACCTTCTCCTTCTTGGCCAAGAAAAAGAGAACATCGTCATAGATCTCCTTGCGGTCACGTTCCGGCACCATGGCCCACACTTCCAGCTCCCCAAACATCTGCTCTGCTTTCCTGTGTTTTGGGGGTAGGGAATACAACATGCCGTCAGAGGTGGGGGGACAGAATACTGGTGCTGCAGTCAGGTCAGCAAGAGATCGCTGATGGCAGGACTAGAAGAGCACATGGAGGTGTCCTACAAGGCATGTACATAAAACCACCCTGGCACACGTGCAACTAGGAGAGCTCAGCCAGATGTTTATACTGCCTCTAACGTGTCATTTTCACAACATGTAGCATAGCTACACGGAGTCAAATTCTTTCCCTTCCATACAACAGACAAACACAGTAAAGTGGAATTTAAAACATTTCAGAAACACGGATCTATACTCATTGAATAATTAATGAACATTGAAGAATAATATGTAAAATGAAGCTCTTCCGTCAGGCATTTGATTGAGGCTGACCAAACCAACAGCATCTGCTGGGCCCCCAGAAACCCCGCCCCTGAACAGTGTATCTCAATGGTGGTTGTGGGGTTTGCTAGTAAGTTTTACTGGATCAAACTGAGTTCTCAAATACCGCATTGAGATGGTTGCATTTTCCCTTGATGATAGTCTAAAGGTATCTCCTGTGCAAGCACCGGGTCATGTCTGACCCTTGGGGTGATGCCCTCTAGTGTTTTCATGGCAGACTCAATACGGGGTGGTTTGCCAGTGCCTTCCCCAGTCATTACCATTTACCCCCCAGCAAACTGGGAACTTATTTTATCGACCTCAGAAGGCTGGAAGGCTGAGTCAACCTTGAGCCGGCTGCTGGGATCGAACTCCCAGCCTCATGGGCAGAGCTTTGAGACTGCATGTCTGCTGCCTTACCAATCTGCACCACAAGAGGCTCTTTTGATGATAGTCTATTTGTTTTTATTCTTGTATCTTTACATTTTTAGTTTGATGTACAATAAAGTGAATTGGTTTTCTTTAATTTATCTGTGTCATTGAATACACTCTCTTTGGACAAAATCTAATTTTTTTAAAGTGCCACATCAGTACCCACAGGACCCTGGAAACAGACCTAACAACAGGCGTCAAAGACTCTGGAGCATGAAACCAGGACCTCAGGGCCAAAGGTTGGAACTCAAGCATGAGAGCTACCATGACAAGGATGCCAGAACCACTAGTAGGGGGGGAGGTGTCTCCCACTCCAGACCCCACCCAAAATTACTCCCCTCCCAAAGGAATGCCTGGTATTTCAGAGACACGCCTACGTGACCCAGAAGTGACATAGGAACACTGGGAATACTGGAGACAACACTCTGTTTTTGGGCAAAAACTATGGTAGAGCCTCAGGGGAGGGTGGTATATAGTCAATTAATTGATTAATTAATTATTTTACCACAGTTTTGCCCAAAAAACAGAGCATAGCCCTGACATCCCAGATGTGCTGCTACCCACCCCCCACCAGCTGTTCAGAGGGACCTGGCAACCCTATACTGTGAACTTTATGCACTTAGGCCTCAAAACCTTAGATGTGGGGATGCCCAACATAAGCCTCTGTGATTGGTAAGCAGTATGAAGCCTCTGGATGGGCCATGCTTGTGATGAGCATTAGGAAACCAGTCTTTTGAACAGGCCTAGTCAATAAAACGGTCTCTTTTGTCTATTGTGTTTCAGACTTGTGGTTACCCAGTATTCCCAGCTACAACTCAAGCCAAGCTGGAAAATGCACCATCCACAACTGTCAGACTGACCTCTGACAGGAAACCTAACATTGGGTATTGAGTAGGGATTTGAATCTGGTTCTGTTTTCGTGCGACTAACCTCCAGTTGGGGGTCTGGAGATCTCTCAGAATTAGAACTGATTCCCAAACTACGGAGATCAATTCCCCTAGTTGTAAGGTGGACTCCACAACATTGCATGCTAGCTGAACTTTCTCTTAAAACAGCAGTTGGCAGGCTCTGCTTCCAAATCTCCAGGCATTTCCCAAGCCAGATACTGACAATGTCCTGATTGTTACACCACACTGGTTCCTGGTTCATATCTAGGAAGGCTGCCTGGACAGAACACAAGCCTCTTGATGTCCCACAATCAAGGCCGTCTCTACCTGTAGCGGGTGGTGGAGTTCATTTTGCCATGCTGTTCCAAGAAGTGCTGCAGCTCCTCTTTGGCCTCCTTCGCCCGGAGACGGGCCTCCTCCTTCTCCTCCTTGTCCCGCTGGGCCTTGTAGGCGTTGAATGCCTGCTTCTTTTCACTCAGCTTTGGCAAGGCACTGGGTGCAGAGCAGAGGATCACAACTGATGCTCAAAGACTTGCACCCTTGGCAAGGAGCAAGAAACAGCGAGAGGCAAAAGGAACAACTATTTCCAGCATTGTGGGGAAAGACTTGGGGCCAGACCTAGACATGCTCTATTCACAACAGCTGGGTCCAAGAAGCCCAGCTGTTTCCCAGCAGCCATACAGCAGCTGCAGGGAATGCTTGCTAAAAAAATAAGGGACATCCCATTTCATCTTGGAATGCTGCAACTGAGGGGTGGGAGGGCTCCTGTCTTCCTCCCCCCCTCTGCCATTTTCCATGCTGAAACGGCCCCAGGGGTGGATGAGAAAGTTCTCCCTTTGTTTTTGCTCCACAGAAAAGTATTCTATGTACATGGAGCAATAAAAAAGGGGAACCAAGTCCTAGTCTACGCTATTTTGGCAGAGGAAAGCTGCTGAGGAGGTAAAGTTAGGATCCCTTCCTCCCTGCCTGGTGGTATCCAAGGCCCAAACTGCCTATCTGCCTCTTGCCATGGTCGTTTGAAATTGTTATTTGTCAGGTATCAATAAGATGTCGATAATAACCTGTTGATAGCATGGCTGTCATAAACGAGGGGGCAGTGTGCCTTAGAAAATTGCTAAATTCTGTTTGTAACTTGTTTTTATTGTTTTGCTTGGCTTTTGTAGTCTAATTCCTATGTTCCTTTTGGGAGAATGGACTCATGGGAAACAGGCAGCTTGGATATTATTGGGAGAGCCTGGCCTTGGCTGGCTTGGCACAAATGATGCAGTGTGTAGCTGGGTGCAAGGCTGCTCTCCGTGCTTTCCATGGGAGTGGAGAAGCCTGCCTTTCCCTTGGGAGAAAGGGGACTCTCACCTTCTTCATTTGGAGCATGTTTTGGTATGCTGGGGGCGGGCGTTCTTGGGGTTATTTTGATCACTGTAATGCTTATCAGATCAGTTTCAACAAGAATAGTCACAAGCTTTGTATTGCTATTTCAATAAACTGCTTTTGTTAATATGCCATGTATGTTCATTTGAAAAGTCAACAGGGAACTTACAAAAATGGGCTTGCCTTCCTTTTTTAACAAACATTTCCCGCAGCTGGTGTGTGGCTGGAGGGAAGTCAACTTGGATTGCCTGAACCCAGCTCTTTAGAGAAGAGCTTAGTCTTGGCCTAACAACGCCATTCAAAGCAGAGCAACACCCTCCTAAGTGCCTTGAAGTCAATGACTTAGAACAGGGGCAGTCAAACTGCAGCCCATGGGAATTGTAGTCCATGGACATCAGGAGGGCTGCAGTTTGACCACCCGACTTAGAAGATGCAACTCTGCTTAGAACTGTACTGATTGAAACTGTGATTGCTACAAGCTGAGGCTACCATGACAAGAAAGGTCAAGGAGGGTACCAACATGCATCAGGTGAGAACCATACCTGTATCGTGGATCATTACTAATGAATTTCATGGCCTGCTCCCACGATGCGCTTGCCGGAACACCCTGGAACCAGGAAACAGCAGTATTCAACCAGAATTCTCTCCCCTACAACACTATCCCAAATGCCTTACTGCTCTGGTCTCATAGCCAGTTCATACAAGTAGCAAAACTAAGTGGCAAAATTCTTACCATTGCAGGTGACATTGCTCTTCCCTGATGTGCTCTTTTTCGTAGGGTTGGGCGCTTCAAAGCAGCCAGTCTCTCCCGGTGAGCTCTGTGACTGTGTCTGTGCACCCGCCAGCATGCTGGCGCCCACGCCTCCCCCCCCCCCACGATACTCGCTGTGCTGGGAGGGACCGACCACTTCAGGCGCCCTAGTAGGGAGGTTTGTTTTGTGTGTGTGTGTGTGGGTTTTTTTTAAGGGACAGACTAAAGCAATTTAGTCCAGGAATAGCTTTACCACTCAGTTGTAGAGCTTGCAAAAACTGACACAAATTCTTAGCAGGAAAACCTATGATCCTCCATCAGCTTTTCCCTCCTGCTCTGAACCTTTCAGTACCTTGTCTTTGAGCAGCTCCTTGAAAACATGTTTGGCTTCTTCCTTGCTGCTCCAGGCATTGCTGGTGCCTTGATCTTCCTCTTCTCTCCGTCCGGGACTGCAGCTGGCCAGAGGAAAAAAAGCTTGTGGCACAGGCAGGGGGTCAAGAGGACCAAAGTGGCTGCAAGCATTAAATCTGTGCACTTTGCTAACATCTCTACAATCCCAAAGTATGCTGAAACTATATTGCATATCTTTTTCTATTGTCCTTTTTATATGAATATTCATTTTAAATATTTAAATCTCCTTTTAATATACAAGAAAGGACTTTCCAATACTTTAAAGATTTTGTTCCTTTTGAATAACTGCAGACCAGATGCCATCAACAATGTGGTAAATTGTCTGCAGTGCGCCATAAGGGTGCGCCAACAAAAGGTCACGGCGTGAGTTGTTTTTCTTAGTATCATTTCTATTCCCAAATTAACCTGTTAAGTATTATTATCTAGTTATAGTTATATATTTGTATTATATTGTATTGTATTGTATTGTATTTTATTTGATGAATATTTTAATGTTTTATATGCCATTAAAGGATATATGATATATATAACTATCCGAATGAGTACTGAGCTTCCTTCTAAATTTGATCTTGTGTTCTGGAGCACTCTGGAAAGTGTCATTTATGTTTGTCCTCATGAACTTGAGCCTGTGGTACGAGAGCTAGGCCCTTCCACCTTACTTCTCCTGTCTGGAAACAGTCCCCCCAAAAGACAGGAATAAACCAGCCCCTTTCCTCCAATTACTCCTTCTACAATTCTTGCTTAGAGCCATTCTACACCTAATGCAGACAGAAGTGGCAGAATTCTAGTAAATCACTAGGATGTGCCTGAATGTGGGCTTCCAACTTTACCATGCACTTCTCCTTGGGAGGAGGCTGTGGCCCAATGATAAACCATCCGCTTTGCACGCAGAAGGTTGCCAGTTAAAAGCAGATCTGGCAGTGGGCCCTGGAGAATGACTGCCAGGTGGAGGAAACAGTCCTGCTCTTTAGACCAGGGGATTGACTCAGAATAAGGCAGCTTCATGGGTCCTTAAAAAGTTCCCCAGGACATAGATTTAGATTAGCGTAAGCTAGTCTAAACCTCTCACTCTTTCTAATATGCAACTTTACATGCATTCAAAAATATGACCCTCTACTGCCTTTTAAAGTGGCTAAACCACTTTAGCACTGTCAGGATTTTACCACCTTCATTCTGCATATTGTGTAGAGCAGTGATACACACTTTGCAGCTTGGAAAGAACCACATTTGCATTTATGATCAACCAGAAGAGCCATATTTACTTTAATCTTTGGCAGGGAGGCTCACAGCTTACCCTTTCCTGGTAAGCTTACCCATTCCTTCTAACCAGAAGCCCTACTAGGCTTCAATGTGGGTAGGCACCACAATGGGGAACAATGCTCAGAAGAGCAGGGCATGACATGTCAAAGAGCCACATGCGGTTCCTGAGCCACTGTGAGCAACACTGGTGGGAAGAAGACACCAGAGCTGCTGCATGCCTTTCAGCAATAGCATGTAACCCCCAGATTTACCTCTGCCTCCTCGCTTATATGTTCCCCCATGGAAGTGGGGATCCTGGGCCACATTTTGAGAACCCAGGGTTAAATCCAAAGCGTCCTTAACCCCTCCCTCCTGTCACCTGCTTATAGCTTCCTCCTCAGCTGCAGGAGGAACCCCCTCAGTGCCTGAGGTCTCCTGTCCTTCAACACCGCTGGTCCCTTCCATGTCTGACGTAGCAGCAGAAGACGGGCTTGGACTGGCAGGGCCTGACAAAGGAGTCTCATGCAGCTGCTGCCTTCTGTGTAGAGATAAAATGTCAGAGCCTTGAGGACCTGGCACCAGGAGGGAAAAACCCACACAAACACACAAAACAGGAATGGTTTTCCCCTCCCGTGTTTGGAGACCGCATGTTTTTTTTGTTATCAAAGGAGAGAAGCCTTCAAAAATAAGATCCAGCATCCAGATAAGGCTGGATCCAGAAGCAATAAATGCTCATCACCACTCTAGTCTTTTTGCAATTTGCCGGTCCTTTTGGCAATGTCTGTGCTATACCGGCATGTACATTTTTCTTCCCCCCCTTCCTCCAGGGACTTACTCCAAATCTTCTTCCTCCTCCTTGATCAGTGCTGGGGAAACAAAGACAGTCTGTGTTACCACACGTAATATTTAAAGGCTTACCTCTGCCCCACAGTCCCAAACGTATCATTTGTGGACTGCCAGGAACTCTCACCTTCAATATCATCAAGCTCACGGGGCCGGGTCCAACGTGACTCCTTGCTCTGAGAGTTGTAGTAATAGGGTTTCCCGGTTTCTGAGCGGTACTCACGCCAGGGGCAGCGCGAAAGCAAGAGCTGAAGGGGCAGTGAAGCAGAGGTTAGAGTTGCAGTGAGCTGGGGACCATGAATCCAGCATTCTACCTACCCTCTTCCCAACACTGGAAACAGAAGAAGGGCTCGTTACTTTTGTACTCCATTAATACTTTGTCTGCCTCCCCAATAGGGACTCAAAGCAGGTGAGACCATTGTCTTCACCTCCCTTTTTTCTTTGCAACAACCCTGGAAGGTAGGTTAGGCTAATGTAGGTTGCCAGACTGACTGACAGCCGGCAGGAGCACAGGCAGACATGGAGACAATGGTGGTGGGCTATCAGTCCTCTCTAGGAACTTCTCTAACAGTGACATCAGTCATCTCTAGGAATTGCCAGAAACCCTGTTTTACCATAGAGTTTCTCACTATTCCTAGAATGCCATACTGCTGACTTAAAAGGATGTTTTTTTTTTAATTCCCGCTTCCACAGGAAATGAGAGCTGGGGACTGACAACCCTGAGATTACAACCCTAAGAAGACTTGACCAAGGCCATTCATCAAGTTCCTAGAGCAGATTCAGAACCTGAGGATCCCAGATCCTCGTCTGACCCTCTAACCACTATTTCACACACTCTCAAAGTTAGATTCAAATGAGTAGCCGTGTTGGTCTGAAGTAGCACAATAAACTCAGAGTTCAGTAGCACCTTTAAGACCAACAAAGATTTATTCAAGGCGTGAGCTTTCGAGTGCAAGCACTCTTCGTCAGACTGTCAGTCTGATGAAGAGTGCTTGCACTCAAAAGCTCACGCCTTGAATAAATCTTTGTTGGTCTTAAAGGTGCTACTGAACTCTGACTCTCAAAGTTAGTTTGTGGGAAGGTTCCAAAAAAGCCCATACATTCTTTTTGTTAACTATCTAAATCTACCACATTTTCATCCTGCCCTTCCTCCAAGGAGCTCAGAGTGGCATCCATGTATACAGTGCAGTGGTCTCCAGTCTAAGGGTTGGAACCCTCCAGTGGGTCACAGAGCCCCGTGTGATCAGGCACAATCCCCTATAGCAGGGGTAGTCAACCTGTGGTCCTCCAGATGTCCATGGACTACAATTCCAATGAGCCCCTGCCAGCATTTGCTGGCAGGGGCTCATGGGAATTGTAGTCCATGAACATCTGGAGGACCACAGGTTGACTACCCCTGCCCTATAGAACTGTCCATTTTTGTTTCTCTTTGTAATGGCCAGTTGTTGAAGTGCATATGCAGAGAGCCAAGCTATCACACTCTGTGCCTCTCCGTGCATGCAAGCTAAGAGGAATTCACAAGGAAAGCAAGGAGAGGGCTCTTTCACATATCAGTCCTAGAGGCTGTTTTTCCTCTCCCCATCATATGATTCTGATGCCATCTGCTTGCAGCTCCGTAGGTCTCCGTTGCCTGCTGGGAGTTAAAGGTGGGCCCCAGAGGGAATCCACAGCTTTCCCCTCCTGCTTTAAAGGACTCAGCCACAAGCTAGGGAACTAGCTACTTCCACTGCTCTCACACACACAGTTGCTGGATTTCCCCCCCCTTTCCTGTTTTTCTTTTCTGTTATTTTTGAAAGAAAGAAAAAAAGTCTAACATCACCCAGGGGTCTTCATGAAAAAAGGAGGCAGGATTTAAATCCACTCCCAGTCCAAAACTGTGTTCACCATCCTGTATATTCAACATCCTGCTACTCTTCAGGGTGACCAGGACGGGGCTATGCAAATAGCAGCAGGCTGCCTTTTTAGAAAATGGAGACCCTAAGAGCACAGGGCAAGTTCAGCCTCTACCCTAAAGGCAGCCTTTGTCTCCCAAAGAAGTTAATTGTCCTCATTCACTCCCATGGGTCAGTAAAAGGCTGCACTGGAGAACAGTGCTTTAATACAGCTAGAACTTGCATTCCATCCCTGACACCTGGTGATCCAGTCCTCACTAACAGGGATTATGCATCAGAGTGTGATATCGCTTATGTATGTGACTCCTCACTGCAGGGTCCTTGCAAGCTCCCTTACCCAGCAGTAATAATGACAGAGGTGTTTTTCATGTTCAAATAATACCTGAGATTTGACTAGTTATATGCCTCTCCATGGAGATGAATCTCTACATGCCAAATCAATACAAAATAAATCGACCCTTCATTACGATCTCTGACCAGTTGCCGTTGGAATATTACTGCAAGCTTTCTCAGTCATGGAATCGTGAAACCCTGGGGGTTCTTGACAGGCCTGGAAGGGTTTCCCGAATGGGTGGGAATTAATGGTTTTATTTCTAAATGCAAAACATTTATCAGGTGATATGACCATATGGTCATGTTGACACCCCACCAAATGGCCAGTGGGGGGCCTGGAGGAGAGAGGCCCCGGGTAGGCGTGTACATGCCATGCTTCCCAATCCTATTCTGCACTATTGTGCCACTTCTGGGGTTTCTCAAAGCCTGAAGAATATTTCAGGGGTTTCTCAACAGTAAAAAAAAGTTGAGAAAGGCTGCATTAGTGTCAAACACAACTGAACAATGGGTGAGCACTCCAGATTTATACTGTACCCACATAGCCAAGGCTAGCCAGGGATCTCACCTCTGCCTTGGACTTGAGTTCATCTGGCTTTTCCCAACTTGATTGTTTGGTTTCAGAATTGTAGTAGTAAATGCGCCCATCAGGAGCTCTATGCTCACTCCAGGCAGGCTTCTAAGAGAAAGAGGGGGGGAAATGGACTTCAGCAGAGCACTGGGACTGACCTTGCCTTGCAGAGCTCCCAAGCTTTATGGAATTGCACCGTGCGAGAACAGAAACGGGTTCTGAGCACAGCATTCAGATGAGTTTCCATTTGAGGGAAAAAAATTACCATCAAGGTCTGATCAGTGCAGTCCTAAGCAGAGCGACACCATCCCCAGCTCACTGAATTCAGTGGACTTAGAAGGGTGTGACTCTGCTTAGGATGGCACACTAACCCCTCCAGTTATGAAAGCCAGCTTCAGCAAGAAGGGAGGAAATCTCATAAGGTGGAGGGAAGATGGTGCTGAGTATGGTTTGCTATAATCCAAGGATGGAGCTTCAGGATCTCCCACAATAGGCAGTTACCTTTTGGCCCACCTTTTGGAGAGCCACTGGCAGCACAGCACCCATCAATGGATTCAGGATTGGAGGAGCAAAGGATGTGAAATTGGTAAGGTTCGCCTACATCTCTGTAGGGAGTGAGGCTGAAGTCTTAAGGCAAAATCTGGAGAAGCCCCCTAGTTCTACAATTCCTGAACTGCATTCTTTGAGAAATATATTTAGTAAAGAATTAAAAGCTCCAATAAACCGGAAAGAGTTCCCCGCCATGCCTCTGCAGGATTCACTGATCTGCCTTGGCCTCTTTCCAGTCAGTTTCCACTAAGGGCAGGTGATCCGACTGTGCCTCCCGTCACCAGTTTGCATCATTTAACTTTTCCTGGTGCACAGAGGCCTGCTGCATCACTATTTCAGTTATTAACTGAATGCTCTAGGAGTGGTTTCTTCCAATCCAAAAGCATGCCTAAACCACTGACTCATACAGAAACACAAAGGATGGACTACTCTCACCTTCAGACAATCTAAAGACAAACTTTCAAGAGGGAAAAATGAAGCACACCTCCATTAACATTCTTTCCCCTGCAATCCCCTGCAATAAAACTAGTAATAATAATAAAATAATAAAAAACTAATTATTATTATTATTATTTCACAATTATTATTTCAGAAAAAGGAAGTGTTCTCAAATATCAAAACCACAACCTTAGCTGCACTGGCTACCAAGATGAAATTGCAAAGCAAGAGAAGAGAGATCAAGAAGAAACACAGTTGTGGCTTCCAGACAATTTTAACTTGCAGGGAAAAGAATGTTAATTTTACTCCTCTACTGGAGAGCACCTTGTCAGTTTTATCTGGTACTGCCTGGGAACAGTGGCATACCTGGCCTATTCAGTGCCCAAGGCAGGCAGGTGATGATGGGGGTGGGCAGAGTTTGTTCCCACCTGGAAGCAACCAATCAAGGCCACAATGCCATCCCCCCCCCCCCCAGCCGGCCTGCCTGCCTAGGTACAGGTGCACCTGCCTTTCTGTGGAACAAGCCCTGGCTACAGCAGTTCCAGTGCAAAAGGGACACGGAGGAAAGCATGCACCAGGCATCCCGGAGGGAGCGCCCTTGCCCTCTACAAGCCCAGCAACAGTCCAGGACCCTCATGGGCAGCAAGTCTAGGACCCTCATGGGCAGCAAGCTTTGCCCCCTCCCTGCAAGCAAGGACACCCATGTACCTTGTGGCACAGCCATGGTTGGGCCTCCTTAGGCCACAAGTCTCTGGTTGCACTCCCAGGGATGAGGGGGGTGCCTGGCCAAGTACACCTGCTCCTGCATGGTGTGCAGACTCAGCTGGTTTGGTGCTGGCGAAAACCCCAGCCAGACCCCCAGCGAGATGCTTCTCATGATAATTAAATTAGTATCCACTTCTATACTCTGAGTTTTGGTAATTTGAAACATCCTTTCACCAGAAGTGCATCCTTGTGAGATTGCGTCTGGATACCTCACATCAGAACAACAGCAATTATAGTGCAGAAGGCAAGATCAGGAGGCTGCATAGCCAGGTACTCACCACAGGGGCTGCCTGGGTCACAGGGGCTGCAAAACAAGAGACCAGAGATCAGTAAGAAAGACAGTTGTAGCCTAGGAGGGGTCTGACAGAGAAAAACACCCTGCAACATGTGGAGGCCAAAGGAGATGGAGTGAGGCTGCCTTCACACAGAGTGGACAATTGCTGCACGCAAAAATCATTTGCAACTGACTTTTCTTGCATGGGCATGCCAATCTAGGAGGTGGACAGCTGCTACAGCACAACCACCGTGCAGTCTCCAGTAATGCCGCCATAGCTGCAGCCCTAGGTGCTTCCACATGGCAATGATTCTCCATGTAGCTCTCCGGCAGAAGCAACGGAGCGTCCATAAGGCAGCTATCCCAGCACTTGCCTTGTTTCAGCCTTCACAGCCCCCCCCCCCATCATTATGCTATGGTGATCTAGGAATTGCAGGGGTTTTATTTTAAAAGCTCCCAGAGAGCCATCTTGAGGGGGAGGGAGGCAGGGAAGGCAGCCATATGAGGCAGGCAGAGAGAAATGGTGCCAGTATGGCTGGGACTTTCAAAAACGCTCATCTTCACTGCCTGGCATATAACATGCCTTGGCTGCAATATTCCCCCAACAGTTATAGTGCATCAGATTTGGGAAAGACGGCAGCAAAGTAAGGGGAATGCAAAAAAGTGGATTAGTGGGGGGGGGGTGTTGTGTGGATGATAAAAAATCAAAACAAAACCCACTCTGGTATGGATGCCAAACTGGAGCAAACCTTTCTCACAGAAGCAGTCTAAGACTGATGGGTGAGTGACCAGGAGGTTCTGGTTTCAGGAGACAAGGCCAGAGTCCCTACAAAGGGCACTGAGGGAAGGGAAATGAGTTTGTAGGAAGAATCCTATTTCATTAGCATTTAATGGAGGGCTACTGTCCTGGGGGTGGGGGGGGGCTGTCTGACATGCTGTGCCTTTATCTTATGCCCGTCGGGCAAATGTTCAACTGGTGCTGCTTTACCCATTACTGCATCACCGCACTGGGGAAGATTTTGGGATACAGAAAATCCACAGTGAGGTGGGCATACAGGATTTCCCCCCCGAAAAAAACTCTTGATCCAGACCCACCCTAAATACAGTCATCGAGTTGTCTGTTAGGACACTCACCACTGGATGGGTCTGTCACAGGAGCTGCCTGTTACAAAGAAATGAGAATTAGATCAAAAGTTCAGTTCCCTAGATAGCTGGAGGTCATTCTGTCTTGCACCCACCACCACACCCTGTTTTACCAGCCGAACCTCCTCAGAGCACATTAAAAATGCCCCAAGCCTGTTGCCCTACAGAGCTCCCCTTCAGAGACTGACTGATGATTCTTCTTCTGTCTAAGAAGAGTTGATCTTTATACCCCACTTTTCACTGCCCAAAGGAGTCTCAAAGCAGCTTACAATCACCTTCCTCTCCCCACAACTGACATTCTGTGAAGTAGGTGATGCTGAGAGCGCCCTGATATCACGGCTCAGTCAGAACAGCTCTAGCAGGACTGTGACTAGCCCCAGGTCACCCAGCTGGCTGCACGTGAAGAAGCAGGGAATCAAATCCAGCTGGCCAGGTTAGAAGCCACCACTCTTAACCACTCCACCACGCTGGCTCCATATAAGAAGTTGCTGGCTAGAATCAGAGACAGAAGTTCCCAAGATCCCTGTCCATCCAACCTACTTGGTCGCATTCTCTTTTCAAAAATGGAGGTCCTTGCTGGGATAATCTGTCCAACCCAGCAGTTCGAAATGGATTTTCCAAAGTAGTCCAGACAAAACATTCGGTTTTCATTCTAGTCCCACCCCCCACCCCCAAGTTTACCAACGTTCTTTAGTAAATGTTCCTTTAACAACAGCTCGAACTATGGATGTTTGCAATTCAAGAGAGGCTGCCATGTTGGTCTGATGAAGACAAAAATAAACAGGAGTCTTGTAACATCTCACAATTCTATTCCAGCATGAGTTTTCATGGACTAAAGTCCAGTCTTCACACTGTCATTGGCTTGGATCGGGGGAATTTTGTGAGCAAATGATTTAGAGGGGAGGAGCAGTTTTGGCCAAGTAACACTGAAGCAGTCCAATCCTAAGTGGAGTTGCTCCCTTCTAAGACCACGGACTTCAATGGACTTACAAAGATGTAATTCTGTTTAGGATTGTACTGCAGGATGCCACAAGATTCCATTCATACTAATCCCTGAACAACTGCTCCTGCCAGGCACTCACCCCTGCAGAGACAGAAACAGGGCCAGTTGGCACCCCAGGCATCATCATTCCAGGAAGCATAGGTGGCACCATTGTGGAAATCTGCGAGCACAAAGAAGCCAAGGTTATCACAGCCGTTATAGAAGAGGTGAACAGCTGGACAGAGATACTGAGGTTGAAAGTTACCTGTCCCATGGGTGGAGGGCCAGGCATGGGTGGGATCAATGGCGGAGGCGGCATCATGCCTGGGGGCATGGGGGGCATGGGGGGCGGCCGTGGACCCATTGGGGGCAGCCCCATTGGGGGGAATGGTGGTGGAATCCCAGGAGGCGGCATCTACATGAGAGAGAAAGAGAGAGAAGGTAGCTAGAGCAGCTGCCAGCAGCAAATCTTGAGACTCTCTCTTTCTGAGATAGAAAGGAACTAGGCCAACATGAAACAGAAACTGGCAACAGTATTGTAAGATAACCCCAAAGTAGCATCACACATCAATAGCAACTGGAAAGATTTTTGGATCCTCCAGAGCACAAACAGATGGTTTTCCACCCACAGTACACAACTTTCTCTCCTGTCCACGTCAGCTGCACCCGGGGCTCCTCCTTTTCCCACCCCCTGCAGGCCCATTATTGGCCATTTTGGGAGGGGGCAGGGATTGACGTGATCATATATGGTCATTTCATGTTAAATGTCTAACAAATTAAAAAATATATTAAAAATGAATTAACTCCCACCAATTCAGAAACCCTTTCCAGGTCCATCAAGAAACCCCAGACTGTTAGAGGACTGTCCAGAGTTTTGGACTACATGGCCCTTTAGTATTTTCCATGTTTATGATTCTCTGTTTAGTGCTGACATCTCATACTTTACAATCAATTGTGTTTTATGGTGTTTTATCAACAGTGGTTTATGGCCTTCGCTCTGCGGGTATGAATCTACTGGTTCTCCTGGGCCCCCAGGACATTCGCGTGGCCTTGACCAGGGCCAGGGCTTTTTCGGCCCAGGCCCCAACCTGGTGGAATGAGCTCTCGGAAGAGCCAAGGGCCCTGTCAGAGTTGTCAGTTTTCCACAGGGCCTACAAGACAGAGCTCTTCTGCCAGGCCTACGGGTGAGGCCAGGGCAGTATCCCGGTGTCACCATCTGAGGATCTCCAACTGAAACCAACTGAGATCAGCTAGGACCCTTGTTCCCAGTTTATTGACCCACATGCTGAACAGAAGGGGAAGGTTGATGTTTATTGTTCACCTTGTTTTTATTGTTAGATGCTATATTGTTATATTTTTAAGGGTATTGTTAGGGGATTTTACTGTGTTTTACTGACTTCTGTTAACCGCTGCGAGACATTTGGAGGTATATAAATATTATTATAATATAAAATAATATAATATAAAATAAAATAAAATAGGCAATTTATAATGTGGCAAAGTAAAAGAGCTGAGTTTGGGATGGCTGCTCTCTGGCTGAGGGAACTCCTTGGGGACAGACCATGACTCAAGGGCAGAGCATTAGCTTGGTGTGCAGAAGTCTCAGGTTCTACCCCTGGTATCTCCAGTCAAAAGGATCTGGTAGCAGAAGAAGAAGAAGAAGAGTTGGTTCTTATATGCCGTTTTTCTCTACCCGAAGGAGGCTCAAAGCGGCTTACAGTCACCTTCCCTTTACTCTCCCCACAAGAGACACCCTGTGAGGAGGATGAGGCTGAGAGAGGCCTGATATCACTACTTGGTCAGAACAGTTTTATCAGTGCCATGGCGAGCCCAAGGTCACCCAGCTGGCTGCATGTGGGGAAGTGCAGAATCTAACCCAGCATGCCAAATTAGAAGTCCGTACTCCTAACCACTACACCAAACTGGATGTGAAAGATCTCTGCCTGAGACCCTGAAGAGCTGCTGCCAGCTTGAGTAGACAATCCTGACCTTGCTGGATCAATGGACTGATTCAGTATGAAGTTTCCTGTCTTCACAAAGTTCTTGAGCTCCTTTGAAAGTTATGTTGAGGTGTGCATTGTACTGCATCTTTCTGTTGACAGTATTACTGTGGCTGTACTGACCTCACATGGTGGCTAAATAACAGTTATTGAAAGTAATTCACCAGAAAGGAAAGGAAAACTCTTCTGGGGTCATTTTGGCTTCCCAACTAGTACAACAGTGAAGTGGCCACAGATTTGATTAACAGCCTTCCTTTACAAGGAGGGTTGTCTATCTGCACAATTGTGTACACGATTATACATACTTGTGTAAACATGGAGGCTGGTAGGCAAGCAGAACTACAGGTTTGGAGATTATATTTTTAACATTTCCACTACAGTTACGAGTTCTAGTTGAATGTTTTTAACTAAAATCATTTTCAAAGAAAAAATGTAAAATAAAAAGAGTTTGGGAGCTCCACGGAAACATTTTGGAGACCTTTAATTGCACACAGATTTGATTCAGTTCAATCTGTCAATGGCCAATTTTACACCTGTGGATTCAAAAGCAGATATTTATTTTAACAGGAACGTCAACCACTAAGTACTTTTCTTCAGTGGAAATAAACCTAATTGATATTGGAGAGACTACAACAGTTATGCACTTTAGGGGCAATGCTATAGTGGGAGTATATATGTGACTTCAATTCACTTTCCAGGACTTAGAGTCCAACACATATCCAGACACACACTCTGTCAACCACACCATAACATATTTTTGGTGCACACTCCAGTCACACTCAGCATGCTGTATACAGTCACACAAGTAGGATGAACACACTGAAATGTGCTGGAGAGCAACTAACTTACAAAGGGAGGTGGAAGAATTGGAAGTGGTGGTGGGGCCGGGGGGAATGATGCTGGCTGCCCAGGAGGAGGGCCACTGCCCGAGTCCGGAGCCGACTGCAAACAGCAAAAAGAGAGAGAGAGAGAGAGAGAGAGAGAGAGAGAGTAAGCGCAAGAAGAAAACAGAACTCCATTTACAGCTCCAATGAAGGGGATACTGATGTGGAAGCCAGAGACCTGTTCCATCTTCCTTCATTTTCTGAGGAGAGGCAGGTCAACATTAGAAGACAGAAATACCAAGAGGACACCAGACGACGATTCCCTGTGGGGCCCCTCATGCCACCCATTTCCTTCTTCCCTTAATATTGTGATCACTGATCATATACACACTCTGAACATTTATACACACCGAGGGCACCTTGCCCAAGTGATCAGGCACCCTGAAATGTCCCCTCCCCTTCCATGCCCCTTCACCAGCCCTCTTTGGAGCAGGAGCTTCTCAGTTTTCAGCTTTGAAACACTGTTCACTTGGGTATTTGACTGGAGCACTGCCTTTCAAATCTTTGCTGCTGGGTTAAACCATATTGGCTTGTCCATGGATTTGGCTGATTTTAATTGTTTCTCTTGAGCACTTTTTGTATACAGTTTTATGTTTTTGAATTACTAGCTTCCTCAGTTTTAATATTTTGCTGCTTTTATTTGTTTGTTTGTTCGTTTGTTTGTTTATTTATTATTCACATTTGTATTCCGCTGTCTCAGGGCGGTTCACAGTATCGTAACCATAGGGTCTATAAATAAATGAGAAACATGCTCCAGGTTGGAGCCTGTCTGGGTCTGTCCAGGCCTGGAATATGCGCCAATCCGGGCACCTGGCAAAGCTGGGCGACTCTGGATTAGGCCGGCCCCTAGAGCACTGCCCCCCATCACCCAGCCACACCCGTCCTTGCGGCCACACACACACTAGCCACAGAGGGTGATGGACCTGCGCCTGCCTGCCTGGCCCTTTGCGCAGTGGCTGCACTGCCAAGGTGGCGCCACTGGAGGCAGTGGTGCTGGAGGTGGTGGCCCCATGATGACTGCAGTGCCATTGCTGACAGAGGCTACGGCTGGGACCACAGCTGCCACCGCTGGAGAACACAGCCCCACGGCAGCACCATACATGGGTGCGACATGCGGGCCCGGACTGCCACCTACAGTGGGGCTCACTGCCGTGGAGGGTGTGAGAGAGGAGGAGAGCCCCCCTTTCGCCAAGACAGAGGAAGCCTAGCTCACAATGGCAAACAGCAGGTGGGGCAGCACGGGCGCCAGCAGGGACAGCAGCAGCCCTGGGGGGGGGGGGGGCTCTAGCATCCATTGCAACCCTGCATACAACGGGCTTTACGGCTAGTAAAACCAATAAAATACAATATAAGACCCCATGAAACCTGATTAAATATACAATAATTAAAACAGCCAAAAGACAAGCAGTGGCATATTTCTCTAACCCAGTATCTGTTCCAGCTAGATCAGCATGATGATCCAGTACTCCTGTACATCTGCTAATACAGCTACCTGTAATTTTTAATTGTTGCTAATGCTTGCTTTGTTTTATTGCAACTTGGGTTAAATTTTACTAGTAAGCAACTCTGTGAATCATCTAGTTGAGGGACAGGCTGTAATATAATAAATAAACAGAACATGTTGAACTTAGAAGTTGTAATGGCAGGAACAACTCTGATGCAGACATGAAGTTCACCTGGTATCCTTGGGCAAGTCACAGAGCTGGGCAGCCAAAATGCCTTGAGCTCACTTTTCCCCAGCTCCACCACTATGAAAACTATTTAAAATCTTCAGTCCTTCCAGGATCACAGATATATTCTAAGTTCTTAGGAATATTTAAGCCCCAGTTGTCTATGGAGAGAGGCTGTCCACAAACAGGTTTTATTGGAGGGATTTCCCCCCTATAAAGGCCATGAATTCAGAAGGCCTTACAGATAGATCCTTATAATATGTTAATTGCCAATTTTTTTAATCCTGAAAAAGCCTTTGAGTGCCAGGTGGGGAGAATGGCAATCGTGGGGGCAGAGACAAGGAGAGTGGGGGAGGGGATGGCGTGTGGATGCTCTGTTGACACTGCAAATGCTTTATCATTGTGTGGAAGCCATCAGACCCTTCTGCACTCCAGTCTGCCATTTTCTAGACATTCTATCTTGCATAAACCTGTTGCTCTGTCTGTGCAAAAGACCAGTCCAGGAGGTAGACTCCTTTCTTTCCCTCCTTCCTCCACCAAGATAAAAACCGATGGCAAAGGAGAGGGAGAATGGCAAGTTTGGGAGGTGGACACAGTGAAGTCTTTAATAAGGATAACTGGTGGTATAATGGATGGGTAGCCCATGATTTGCATGCCTCCAGTTGGCTCTCTCCTGAGCATAACACATACATGATTAAAGCAGTAACAGAATACATTCACCTCCTCAGTGACAGAAGTCATCACTCTATATACATTTCCTTCGTTGATCAGATCATTTGTCCAGCATTCAACAATGGCCTGCCAGGTGCTTCCTGATTCTCATAAGCAAGTGGCCATCCCTGTATTTTGGGCAGTTAATTCCATATACTAATCAGTGTAAGGGGACAAGTGATTCCCCTCAAAGTCTAATATTATGATCATTGGGGGAATTTTCTTTTGCCCATATTACCCATGTCTTCTCTTCCTTTAGCCAAACAAAAAAAAGTTCTAAACTTGTTAGCATTTCCTGGGGAAAAGTTGGCCTTTTGTTTGTGATGAGTGGATGATGGCTATGTCTTGCAAACAGTCTGAATCCTTAGATATATATACATATGCTTGGGGTGAATTTGACAGTTACGGTTACCAGAGCTGCTAGATGCAAAAATAGAATTATAACTCAATCGTTCTGTTTCAAGAGAACAGTAATATTTTGGGAGTATTTATGAATAATGTCAGTTTTTCTACATAAGTTAAGGCCAACATTGGAATAGGGAAATTCCAAAGAGTAGAACAAGGGAATTCAAGGAAGAGAAAGTCAAGTTGAATTGCTCTTTTGTATAAATGAGTTGCAGGAACTCTTGTTTCCAGTCTACTGATCTTTAGCTGAGTGTGGCTATGAAGTTTCAAAGTTTTTAACATGGATGTACAACAGTATTTTGGAAGTACAACAGGACATCATCACTTTTCTTGCTGATCATGCATGTTTTTCCTGTAATTGTCAGCTCATTCGAGGTTCAACTATTGGAGAATTCTGTGTAAGGTTTTTCTTTTATCTTTGACAATTCCTAAAAGACAATAACCTGAAAGCTGGTTCGCTTTAAATTTTACTTATAATACTGTTGGGAAATGTTAGGAGCTTTTATAAATTTGGCATAATTTTTCTGCAATAGAAATTTCTTTTTTCAATAAAAGATAAATTTTCTGAAACTTTCCTGCCTGGAGTGCTGGTCTTATTTCAAAGAGAAACACAAATTAATTCATTTGTATTTTCAGAAATTAAAGGTTGCAAAACAATTTTTATTTTAGGTTTTATTTGCCTTTTAGGCCACCCTTCTCCAAAGTGGTCCCAGGGAAGCTTATAATAGGGACATAAAGAAACATAATCCCAATACAAGTACATATACATTTTCTGCTAATAAAGTCTACTGACTGGTTGAAGTGCATATAAAAATCTAAAAATGTATCTATTAAAATTACTAACCATTCACTCCATCCCTAAATCATTCACCAACAAGCTGGGCACACAGCTAATGGAATTCAATTACTGGCCAGGCTCAGATGTGGACCAGTAACCTGGGCAAGATCCCAGGTGTGGAACTAGGCAGCAAGGCCCATATAGATGGTAAAGATGCAACCCTTGGCCTCAGCCAAATGCCTGGTGGAAGAGCGCCGTTTTGCAGACCCTTTGGAACTTGGGGAGTTCCCAAAAGGTCCGGGTCTTTGCCAGCAGCTCATTCCACCAGGCTGGAGCCAGGGCCAAAAAAGTCTTGGCTCTGGTAGAGGCCGTGCCTCTCTCTGGGGCTGGGGACCACCAGCAAGATGGAATTTGCTGAGCAAAAAGCTCTTTGTGGGGTATATATGGAGAGGTGGTCTCTCAAGACGTGGTCCCAGACCACATAGAGCCTTAAAGGTTGAAACCAACACCTTAAACCTGATCTGGAACTTGATCGGCAACCAGCACAGCTGCTGGAGAAGAGGTAAAATATAGGTTACCCATGGGGTCTTTCTTTGTGAGGACTCAGGCAGCTGCATTCTGCACCAAATGTGATTTCCAGGTAAAGGATAAAGGAAGGACTGTGTAGAGTGAGTTACAGTAACCTAGCCTGGAGGTGACTGTGGCATGGATCACTGTGGCTAGGTGTTCTGGAGATATCTGGGGCTAATATATTATTTTATAGAACTATTTAGTTCAGAATCTCTATTTAGATGTGGGATTAAAACATCTTATTACAGAGGTACATTCTGTCTATGGAGATTTATTTCCAAGTAACATGTTTCAAACATGATATGTGCGTGCCTATGTAACTGTGCCCATCTGTATGGATGTGTACCTACATCTGTTTCTCCATATATTTTTTTCTACAGATCTGCACTGTTCAAGTGCAGGTAAGCATCCTCACATGTGACCTTCCACATGCCCTACTGTGGAGATGCACATATGTATACATAACATATACATATATGCATTAAAGAGTAGCCTATTTGTGTGGCTAGAAATCTGCACTTCTCAGCAGGTTATGGCACTGATCTTTATATCAACTCATTAGCATGTATATCAGCATGCACAAAGCTAAAAGTCTCCTGTTTGCACAAGCATTGAATTGTTTGCATGCAAGCATAGATGAGACAGCTAATCTGGTGAAAGAGGCAATGTGCTAAATGTTGATGCGGAGACACAAGTGCCAATTCTTGTTCAATCAATCATAAAACCCACTTGGATGCGTTAGGTTAGGGTGATGTTTAACCAAGTTTAGCCTGGAGCAATTAAAACAAGGGATATGGTTAATTGTACTTTAAAATTAAATCTACATGGGTAGTATGGGTACTTCCCCCCGCCGCCGCCTCCCATGCCCATGGGCGTTTGTCCATGGGCAATTCATGTACCTCTGGTGCACCTGTATAGACCTGGATGCTTCTGCATTTGGGCAAGGCGCCCTGGACTCCAGAACATGCACCTGGTGGCCGTTGTCACTAAGGAGGATGCTTCGCCATCTGCGCTGCTCAGCTTAGGCTGTGCTGGTGCCCGCCTAATTCTGCCTGCGGGGCCGTGGCCCTCGGCCCTCTCCTCCCCACTGCTCAGGAGACTCCCAGGGATGAGGCGCGGGGGCGAGCCCGATTCTCCCCGCTCGCGCAGCGCCTGAGGAGCAATGTGGCTGAGGGGCGGCGTTTCTCCCGCGGCCCCCGCAGACCAGCGCCTCCGGTGCAGAGCTCACACGCGCGCCCCTCCGCCAGTCCGCCCCCGAACCCATCTCCGCCCCGGATCTTCGGAGGAGGGGGAATAACAAAGCAGCAGACATTACCATGGCCGAGCCTCGGAGCTGCTGGGCGTGCAGGCGGGCAGCTCGGCCCACCCGGCAGTAAGGGAGGCTGCGATTGGAGGAGGCGGGCTAAAGGCGGCGGGGGAGGAGGGGGGAGAGGAGGCCGGCCAAACCCCGTCCGCCCCAAAAGAGCCCGCGGAGGGAGCGCAGCAGCGGTGGGCCAGGGCCGTGCGATGAGCTCGGGCTCAGCCGGCGGAGGCTGCTCGCCACCCTTGGGGCGGAGCCCTTCTGTTACCTCAGGAATCAGCAGGGCGAAGCATGTCTACGAGCATCGATCAAGCCCTGTCAGATCACAACAAAGCAAGGTCCTCCAGCGCTCTCCGAGCAACCTCTGACCGTTCCTTTCTAGGAGAAATTCATTTCAGTGTCCCTGGCTCCTTCCATCCTCCGTTTTATCATCTCAAGAACCTTTTGAGATAAGTTAGGCTGCAATAGTGTGCAATTGGTTCAACACGAGTTTCCATAGTGGGAAATTGAAAGATTTCCTCCCTGGGAATGTAGTATCAAAGAATGTTCAAACTATCGCACCATCACACTCATTTCTCACGCTAGCAAAGTTATGCTCAAAATCCTACAAGCTAGGCTCCAGCAATATGTAGACCAAGAACTTCCAGAAGTACAGGCAGGATTTCAAAGAGACAGAGGAACTAGAGATCAAACTGCCAACATACGCTGGATCATGGAGAAAGCTAGGGAGTTCCAGAAGAACGTCTACTTCTGCTTCATTGACTATGCTAAAGCCTTTGATTGTGTGGAGCACAACAAGTTATGGTAAGTTCTTAAAGAGATGGGAATACCAGAGCATCTTATCTGTATCTTGAGAAACCTATATACAGGTCAAGAAGCAACAGTGAGAACCGGGCATGGAATCACTGATTGGTTCAGGACATGTAGCATTAAACATAAGAGGAAGAGTTGTGGCTCAAAGGTGTAGCATTTGCCTTGCACACAGAAGGTCCCATGTTTAATCTCCAGCATCTCCAGTTGTTAATGCAAAGGGCTTTGACCTGAGAAGCTAAAGAGACATTGGCAGTTTGAGTAGAGCAGGCCTTTGTGAAACCCTGGGGTTTCTTGACAGCCCAATGTGATCATATATGGTCATGTCAACCCGCCCCCTCTCCCAAAATGGCCAATGATGGGCCTGGAGGGGATGGGAAGAGGAGAGCCTCAGGTGAATGTATACACAGCTATGCTTCACAACCATATTCTGCACCATCCTTGAACCTGTCCATCTACTGAGTCCTGATATTAGGGAGAGGGGAAAAAAATTCTCTATATACACTTCCTTCACACCATGCAAAATTTTGAAGATCTCTGCCATGTCACCTTCAGCTGCCTTTTTTTTAACTAAAAAGACCCAGAAAGGCTTGCTTCTTTTCTATACATTTCCCCAGCTCTTCGATATCCTTTTTGAGATACATGTACTAGAACTGTACACAGTGGCATTAGAGACTTGTAAAAATGCATTACTATATTCTCAGTTTTATTCTTAGTCTCTTTTTTGGCAGTTCCTAAGGGAGGCCAAACACTGCTGATTCCTCCCCTCAAGGGTTAATGTGTGTTACTAATTGGGCCATCCAGCTTGCAGACCTCTTATTATCACCAAAGCTAAAACATGGAAGGAGCTAATTGGCTCTTCTTGAGAAGTTGTGAGCCACAGGAGGGGAGGGGAATCAGGAGAAATGAGGTAATTTTTCAGAAAGTTCTTGCCCTGCTGGTTCACCAGATATATGTGGGCCAAAAACTATAATTTGCCTAAGGATTTGAAAAAGTAAGGCTAGCCTGGATGCTTAAGGATTGCCACCTCAGCTGTGGTCTGCTTCTTGAGCTGAGGCCTGACATATCATGACTGTAAGATTATGCCTTCTAATACAATTTTTTGGATGTGTTGTATAGTTGCACCAGTATTTCTTATGCTTTGACTTGCTTGCTTTTATAGACCTTGTTTCCTGTGCATACCAGCCCTGGGGACCCACAAGATTAAGATCTGGACTCCTTGACATCCTAACACAGTATTTTTCCTTTTAAAATACTATTTCATACTGAACTGACCTTCTCGATGGGTTATCCATCACAACTCAGAGTTCTTTTCTGCCATCATCAGTTCAAACTCTATAAGCATATATGTGAAATGGGGGGGGGGTTGCCCCAGTATGGCCCATTATGCACGGCCGCCGAAACGGCGATTTCGGGTCACATGGAAAACGCGGGGGGGGGGGGGGAAGAAGTGTTATCGGTGATTTTAGTCACTGCCATTCCACCCCGAATGCGCGCTATCCCCCCCCCCCGTGCATAATGGGCCTATGTGACACTTCTATGTTATCTGCCAATTTATGGCCCAGTCATCTAGTTCAAAGAGGTCCTTATGGAGTTCTTAGCACGTTGCTGATGTTTTCATCCTCTGAAACAATTTAGATCAGGGGTAGTCAAACTGTGGCCCTCCAGATGTCCATGGACTACAATTCCCATGAGCTCCTGCCAGCATTTGCTGCCAGCATCTGGAGGGCCGCAGTTTGACTACCCATGATTTAGACTGTATTCCTGTGCCCTTTTACCTAAGGAGAAACTTCCAGGGAACACAGTGATGGCTAATTATTGTAACAGAAGTTTTCAAGAACTGTTGTGTCTAGCTACTGTGGTGGTAGAGTCATCCCTCCCTCCATAACTTGCTATCTAGTTCACTGTGATCATCTACTAACAAAACACAAACTAACCTATTTATATCAAACAACGGCATCCTTTCCACCTTAGTCCATGTAACTTGCAAATGACTTGCACTTCATTATGGCGTTTGTATAGCTGGTACCTGGAATTTGTTAAATATCTAAGCTACTGTCACTCAGTACAGTGATAGAGCACCAGTTTCTCCAAGCTGAATGTCCCCCAGATTCAGTCTATGACATCTGCAGCAGAAGCAAGACCTTTCTCTGCCTGAGATTCTGGAGAGCTGCTGCCATTGAGAGAAAATACTGAATGAGAAGGACAAGTGGTTTGACTCCCTGAGATGAATTCTGGGTTGAAGGTGAAATCAGCTATTTTGCCAGTTTGCACTGTTGACAGCAGGTGGCACCCTATACAAGAGAGAGATGAGAATGAGCGAAGGTTGGGTTGAGTTATTGTCATTTGCAGTGTAGTGGGAACTGTTACCCTGGGTTTCACATGAGAAGAAAAATGTGATATAAACTTTGTAATATAAAGTTCAGAAAAGATGAAGTCAAATCAGACAGAGCAATATTGACTGAATTATCAATAAAAATATTGTCTCAGGAGTCAGGACTGCTCCCAGTTTAAGAAATAAGAATCTGCCATGATGAATTTTCCCACATGATAGAAGATGCATCTTGAATGATAAAAAATGTCTTCAAGAAATGAAGATTTCTCCTCCCCAAGGTATTTTCCCGTATGCATCTTGGAGGTTATGATGTTCCCTGCAAAAATTTATGAATCTTAATAATGCTGGAAAGAACATGAGTCAGCAAACATGTGGTTATGGGCTCAGGTTGCCAACTTTTGGCCCATATAGCTCTCACTTTAATGCCATTTTGATTGGCAGCATTTATCAGGTGATGTTATTTACAGCCATGCCATTAAATGCTTCAGCTGCCTGTTTCCATTAATTAGAAGAAGAAGAAGAAGAGTTGGTTCTTATATGCCGCTTTTCCCTACCCGAAGGAGGCTCAAAGCGGCTTACAGTCGCCTTCCCATTCATCTCCCCACAACAGACACCCTGTGGGGTGGGTGAGGCTGAGAGAGCCCTGATATTAATGATAATTAAAGGGACAGAACAAAATTGGAGACCAATGGGACCTTTAAGACCAACAAAGTTTTATTCAAGGTTTTGTTCTGCTACTTCGGGCCAACAGGCTACAAACCTGAATTTATCATTAGAGGGCCAGGACATTTTTTCCTTGTCTGGTTGGCAACGTTACTGTGGGTCAGGCAGATGTTCTCCCTTCAGATTTCTTGCTATTTCCCCAGAGTACAGGCCAGAATCCAAAGCTGAGTGTTAATGCTGATTCCCACACTCATATACACACACTGCACTTGTACTGCTGGCAGAACTGGTGTATGTGGTGGTTAGAAGCATCATTAGTGGCACAGTACATCTTCTAACAGCCATGCAATTTTGGTAGGTTTAGGGATTTGATTCTACTGTTGGTTTTAATTCTTTTTGTGTGTGTATGTGAGCAATAAGTGATGTGTAGGCATTTAAGCAGCATTTTAAAGCTCTTCACATATCATTTCTCAGTAATCCTGTGTTGCTTCCATATGGACGTTTTTCTTAGCTTTCAAACTTAAGGGATTATTTTTAAGCTTCTAAGTGAAGCCATGCACCATGAGACCCTTGCAGGTACTACTTTTCAAGTGTGGTTTTTTTTCTTGCTGCACCACCAGAAGACTTTGGGAGGGGTTTTTGAATACTGGCAATGGCTATAATAAGCTACTGCCACTTATATTTTCCAAATTGAATGCAGCTATTGTGGTGCAAGGTTGACTCAGCCTTCCAGCCTTCCATCCTTCCGAGGTCGGTAAAATGAGTACCCAGCTTGCTGGGGGGCAAACGGTAATGACTGGGGAAGGCACTGGCAAACCACCCCGTATTGAGTCTGCCATGAAAACGCTAGAGGGCCTCAGCCCAAGGGTCAGACATGACCCGGTGCTTGCACAGGAGATACCTTTACTTTTATTGTGGTGCTATAGGTAGGAGGGCCATCATGTGAGGGGGAATATGTCCTTTCATACAGTATTACTTACCTCTATTTCCAAAGAGCCTCTTGTGGCGCAGAGTGGTAAGGCAGCAGACATGCTGTTTGAAGCTCTGCCCATGAGGCTGGGAGTTCAATCCCAGCAGCTGGCTCCAGGTAGACTCAGCCTTCCATCCTTCCGAGGTCAGTAAAATGAGTACCTAGCTTGCTGGGGGGTAAACGGTAATGACTGGGGAAGGGAATGACAAACCACCCTGCATTGAATCTGCCAAGAAAACGCTAGAGGGCCAGACATGACTCAGTGCTTGCAAAGGGGATACCTTTACCTTTACCTATGCTATGAAACGCTACAATGGCCTATTCCTTCACATGAAGCCTCCATTATAGAGACAGGACGGTTTTCTCCAGGTATTTTGGTAGCCTAAGCAGTAGCACACCATAATGTGATAACTGCACATGCCAAGAGTCAATGTTTACAAAAAGGAGGCAGTTTTTCTTAGGATGGGGAAGAGATACTGTTTGATCAGTCTAAAATGCCCCTTTTCATTGAGTGTGGTATGGAGTGGTACAATTCAGAACCATGGACCTATCAGAGTTCACACATATCTGTTTTTAGGACCAAATTCCACTCCCAAACTCCAGCATCGCATGAAACTTGTTATTTATTCTGTTTCAACCACCCTTGCAAAGGTTTCCAAGGCCAGTGTCCTTAAAAACAAAATATAAGAATATTTAATTAAATGTTTAATTTCACAATGGAACTAGTTGTACTTACAGAATTCCACAGTATTTGCTATCTGGTGAAATTGGCTGTGTAAAGGAAGCTCTGCGCTGGCCCTTTTTAAATTTTATTTTATTATTGCATTTTTATACTACTGCTCCCAGAAACTGGCTCGCGGTGGTTCACAAAACAAGAAAGATACAGCAAAATCAGTTTAAAATATCCTATTAGAACAACCCCAACATATAAAAATGCAAAATGGTGGTATACTAAACATCCTAAAAAGATCTTACCCCGTACTCCGGGCATCGTCCTCAGTATGGATGAATATAACCAGCTGGGAAGGTAGAATCAGGCTCCTAGCACTTGGGGTTCAGGGCCAGGTATGTGTGCTCAAGTCACAATACACCTGACCTGCATTCAGAAACATAACATTTGCAGACTCAAGAGAATGGGTTTTCTTCTTCAAAACAGAAGGAAAGCAACTTTGATACCTTCTGAACATTTTTAAATGGCATTTATACTCTTACTAGCAAATAAGCCCGCTGCAGCCCAAATACAGCGGGCGCTAGCGGGGCTCTGGAGGTTGTTGGGGTGGCTCAGCAGCATTGCAGGGCGAGTCCCTGGAGGGGAGGCTGGGCATGGGGAGGGCTGTGAGCGTTGGGCTGCTTGTCCTTGGGCCCCCCCGGATCGCAGATTACCTGTGAGGCGGCGAGGGAGTTGTCCAGCGGGTCCGGCGGCTCAAGGTTGCTCCGCTGGCCGCTGCAGTGTGTGTGGCCACGCGACGAAGCGTTCTGCTGGCGGTGGCAGCTGCTGGGAGCGCCGGCGCCGCGGCCTCTGCCGCTGTGGTATCCTGGGCGGCCGGGAAGGCGGTGACCTGCTGCCACCCAACCGAGGCAGAGAATGGTGGCGTCTGGCCGCAGACGGGCGAACTCATGGGTGGGGCGGATCGGGAGACTCCCTTGCCGGCGGCCTGACACATGGGGAGGCGCCACGTCAGGCCGCCGGGCAGGGAGCTCCGGCAGCTGCGCTCCGCGCGACTGCCGGGGGCTCCCTCGGGCGGCGGCCTGATGCAGCGAGAGGTGCTTCGTGCCTCTCGCCGCGTTAGGCCGCCGGGCAGGGAGCCCCCGGCAGCTGCACTATGCGCAGCTGCCGGGGGCTCCCTTGCGGCCAGCCTGACGCGTCGGAGGCCAGACCAGCGGCAAAGGGAGCAACTGCGAGCCACGCTGCGCACAGCTCGCAGTTGCTGGGGCTGGGAATCGGAGGGGCCAATCGGCAGGCGCTGCGTGCCTGCCGATTGATCCCTCCGATTGTCTGTCCGGAGGAAGAGTCCAATCTGGACCCTTCCTCATCACGGACACATCCCACCCTAGAACCCCTTAGCCTTTTATTTAGTCCGTGGCGCCCGCGGCGCCACGGGCGGTTTAAAGATCTTTCTTCCATTATGGAATTCAGGCAACATGCCCAGGAGTTCCACAGAGGTCTCACATCTAGTCTTGGCTTGTGTGGTGTAGTGGTTAAGAGCAGCAGCATGTGCAGTCCCCTTGGCGCACCAAGAGGCAGCCGCACTGGCTATGGGGAGGGGTGATAGTTTTAGTGCCAGCTTTCTGATTTAATTATTAATGGGGATTTTAACGGGGATTGTTGTTTTTATGTGGGGGTTTTACTGCGTAACCCACCATGAGCCGGCTTGCCATGAATGGTGGGAAATAAATCTAACAAATAATAATAATAATAAAATTATAATCTGGTGAGCTGGGTTTGATTCCCTGCTCCTCCACGTGCAACCAGCTGGATGACCTTAGGATTCTCACATACCTGATAGTGCTGTTCTCACAGAGCAGTTCTGTCAGGGATCTTTCAACCCCACCTACCTCACAGGGTGTCTGTTGTAGGGAGAGGAAGAGAAGGCAATTATAAGCCTCTTTTCACTCCTTCAGGCAGTGAAAAGCAGGGTATAAAAATCATCTCTTCTTGGATCCAGATTAACATTTCCATGGGTGCAGCACAAGGATTTGTGCTGACAGAGAACTATTTTCCTGCGTCCCCACTGTTGCAGGAGCTTGAAATGGCCCTCAGAATAAGGGACCAGCTGGAACAACAATTACAAGCTGCCACAGGAGAGAGGAAGTGGGGGAACTTCTGCTCCCTGTGCAAAAGTCCTGTGGAAACTTTACTCTGGATCCATCACAGTGATCTGACACAGATGTCCTGAGCTGCAGCAAAACTATTATATCAGTCCCTAACCCAACTCTCTGACCTCCAGGGTACTTCTGATGGGTAGAATAAGGACAGGATTTATCAGTCCCTGGTAGGGTAAATCAGGGCAGTTAGATTGTATCTGGTATGTATTCTCTCCATGCATAAAACAGTGATGCCCTTCTGCTTGTCCGAGTGCAGAATTGCCAAAGAAGGGGGGAGAGAACTCATTTTAAAATATCAATGGTATCTTCATCTTAAAACACCAGGGACACAAGACCAACATTTCTTCCTATAGTGGTCGTCCGCGTAAGCAGCAGCTGTTATCGTCTTTGCTTGTGATGAAAGTTTCTGCAGCCAGCTCCCAGCAGGGATTAACTGTAAAACATGAAATTCCAAGTTTGCACTAATCTTCTCAGAGGGCCTGGATTAATGTGGACGCAATGTTTTAGCAAAGGAGGGACCAAGAGTCTCGCCTTTTTACAGAGAATCAGGGTCAGATTTAATTCAGAACCCGCCACGAGGAAATTGAAATGTCTCCTTTATCTGCCTGAGCAAATACATCAAATCAAAGACGTTAGCATGCAGTTACTGCACTTCTAGTCTTTACATGTTAAATTGTGATTTACTTTGTTGTTAATGTACGTAGGACTGTCTTGATGGTCTGTTTCTTGCTCCATTAGCCATCTGAAAAGCAGTTTGGATGTATAATTCTAGAGTAATAAGCATTTTTAAAAAACATATCGTAGAGGTACTAGCTTCCAGCATTGCTGTAAGATTGCTCTTATACTTTTTTCTTTAAAAAACTTTTATTAAAGATTTTAAAACACAACATAAAAGGTAGATAATAGAGAAGCGAGAAGCGAGAAGAGAGAAATGACATTTAAAAATAAAAGCCTTTCAATTTTAACTATGCTGAATATAAATCAAATTACTTAGCATTTACGCTATAATTATATAAAAGAAATCAAAGTCCTTCTTTTTTGTATAAGCTCATATCTTCCCTTAGTTCTCAAAACTATACACAGTTTACTTTCCCCCATATCATATAAGAGCTTTCCAATTTGTAACAAATACTGATATTGGCTTTTCTCTAATTAAAGATATGAGTTTGGTCTTCTCTGCCAATTCCATTATTATTTATCAACCATTCTTCCATTGTGGATAATATCAAACTTTTCCATTTTTGCATGTAACAGTCTTGCTGCTGTTGTGATATATTTAAAAACAAATTGTTTTTTTTTCAAATTCTTTATTCATTAGTCCCAAAAGAAAAGTCTCTGGATTCATTTGTATATTAGTCTTTAAAATCTTCTGGATTAATGCATGGAATTGTGTCCAAACTTTTTTGGTCTTCTTGCATGTCCACCATAAATGATAAAATGTCCCTTCATTGTTTTCACATTTCCCACATACATTCAGAGTGTTCTTATATTTTTTGAATAACCATTCAGGTGAAAAATACCAACAATAACATCATTATATAAATGTTCTCTTTAAGGCTAGATTTTAATGTAAATTTAAGACCTTTTGACTTTGTTTTCCCATTGTTCCATTTTTATGTTATACCCAAAATGTTTAGTCCATTTTATCATACATTCTTTCACTAATACTTCCTCCTGTTTGAAATTTCAATAAGAGTTTACATCTTAACAATATATCTCAGCAATAATATGTTCATCATTGTACTTCAAATTCTGTCTTTTCTGTCTTTTTATCTGGTTTAAAGCTTTCTAATAATTGTGCATAGGGAAAAAGTATCGGCAAGTTCTCGGTTATCAAATCTCTTGTTTTCATTTTACACTCCTCCTGAGAGTAATCTAGCATATCATGATTTGTTAACAACTTTTCTTTAAACATAATTTCTTGCCTGTAGAACACTTCTTACATTAAAATCCATCAAGGTGTTTTCAGACATAATCTAAATTTAATAAAATTATTTTAAAAGTTGATATTAACTTTGGATTTGTCATACCACAAATAGTCATGCCACCCATATCTCAGATCATGTCCTTCTACGTCCAATAACATTCTGTTCTTCAACATGACCCTTTATTTTAATTTGTTGTTATTATTTATTCAAATTACATCCCACCTTATTCTGAAGCTCAAGGCGGGTTCATCCAAACTAAACAAGCTACAAAATATAATTTCAGATCAGTCAAACCAAACCCACCTCTTTCCTTGTCATGTTGAAATACCTTACATTTTACTCTTGTTTTTTTCCTTTGCCCTGCACATTTAAATAAATATTTCTGCCACTGTTTGAACAGTACATTAGATATTCTGAAAGAGAAATAATATTCTGGGCAAAGTATTTATCTTAATCACAGAAATTCTGCCCAATGTCAACAATTCTAATGGATCCTATCTTGACATATCTTTTTCACTTCATTCTATAGCGTCACATAATGATTCTGAAATAACATTAAATTCATGTTTGACAATGTAATACCCAGACAGTTAACCTTTTTTTAACATTAAAACTTGTCTTATCCATCAATTCCATCTGTTATGTTTTTAACAACAGTTTTATTTACAGAAATCAGCAAGTCAAACAGTTCATGGCATGGATGTAAGCAACAAGCTATTGAATTGATCATGTGCACAGTGCAAAAATGCAGTCATGTGTGCATAGGTTCCATGCACAAGGTTCAATCTATGCGCAAAGGATCAGCTGCCATGATCCTGCTCCATCTCCATCTCACAACAGTGCATCTTGTTTGCACGTGTCTATACCAGATTATCATTTCAATCTGATATGCAGACCTCAGCAGCTAATTCCTTAATCTTGCTGCTTGAATCAGAATCTTCCCTTCTGTATTGCATCCCATTAGGAATAGATTATGCACATTTTGAGGCCACGCACCCTAACTAAAAATAATAATTTTGTCAGATGCCACCAGAAACAGCTGACACAAGGAAGGTAACCTGGAGTCTTGTGGCACCTTACGAATGAATTTCTATTCTAGCATAGAAATTTGTCATCTGATCTTCCTTCATCATTTGTTTGGTGCACAGAGTGGCCGCAAGATTCCCATTCATTTTTAGCTGCAACAGACTAATGCAGCTACCCCAGCTGAACAATATGCAGGAAGTAATAGTAAGTGATAGATCTTGACCAAGATCCTGGGAAATAATATATTCTATGTGTTCAAGAAGCAGCACAGATAAATTGTAAAAGTCTGATTATCAGCTTTGCAATACATGAATGGATATATCTTGTCCAACTGATTACAAGTTCTAGGCGCCATTATTGGTCAGAGTGTATCCTTGTTAGAGGTTGAGTGCAGGAAAAGGCAAAAAGCAACAAAAGCTAGATATTTATTCAAGAGTAATAGTTAGAACCAGAATGCAAATGCTAAATCTCTCTCTTGAGCTTTTCCTAACAGACTTTTACAGTGCAATCCTATGCACAGTTACGACAGTAACTCTTTGAAATCAGTGGGCTTAGATTGGGGTAACTCTGCATAGAAATTTAGCACAGCAGAAAATGTTTAGCATAACAGGAAAAGTTTCCCCATCTGCAATGCAGCATTGCTTTTGATTAAAAGAAATGACTACATGCTGAAGTCTCTATTATAACAACAGGCATAAGTGGTGAAGGTGAAATGAGTTATGAAGCGTTGGGCACCTTTTTTTGACACAGTGTCACACTTGTGAAATAATCATGATCCTTTCAGCCAAGTTGGCCTGCTGTAGCAGAGCAAGATTCAAATCCAGTAGCTCCTTAAAAACCAACAAGCTTTCTAGGGAATAAGCTTTTGAGAGTCACAACTCCTTTTGTCGAGATACCTAGACTTGAATCTTGCTCTCCTGTGGTTATTATCCTGAACCTGCTTGCATGGCATCTTCCAGCAATGCAGCCCAATTTTTCAGAACTATTAAAAAGAGTCCTTGGTGCTTTCCTCTCACTTTCCCTATCATCCTCTCCAGACATACAGGACAGAGTTCCAGTTTGAATCTTAGGGCCCAACTACATGTTTTAGGGCAGTGGTCCCCAACCTTTTTATCACCGGGGACCAGTCAATGCTTGACAATTTTACCAAGGCCTGGGGGGGTAGTCTTTTGCCGAGGGATGTCGCCGCCACCTGAGCCCCTGCTCCACTTGCTTTCCCACCAACACCTCTGACTTCCCGCCGCCCATTGGGGGGTGCTGCCAGCAGCAGCTGCACAGTGCCACGCTGAGGGGGAGTCCCAGCCATGGCCAGCTGCTGGAGAGCCAGTGGCAGAGTGAGCCAGCGGCAGAGTGGCAGGGCAGCCCCTGAGGCAGCAGCCAGGGAGGAGGATGAGGAGAAGCCGCAGTCTGGTACCGACTGATCCACAGACCGATACCGGTTACCGGACCGGGGGCTGGGAACAGCTGTTTTAGGGGATGTGTGTCCACCATCTCAGTTGTCATCTCCCTTGTCCTGTTTGCACAGGTAATATATGTGACATGATGTTATCATGGTGGGCATTTCCACTCTCCCTGTTCCACTTAATTGGCTGCCATCTGTGGAGGGCACATGGGACATAACACCACATCAACTCATCATCTTAACTGAATGAGATTAGGGAAATTGAAATGTCACATACTGGTGGCCATGCATCTCCTACACTGCAGAGTTAGACCTTTAATCTGGAGACAATTTTTAAGAGAGCTAAAAGTGATTTGGAGAAATGCATTGATCCTCTGAATGTACACACTTTTAAACTACTATCCCTACAGAATTTGCAAATGGAGAGAACTTCCAGAAAGGGTACCCCTTCTGGGTATAGGTTGCTTGAGAAACACTTATAGCATCTTGTAATATTGGCTTTATTTCCATATCTACAAGTAGAGCATAGAGAAAGCGAACAGGTACTCCCACAGCAGTTGTCACCCGTGTAGCCCACTTAAGGCTGCTGCCATTCTAGCTAACTCCCGCTATACATCCTCCACTCTGTCTCCAATTTTTTTGCTGATTTCTCTCTGTCCTTTCCCTTAACTTAGAGGTCTATCACCCTCTCTAATTAATATCACATTCCCAAAATTGAATCCCCAGCTGCTCTCTCATTAGCTCCCACCAAGCAGTCTTCCTGGAGTATAGTCAAGTAGTCATCTGTAACAAGAAGAAGGCTTTCTTACCAAAAGGGAAAAGTGGGATGAATGAACACACCACAAGATGGAATCCCCCTTTCATTTCAGTCGTCCTCTTTCTCCAGCTAGAAGTGCATTTATGGCAGGTGCAATGTGTACTTTTAAATCTCTTTAAGAAACACAATCAATTGTGCTCAAGCATCATAAGAGCTCCATTTCCTTTTAACTCTTCATGGCCTCAGCTGTGTTCCTTCAGAACATCAAGATCCATTTTCTTCTCTGAGGAGGTCAATCATGGCATTTCTTTATATGGAATCAGTAATAATCAACACAACTAGCCAAGTCTTAGGCAAGAAGTCTCTCTTACCCCAAGAAAGCTCCACTGGAGATGATCAATATCAAACCTTATGCCTCAAGTACACACATTCTCCCAACAAGTTCTTCCTATTTTTTTATCTCAGCATTCAAAATTCCACAAAGAGAACATTGACAAGAATCCAGTACAAGTTGGGACCATATCTGTTTCCATTTAGTACTTGGAAAGGACAGACAAGCACTAGACATCCTCTCTGGAGTTTAGACAAAATGTAACCAGCATAAAAAAAAAAAAAAACTTGTAGCAACTGTGGGTTTCTCAGCAGAAAGACAGTCACGCTGTCTATTTTTGGTGAAGTTTGAGTATTATTCTGACATGCAGCCAATTTAGCAAGACTCAGATTATCTAGATGCATTTCAAGGGGGTGTGCTTTTTCTTTCTGCGGACATGCATCTTCCTCAAAACTGACCAGAATCATGACAGCAGGGAAGAGCTTCAGGCTTTTGGATTCAGATTTAACACGGATCACAAGGTGGCCATTCTTTGGTCTGGTTAAGCGTCTGAAGTTTTTGTATAGCCTTTGTAAAGGCCAGAAAAGAAGTCCAAAATCCTCCACATGTAGAGAGTCTGCCCAAAGAGTAGAAAATATAATGAGAAGGAGAATAGCCTTCAGTTCTGTTCAAGAGGAGCATGTGTCACTCAGCATGAATTCAGCAACATCCCGTATGCCTGTCCTGTTACCACCTTTCCTGCATCTGGGAAGAGCTGCAGCGAAGGATCCAGCAGGCGACTCCCAAAGCATCATTGGTCTCCCAAGAGCTGGTGATGGAATTTGCTGCACCACCACCACCACCACCACCACCACTCTCCCACTTGCAGTGTTAAGTCTCCATGGTAACAACCTCAACTTCCCTTGAGGGTCTCCTGTCCTTTGCCAGTAAATTGATCATGCTTTCTGACTTGATCAACAAGTTGCAGCCTAAAAAAAACACCCCAAAGACGACAGTCACACAGAGCACGCACAGGACGGCGATCTGCACCATCTTCATTACGTACCGATTCTTCTGGCCCCCTTCAGCCCCTGAGGCCCCGGGAACCCAGGCCTCGGTCACCAGAGTGCAGCAGGAGCTGACGAGAGAGTCCACGGTGGGGGTGACTGCCTGAGGAGGGTAAGTGCTGTTCATCTTCTCTGTGAAGAGTGCAGAGAAAAGAGAGCACTGAGGGCTTCTTGCAGCAGGGTTTTATTTGAGTGAGTGGGTCAAGCAGCCTCCTTTTCCAAGAGCTTTTTACCGAGCTGCCCGCTGCCTAAGTGATCACTGAGCAGGGCTGCGGCTAAGGGTCAGTGACAGACGGGAAGGGCTTAAAATGATGTCAGGATAAGGATTCTGTTCCAGCCAGGGAACATATTGATACACTGTGTCTTCAGAACTGCGCCAGCCTCCTTAACCTATGAAGGGGAACAGTTGCTGTTCAGCCTTTGCACCTTTTCCAATAAAGTCCTAATTGTGCTCGTAAGAAAATAGGAGCAACAACCGTGAAATCTTTGTGTTTTCTGAAAAAATAGCACCGCTGGATCTCGTCACTATTGGGATGGTCCCGTTTCAGTCACCGGTTTCTAACTGCAGCTGTTTATTTAACTAGTACGTTTCCCTGCTTTTCTTTTAAAGGCATTCAGGGAGGCACATAGCATCCCCCCCATTCATTTTGTCTTCTCAACAACCCTGTAAGGTAGGTTAGGCTAAGAAAGTGACTGGCCCAATTTTACATGGCAAACTTTTGTGACAGTGTAGGGATTTGAATCTGTTCCGGCAATGGAAAGGATTGAGACTTATTTTTACCCACCCCCAAAAGAAAAAGCTGGGAATTAATAGAAATTATTAGATCATGAAAACTGACTGTCATAACATTATGGTGCTTAGCAGAATGGCAGTTATCTGTTTAAAAAGCTTTTTAAGGTCTCCCGATGGTGCAGTGGGGAAGAATGCAGGGGGGATGTAGGGACAGCATGCAGAAAGCTCCTGCGTGGGGTCTCCACTGCCAGTGTGAATGCCTCTACATTCAAGATGGCGGTGACAGCACAATGGAGGAGCTTCACTGTATGGGACGTGTATATGTGGGAGGAAGGGTTAAATAGCCTCCCCCCCTCCATTGCAGCCCTAATCCAGCACCCCCTACCACACTATTAGCTTTGAACTAATGCAGATCACAGATCTTCCACCATTTATTCAAGTAAAAGACTCAGATTAGTAATCATTATGACTTCCAGTGAAACCAATGATATTTAGAGCTGGCTTGTCATTCTGTTCTTCGGTGGGAAAGACTTTCAAATAACCATGCTGGGGGAACATGGGTACCAACAGTCAAAACTGTATATTTTATATTGGGAAAAAGAATGGCTTACTGGGGTAACTTTAGAGTATGAAGATTTTGGATGTGTAACTTCCCTTGCACCCACTCTTTGAACTGGGATGCTACACGCCTGATTTTTAGAGAAAAGCTGCAAGGAGCCATGCTCATAGAACTCCTGGTATCCCTTCTGTTTGAATTTCACAGTGGATCATGAAAAAACAGAACTGTTGCTAGATGCTTTAGAAGACTGATTCTCAAAATTTATCTTATAAAATACATGGAAGACTCTGGTCCATGTAACAAGAATCAATTTGTGCATCCCAAATTAAGTTGTACAGGTAGTCTTCAATATGGGGGGTGGTGGTGGTGGTATAACACTACAAAAGGCTTTTTGTTCATTTGGATCCAAGGGAATATTTGCTAACAATGTATGAAAAAAGGGAGGTTACGGCTGGTATCACATAGAATAACAGTAGTCACACAAGTCTAAATCTCTCTCCACTATCCAAACCTGTCAACCAGAATTGCCATCTTCATTTTGTTTATAGTCTGCCTTTCTTGCTGAGACTCCAGGAGATTTAACCAGTGTCTCAAGTGATACCTTTAACAAAGGCTTAATTTGCATGAATGGCATGGAATATGTGATTACTGGCTCATTACTACAGCCCAGACCTCAAATGAAGACACAGCTGTAAGGACCAGTCAGAAAATTGTCAGCCCTAGATAGATACTACCTGTTTCCTGACATTGTTGTGCCTTTAATAGTTGCATGACAGGCAGAAATCCCTTAGCTAGGCATCCTTTAGTGCAAATTTCACTACCCATTGGAATTCTACCTGTCATGCATCTGTTAAAAGCATAAAAGTCTGGCCGAAACGGATGGCATGTCTGCATTTCAGCAAATGTGGAAAAACTTTTAGGGAGGATTTGAAAAGCAGCCAAGCTATCAGGGGAGAGTCAGAGACCCGAGGAAAATGACCACTGGGAGCTACAGTTTAGGCAATGCTGACTGCTGCAACTTGAAACACTTGAAGTTGTTATTGCTGCAATCATGAAATCCTCCATTTTTAAATGGGTCGATTTTTCCCCTCCTATCGATTAGAGAGCACATACTTGAAAACAAAGGGCAAGGTCCAGACTGCAGAGGTAAAAAAAAGCCCTCCCTCCACTTATTAAAAATCTCTTCCACTCTCAGAACTATTTAGTTACCTGAAAGATTTCCAGTTGCTAGAGCTGCCCTTGGTTGTCTGGTTGGGTTTCAGTACCTGTAAGAGCAGCTGAAATACCCAAAAATGAAGCAAGTTGCAACAGGTCATTACAGAAGAAGAGTTGGTTCTTATATGCCACTTTTCTCTACCCTAGTCTCAAAGCAGCTGACAATTGCCTTCCCTTTCCTCTCCCCACAACAGACACCCCGTGAGGTAGGTGAGGCTGAGAGAGCCCTGAAATTCCTGCTCAGTCAGAACAGCTTTATCAGTGCCGTGGCAAGCCCAAGGTCACCCAGCTGGTTGCATGTGGGGGAGCGCAGAATCAAACCCGGCTCGCCAGATTAGAAGCCGCACTCCTAACCACTACAACCAAACTGCTGTAGACAGATTTAATTCCTAGCATCTCCAGTTTTAAGAAGATAAAGTAGTGGGTAATATGAAAAAGTCTCAGGGGTAGTCAACCTGTGGTCCTCCAGATGTTAATGGACTACAATTCCCATGAGCCCCTGCCAGCAAACACCCCTGCCAGCAAACAATTCATGGGAACTGTAGTCCATGGACTTCTGGGGGACCACAGGTTGACTACCCCTGCTCTAGAGAGCCACTGCCAGCAACCTAGATAGACCAGTGATCTGACTCAGTATAATGCAGCTGTAAATATTCACAAGAGCAGCCCAGTAGAAGGCATCTTATTAGCTACCGAATTATTAGGCAACCTATTTAGAATGGGAGTAGAAGTTCCTAAGGGAGAATATGACCCATTTCTCTAAAAGCCTTGAAATGTTGTTATTGGATGATTTAGAGACGATTAATTAGCTAAATGTCCAATCTGTGTCTTTCAGATGGAATTCCAGACACGATACTTGTAGAAGCCTAGAGCAAACCCTTTGTGTGTCCTAAACCATTCTAATTAAATTTTACTGCAGCATATGTTCGGGATTTTATTGCACTGGGACCACTCTGTACGCTGGAAACATCAGCTGGTAAAATGAGGTTTTTGATCAAACAGCATAAGAATCATTGCTGCTTGCCCAGCTCTGTCATGAGAGATTTGTTTGGAGTTCTGGAGCAGCTGTTTTGGGTCTGGGGCTCCTGCCCATATCCATACTTTTGATGATGAACCAATTTTAGTGTGTGACAGTGCAGCTCCCTGTCCCATTAAAAGTGTCACCTGTTGATCGCTGCAGATTAGGCAGATCGTTCTTTCTGACCATCTGATAACCTTTTGACACAATCATATTGTCAAACAAAATTTTAAAAGCCTCCCTGGGGGAGGAAATGGCCACTGTGGGACAGGAAATAAATGAATATAACAAGAGAAGCACACAATCGTTGATACATGTATGCTACGTGAATTCTGAAGCACACACATTTAAATAATACTTCTTCAGGCAGACAATATACACAAAAAAATGTTCCTTTGATGTTCTAGAGCAGCTGTCCCCAATCCCCAGTCCGGGGACAGGTCCTGGTCCGGGGACCACTCAGTACCAGGCCGTGGCACCTCTTTTCCTCCCTGGCTGCTGCCTCGGGAGCTGTCCTGCCACTCTGCCGCTGGCTCACCTTTGGTGCTCTCTGGCGGCCGCCATGGCTGGGGCTCCCCCTCGGTGTGGCACTGCACAGCTGCTGTTGGCAACGCCCCCCAGCGGGCAGCAGGAAGTCAGAGGCGCCAGCAGGAAAGCAAGTGGAGCAGGGGCTCAGGCAGTGGCGACGCCCCTCGGCAAAAGTCTACCCCCCCCCCCCGGGCCTCAGTAAAATTGTCAAGCGTTGACCGGCCCCTGGTGATAAAAAGGTTGGGGACCACTGTTCTAGAGTCAACATAGCATTGTTGGAAATACTCCCTATTTGAGACACTGCAGATTGGTTTTTTTCCTCCCTAACCCTCAGTATAACCCATTTACAAAAAACTTTAAATGTGTGTATGTAAAAATCCTGTAAATTTAGACCATTCTTTTCATTATACATAGATTGGTCTATTTCATTTCACTTTATTCTTATATTGTACTTTAATTAATATTTATATGTATATATATATCTATATCTATATATATTTCCTGATGTTGGATTTTTATTTTTTCTGTAATATTCACAGTGCTGTCCTTTGTACACAGAGCTTTATTTCCCCCCCCACTGTGCCCCCACCTATTTAAGTCACTGGAAAACAGCTGCCACATGGGTGGGCAAATCTAAACTTTCTCATGCACACAGGAGTCATCCAAGCTTTACTGTAAACTTCCCCAAACCTCTGCAGCAAATAGGTTAGAGAAAGATTGGAAAAAAACTGTGGAAACCTGGGAGATGCATGAAGGTGCCACAATGCTTCAGGGAAGTAGGGAAATAAGCCTGTTACCCAAGAGCATTGAACCTGGGGGCATAACCCATGAGGATATGACATTAGTTAAACATCAACCTGGTGCAAGTGAATGTGTAGATTGCCCCCTAGTGATTTTCATTCAGCACTACATTTGAATAAGCATCCTAAAATTGTGCCAATCCATTATTTTTTTGATAGAGACTGCCATATTTTCATTAGATCATAATGAACCTTGTGAGTGGGCTGACCAGCCGGCACTCAGCAATACGTTGCTCATTGTTGGCCTGATTACAGGACAAGGAGTGGAGACATTCTGCTTCCAGCTCCAAATTATGTTGAATTCTATTAGATAACTCCAGAAACTAATTCCCCTCTGGGAATGTGTGACACACAGCACTTAGGGAAATAAAGCTCCAAGTCAGCCTTGTCCAACCTTTTGACTATGGAGACGCCCCAGCAATATGTTTTCAGACTTGGAGGACCTCTGGAAGTGACGTCAGCTGGCCACCTTTCTGCCACGCCCACCGGAAGTGCCATAACCACCTTCACCGTTCTTTTGCTCCCTTCCCCCAGCTTTACTACTACTACAGTTCTTTGCCCCATGCAGGCTGGAAAAAGGGCAGGAGCTGAGAAAACAACCCAGATTCCTCTATACCACACCACAACCGACTCCCCATCCTTTGATTTTTATGCCCACAGCCTACCCCCCAAGCCCTCTGGGCAGAGGTGCCTGGGTCCCTGTGGAGTTAAAGGAATGTTAATATCGACTTACAGAGTTAAAGGAAATTTAGCATTTCCTAGACTCTCCTACCCCCCCCCTTTAACCTGTCACTTCTAATCACAGTTGTCCTTACTGCCAGGTGGGCAGAGCTTCCTGCCTGAATGCCCACTTTGGCAACTGAAAATTTAATGCCAGCAGTTCTGAATAGTGCCACACTAGAATACAGAGCTGCCAATTCTGTGCCATCGGGAGCAGCTTGATTTGTAGCAAAAAGCATCTCCTGCTACAGGAATAGAGCACGGCATTGCATCTGGTAACTCCAGAATCGATTTAATGTGTCAAGTAAGATTGCTGTTTTTTTTCCCTTGGTCATACTTATACTTTTGCCGTCAAGTCACAGCTGATATTTGGTGACCCCTAGTGGGTTTTAAAGGCAAGAGACTGTAAGACAGGGGTAGTCAAACTGTGGCCCTCCAGATGTCCATGGACTACAATTCCCATGAGCCCTGCCAGCTGGCAGGGGCTCATGGGAATTGTAGTCTATGGGCATCTGGAGGGCCGCAGTTTGACTACCCCTGCTGTAAGAGGTTTATGCCATTGTGCTGCAACTCTGGTATTCTTTAGCAGCCTCCGATCCATATACTGACCAAGGCCAACCCTACTTTGTCTCCAAGATCTGATGAGATTGGATTAGTGTGGGCTATCCAGGTCAGGGAATGGCTCTGCTACTGTTTAACAGAAAAGACTTAGGTGAAGCTTTGCCTATAATTTGGTCTCCATGACAAGAAAAGCTTTATCTGCTAAATATCTGCACATTGCTACAGTAATTCTTTCCTCAGTATATAGGAGAGCCCCAACAATCCACCTCCAGAATCTAAGATTCCCAGATTTTAGGATGACTTATCTGTTTTTATGTTTCAGGTATATCTGTATTCCATCAATGTAAACAGACACAAAGTGGCTGAGTACATTGGATAAAACATTAAAACAATCTAAGAATAAAACCTAAAATCATATGTACCAAAGAACCAAAAGGTAATAGAAGCCAATTTTTTTAAAAACAAAACATTTAATTTCAAAGCAGCCAAGCCTTGGTACTATAGTGTGACACACCAGTTAGACTAGGAACTGAGAGGCCTCATTGAAAGCTGGATACGGACTCTCCAAGGTGTTCTGGTGAGAACCGTAGCAACTGCATTCTGAATCAGCTGTAGTATCTGAGTCAGGGACAAGGGAAGGCCTGCATAGAGTGAGTTACAGAACTCTAGTCTGGACATGATGGCCATATGGATCATTGTGGCCAGGTATTCCAGGACCAGGAAGGGCAGCCAGTTGAATTCTGGATCAAGTTCAAGGTTCTAGTTTTGACCTTCAAGGCCATTCATGGTCTGGGCCCAGCATATCTTAGGGACTATCTAACTTCCTATGCCCCATGCAGAGCTTTACGCTCTGTGACTAATAGGCTGGTGGTCCCCAGCCCACATGCAATTCACCTGGTGGAATGAGCTCCCGGAAGAGCTTCAGGCCCTGTTAGAACTAATGGAGTTCTGTAGGGCCTGCCAGACTGAGCTCTTCCACGAGGCTTTTAGTTGAGGCCAGGCTAAGGAGGGAGGATCTTGGGTCCATTCGGATATCCTCTATATCCACCTAAATCTTCCTGGGCAGGTAGTTGGCATCTTGGAGGGGGGGGGTCTTTAAGGGGATTTTAAGGGGGATTGAGAGGTTATTTTAGGCTGTTTATTGTTATTATTGTCCAATTTTAACTGTATCTTTGAACTGTTGTGAGCCACTGTGAACTGGCCGGGCTAAGAGCAGTGGCATATATAAGAAATAAAATAAACAAGAGAGTTGGGGCTTTTGTACATACTAAGAACATCTGACTTCTCCCATCAGTTTCATGCTGACATTTCATTCTACCTTTGGGTAGAGAAAAGCGGCATATAAGAACCAACTCTTCTTCTTCTTCTAAATCTTAAATAGCTTAGGGGGAAGGAATAGAATAAAATGTTGCTGGGGCTGAACTGCTGCTTCCTAGCACCAACTTCTGCAACCAGCCAGCCAAATAGAAACTAAGCTGGTAGACCAGTTTCTCAAATACCCATGTCAGTCATGAAGTCCAGAATACCAAGGTCAATAGCATCAAAGCCACTGAAGGGCTGGAAAATGAACAGGGTTACACTATAAACTGTTTTACAGATGGAGAACCAATAAGTAGGACAATTCCTGAAAATGACATGCATCAGCAGGACCTGCTTTGATTGGGGGGTGGGGGGTGGATTTGATCTAGTCAAGCTATACCCACATGATCTCTTAGGATGGCATCAATTAAGGCTTACTTGTCAGAGAAGGGCATTGTCTGGTGGCTTGTTAATCAGAAACATGATTACACTTGTATATACAGATGCTGCAGAGAAATATTCTGCTGGGCAGAAACCAGCCTCAGGCCTAGTACTCAGGCCCCCTTCAGTCCTGGGTGAAGTCAATGTTTATTCTGAAGCTTGTTTAACTGGTATCATCCACATGGCAGATCATTCCTTCTATCTGTTCTTCTATGTCAAGGCAGAATGGTTTAGGGAGGACAGCAGCAGCATTGGTGAAGCTTAGAGTGAGGGCTACGAAGGGCAGCTTTTCAAATGGTCTATTCCCACAGGTGAGTGGATCCCAGAGGCTTCCTGGTAACTGTTGGGGAATCCTTGTTTATATCAGTTAAAAGCCTGACAGATTTCTCAAACTCCACAGTGATTTTGACAGTTGAGCCTATCACCCAGGCATCCTTTTCTGCTGTAAAGTGACCACTTCGATTTACTATGGAGTTAGGGGCACTAGAGTGGGAAGAAAAATCTGAAATCCATTAAAGCACCTAAGGAATGCCTCAACCATCCTCAAAATTCGTCTGCTGCAGCTTGCTGGTGTCCCCAGGTTAGCAGATCCAAACCCCGGTAGTTTCTGCCAACCTACATTAGCACTCAGTTGTCAATATAGGGAACCTCAGTGTGACACAGGTGCTTCATGCAATATTATCACAACAGGATTTACTTTGCACCCTGAAAGCAAGTTGCATATATCTGCTTATTTTGTATATTTGCACAGTTCTTTCCCCATGTTCAGCTTCTGAAGTTTTTAAATATTTGTGTAGTAGTATGACAAATGGAAATAGGTCAGCTAAACATGATTTAAAACAGGTAAGTTGGAACATTGGTGGAAAAACAACATGCTAAGTATTTTGACAATGTTGCATTCTTTGCAGTATAGTAGACTCTGTATTTAAAGCTGCAAAAACAATTATGAGTCTCATTCAGTAACAGAAAAGGACTAACAGACAGAGCTTGTAATATATGCATGTGAGGACTATGGTTATTATGAGGGGGGGCATTTTCATGTACAGACACAGCCGCTCTGACTATCTGCTTGTGGTCCAGCTAGCAAGATAGACCACTGATTTCATCAAGCATCAAAATGTTTGCATCCTTGAGTATAAGCTATCTCCACAGCCAACATTTTTGTCATCTGTTCCATAAATCGTGCAAAGGAAGAAGTGATTCCATTAAAGCTAATGGGCACTACATGCAGCTCCACTTCCAGCATCGTGCCTTAAGTATAGTTTTGCCTCTGACTGAGCAAGTCGGGGGTCAGTCAACTTCACAGCACAAAAGCAGCAGCGGAAGCATAAATATAGACGCAGGATAACAAGAGCTACGCGCCCTTTCACTTCTGCACAGAGGTATAGCTGATTAGCTACAATAACTCAAATTACTAAAAACAATTACACATCACTCTAGTAAATGATTTAAACTGTTAAAATTAATGAATGCTTTAATTATTGTTTTTCCCAATACAGCACAAACATTTCTCCTGTCTCCTTGTGCTAGGCAAACTTGCCTTCTGCTCAATAATTACATTGTGAATTACAAGCTTCACAATTAGATTGTGAATTAAATAATAGACAAGAGCTTGCTTTTCAAAGGAGAATTCTAGCTTCAATTGCAAGTATTGTGTGCATATAGTCGCACACTGCAGCTTGAAAATTGTGGATTCTTAAGTGAGCTAACATATTACATTGCTTAGGCTACCATACCCTGTGGGCATTCTCATGCCGTTCCCAGGACCATTAAAAAAATTCATCTACTAGACCAGGCTTTCTCAATCAGGGTTTCATGAAAACCTGGGGTTTCTTGACAGCCCTGGACAGACTTCTTGAATGGGTGGGAGTTAATTCATTTTTTGTATATATTTTTAATTTTTAAAAACATTTATTGAGTGATATGACGCTTCTAGGTAACACTGTGTGAACGAGACCTTGGGGTACTTGTGGATTGTAAACTAAACATGAGCAGGCAGTGTGATGGAGCAGTAAAAAAGGCAAATGCCATTTTGGGCTGTATCTACAGGGGCATCACATCAAAATCACAAGATGTCATAGTCCCATTGTATACGGCACTGGTCAGACCACGCCTGGCGTACTGTGTACAGTTCTGGAGGCCTCACTTCAAGAAGGACGTAGATAAAATTGAAAGGGTACAGAGGAGAGCGACGAAGATGATATGGAGCCAAGGGACCAAGCCCTATGAAGATAGGTTGAGGGACTTGGGAATGTTCAGCCTGGAGAAAAGGAGGTTGAGAGGGGACATGATAGCCCTCTTCAAGTATTTGAAAGGTTGTCACTTGGAGGAGGGCAGGATGCTGTTTCTGTTGGCTGCAGAGGAGAGGACACGCAGTAATGGGTTTAAACTTCAAGTACAACAATATAGGCTAGATATCAGGAAGAAATTTTTCACAGTCAAAGTAGTTCAGCAGTGGAATAGGCTGCCTAAGGAGGTGGTGAACTCCCCCTCACTGGCAGTTTTCAAGCAAAGATTGGATACACACTTTTCTTGGATGCTTTAGGATGCTTTGGGCTAATCCTGCGTAGAGCAGGGGGTTGGACTAGATGGCCTGTATGGCCCCTTCCAACTGTATGATTCTATGATTCAATGACTATAGTCATGTCAACCCAACCCACTTCCCAAAATGGCCAATGATGGGGTGGGAAGGGATCTGGGTGGGTATGTACATAGCTATGCTTCCTGACCATATTCTGCACGATCACATCCCTCCTGGGGTTTCTCGAAGCCTGACAAATGTTTCAGGAGTTTCTCAACAGCGAAGAAGTCAAAAAAGGCTATACTAGATGAATGGATGTGCTTGCAGAGAAGGCAGGAGGGGCTCTGGTGGCAGAGCTGTCCGTCAGACAATTAGCACTTGACAACTGAGACGATAGGCCTGTTTGGTATAGTGGTTAGGAGTGCGGACTTCTAATCTGGCAGGCCAGGCTTGATTCTGCGCTCCCCCACATGCAACCATCTGGGTGACCTTGGGCTCCCCAAAGCACTGATAAAATTATTCTGAGCAGTGATATCAGGGCTCTCTCAGCATCACCCACCTCACAGGGTGTCTGTTGTGGGGAGAGGAATGGGAAGGCGACTATAAGCCGCTTTGAGCCTCCTTCGGGGAGGGAAAAGCGGCATATAAGAACCAACTCTTCTTCTTCTTCATAAGGGATCATGTATGTCCTAAATATGTAGGAACAGCAATAGTGAGGCATACCCATGACAGTGCAAACACAGCAGCATATGAAATCAAAACATGCCCAATTTTAAAACTGGAAACAGTGAGTATGTGGAATAAACAAGAAAAATACCCAGGTATTGGCTTGGATCCATTATGTAAACATGGGAACATACATTTACAGCTCAGTTGTGCTTGAGCAAGAACTCATCAAAGACCTACTGCTCTCCTTCCTCTGATATAGTGCCCAGAAATTGGCGGCACATCTGATGCAAGCAGGGGTATGACGTCTGCCTTAGCACAAGTAGCTACTGCAGCCTTTTTCTTATGCTTACACTTACACAGAAGCTCTTGTGCAAGACAACATTTTACACTTTTTCTAAGCCATTAGGAGCAGAGTAAATTTACATTTCAAGTGCATTATTTAAATGTTTCATAACTTCTAACTCTCAATTAATTGAGTTCTCCTGCTTTTCTCCTCCCATATCATAGCAAGCCCTTGACTCTGCATGATCCATTAACCTATCAAATAATTTTCATTGAAAAAAATCATTTCAACCACGGAAACTATGGTTGACTGGCTGAGGTCCCTCAAGCCAACCCTCTAACCGTTTTGTATTGGAACTCTTCTCTCTTATTTTAAATTATGAACATAAAGTTGGGGGAGAGAGAATCAGTTTAACAAATTCTGGGGAAGGTTGACAACCGTATACGTCATATCACCCAATAAATGTTTAATGAATTTTAAATATATGTATATAAATTAATTCTCACCTATTCGGGAAACCGTTCCAGGGCTATCAAGAAACCCCAGGGTTTCACCAAGACCCTGATGAGAAAGCCTGCTCAAGCAAGAAGCTTAATAAGTAAATGAAGTAAAGTATTATCCACTGACCCCTAGGCCATTTTAAATACTTGTGTCACCGTATGTCCAAAGTGCCATGACAGTACATGAGCACACACAGAACATTTAATTACAACTTTATTTGGAAAACTCATTTATTCATCTATAGATATAACCTTAATGGGCCCACCCTAAGAATAACCCACCCCCTGTAGGATGGGAGGATGCAGAAATCAAGTTTTTTAGATGAGGTGGGTTTGATGTAATTTTAACTTTTTAATTATTTATAATTTTTCTAATTTATAAAGGCAGATTCATTTATAAGTGTATAGAGAAAAAATGTGTGTAGAGCCAGTTAAAGTTTCCTGGTTTCTCTCTTGCTATGGTTAGGGATATGGGCTATTCTGGGGCACTACATATTTATTGATATGATCTTTTACTTTTATTATTATTAGATCTGTTACTTGCCTCTCCCCGGAGGCTTGAGGCGAGTGACAGCAGATAAAAACCCCATACAATAAAAGCACAAAATACATAAACATAATTAACACAGTAAGCCAAGATAAACCAAGATGCGGCAAAAACATGTAGGCCTAACTAACTCGCTTCTATTCCCTCCCCTCCCAAAGCAAGAAGCTTGCTGGGCTGCAAGCCAATCGGCTGCTTTGGCAGCCGATTTGCTCGCGGCCTGGCGAGCTTCTCGCTTTGGGGGGGGGGCAGGGAGAGGGAGCTGCGGCCCGGCCACGAGGCCTTCATGGCCCAGCACCAGGCCACGGCCCGGGGGTTGGGACCACTGCTTTATATGACTGGGAATCTGGAGCATTAGGAGAGATACAGTATCTATTCCGGAACTGTAAGTTTTGCTAGGAAGAGAGTTATTTAGTCTGACCATGTCAACACACAGGCCCATGCAAGACATATATGCTCTAATTTTGCAATAGAAATTCACACACACCCCTTTGACCCTTCCCCCATACCTACACCTCCTTACATTCTACTCTCTCCAGAATATGCCTGACAGCTGATTCTTCTTTTGTGGACTGTTGAGCAGCTTAATCCAGACACACATACTCATTTAAACATTTTAAAGCATTTCAGAGGTCAAAATGTCAAATGTAGAAGCTCAAAGATTTTAAAGGACATTTTTTTTTTATTTTAGTCAAATCACAACACGTTCTTGAAACTGCTGTTCCGCGTACCCACAACTTACAGGTCCTATTTTCTTTTATTAAATGCTTGCTTGGGAATATTACAACTCTCCTTCAAACAGATGAAATAATCCCACACTAGTATTCCAACTAGAAATAAAGTATTCCATTCCAACAAATAGTAAGAATACATGAAGTTACAGCCAGCCAGACAGTTGACAGCCATGGAGTCTGCAACAGTTTATTAGAAATAATGTAGACATTAAAAAATCCCCACTGCTTTGAACACAAATTGAGGTTTTCAGGCTTATCATAAGCTGGTCAAAAAAAAAGATTGAATAGTGTATTAACATTTTGTCACTCGCTTTCATACCAACAGTGCAAATACAATTTGGTCTAAATGTACAGATTGACAAGCAACAACGTACAGACTCTTACCCCCCCATATTGAGATGCAAGAGTTTTGAGGATTAAACAACCAAATGTACAGGTTTCACCCATGTTAAGTTTTAAGGGGTTGATAGTTTTAGCTAAGATATTTTGAACACTAACTAGTGATTAAATACAACAAAGTGAAGAGCACTGAACATTAGTGGAACATACCCTAAAGACACCTCTAGAGGTACAGCATGTTACCAGTTTAATTTTGAAAGCCAATTAAAACATTGCTTCAGCCAGTTCTGTTCCAGGTATAAAATCTGAAACGTTTTAAGTTATCTGCAGTCCACAATGTGAGGGGGAAAGCACAAATTTACCACTTCATGAAAATTGAGAGTTTTTCCATTGTAGTATCTTATGACGAGGCAAAGAGGTGCGCGCTGTAAACCTTTTTATTGCAACTGTTTTGTATCGATTGCCTATACCTCAATTGGTTTCTTTTTTGTTTTGCTTTTGGAAGTCTGGAAAACATTTATGCATATCATTATTGCCTCGTGTGGCTTAAGACTGCCCTGAACAATGGTACGCACCAACCAGTGAAGCTACTTAAAACAGGTTGAAGAGGAGTTAAACGATGCATTTTCTGCCTGTAGAGCTATCAACTCAGGAATTCGTATCTCAATTATGAAATGTTGTGATGAAGTTCTTTCCCCCAAGTCCCCAAAGATGCCATTTTCCCCTTCTTATTCCAGGTCTGGCATTTCTGAAAAATAAATAAAATCAACATATTGAATATTGTGTGGCAGAAGCACAAATACACAAAATGAACTATTTAAAAACCCTTAATCTTGTCCAAGGAGTAGTAGTCTATCCACTGTCAAAGATTTGATGATTGCAATCCCCAATATAAATTACCGTAAAGACAAATACAGGAATGGTTATTTCTATACCAACTATGGCTGGCTGATTGTAAACATCTCTTGTGTGCTGGAAGACTACAGTGCTCACCATCCAACAACTGTCACTCTACCATCAGAGCAAACTGCCCATACGTACTCCCTTCTTAGCTTGCGGGAGATTCTCTTGCTCTAGGAAGGGGTTCTAAAGCATTTGTTCAGCAATACGAACTAATATACTGAGGGAAGAGGACATTATTTTTAGTGTAATCTGAGGACTTTACAGGTCATCAGCAAGACATAAATGCAATAAATAAATATATTTAAATACAAATGATCTTCCTCTCTGAGGTAATGCTACAACAGATTCCTTTTCTCCAAGCAATTACTAAAATAGAAGCTTGCAGTAGTATGTGAGTAGAATCAGGATGAAAATAGTTTTCATTCATGAAATAGTAAAACAAAGACTCACAACTTCTTTTCCATCCCAATGAAGGAATTCAGTAACACTATATTAGTTAAAAAATCACTGAAGTGTTCAGTCAACCAGGCCTTTCTGCAGTGAGGAATCAATCATTCCCTAAGGCAAAACCAACTGGGAGCAGAGTGTACCTAACTGAACAAGGCAGAGGTCCTGGAGCCTCTTCCTCCCCCCCCTTGTAGTGTACCTGCAACATGTGGAATGCAAAGAAACTGCTCTTATGACATTAATCTGAAGAGCAACGAACACTATACTCTTAGAAGTCCTACAAATTTGTTGTGCACTTATTTGTTGTGAGTAACAATTTGGTAGTGTCAATTTTGCCTAACAACCAAAAGTATACAGCAAGTACAAGCAAAAGGAAGAACTTACTTTCATCATCGCTGTCTGGTGAATCCTAAATCAGAAAATTGAGAGGTTAGTAAACATATCATCTCCTACATCCACTACATTGACAAAAGATGCAAGCAGTTTACTTCAGACCTTCTATAAAGTAGCATCTATATATCTGGACCTTTTAAAGACTTAAAGGTCCAGATAAAATTAACCCATACATAAATACTAAAAAAGAATTTGAGAACAGCATTCTAAGTGTATATACCAGTGGTCCCCAACCCCCGGTCCGGGGACCGGTACCGGTCTGTAGATCAGTTGGTACCGGGCCGCGGCTCCTCCTTGTCCTCCTCCCTGGCTGCTGCCTCAAGGGCTGCCCTGCCACTCTGCCGCTGGCTCACCTTTGGTGCTCTCCAGAGGCCACCATGGCTGAGGCTCCCCCTCGGCGTGGCACTGCGCAGCTGCTGCTGGCAGCGCCCCCCAGCAGGTGGCAGGAAGTCAGGGGCGCCAGCGGGAAAGCAAGTGGAGCAGGGGCTCAGGCGGCAGCGGCGACATCCCTTGGCAAAAGACTCCCCCCCGGGCCTCAGTAAAATTGTCAAGCGTTGACCGGTCCCCGGTGATAAAAAGGTTGGGGACCACTGGTATATACGACTGGGTTTAAAGGTATGGGTTTGATTATGCAATTCATAGTATTTTATTTTCCCAGTTGGAGAAATATAAGTGGAGATTAAATACTTTTATTCACATTTATTACTCACGTCATCTGCTCCATCTACTTCTGGCAAGTCTACATCTTCATCACCACCCATGTTGTTCATCATCTAGGTGTTAAGAAGAAGAGTCTTCAATGGAGACCTGTTATTTTTTTAGTCTGATTGATCAGTGTCACAAACACCACCCAGTCAAGGTAATCTAGATAGAACTGTGTCTATTAAAGATATTTGGTATCTTATTTATTATTTATTAATTACATTTATATCCCGCCACGCCCACAAAGCTCGTGGCGGCTAACAAGGCCCTGGTACTAGTCGAGGCCAGGCGCGCTTCCCTGGGGCCAGGGATGACCAACAAATTTGTCCACACAGGGCGCAAGGCCCTGCTGGGGGCATAGGGCGAAAGGCGGTCCTTCAGGTATGTGGGTCCCAGACCATGGAGGCCCTTAAAGGTAAGAACCAACACCTTAAACCGGATCCGGGCAGCAACCGGTAACCAATGCAACTGCCTCAGCACAGGCTGGATATGGGCCCTCCAAGCTATCCCAGTGAGGACCCTTACAGCTGCATTTTGCACCAGCTGTAACTTCCGGGTCAAGCCTAAGGACAGGCACATATAGAGTGAGTTACAGATATCTATTCTGGAGGTGATTGTCACATGGATCACTGTGGCCAGATGTTCCGAGGACAGGTAGGGTGCTAGTAGCCTAGCCTGGCGAAGATGGAAAAATGCCTGGCTGGCTACCTTCTTGACCTGGGCCTCCAATGTCAACAAGGCATCCAAGGTCACTCCCAAATTCCTGGCCTGGGACACGATGACCAGTTGAGTCCCTGCCAAGGTGGGCAAACATGCTTCCAGTCCTACCCCCCTACCACCCAACTATAGGACCTCCTTCTTGGAGGGGCTGAGTTTCAGGCGACTCTGCTCAAGCCATCCAGCCACGGCTTGCAAACATCTGGTGAATCGTTCCGGGGAGAGTCTGGGCGGCCGTCCATCAGGAGATACAGTTGGGTGTCATCCGCATACTGATGACAACCATATCCGTAACTCAGCACCAGCTGGGCCAGAGGGCCCGTAAAGATGTTAAAAAGGGTGGGGGAGAGAACCGACCCCTGTGGAACCCCACATGGGAGTCGAACAGGACTCGATAAATCCTCCCCCATAGCCACCTTCTGGGTCCGGTTTAGGAGAAAGGAGCGTACCCAGCACAAGGCTGTGCCCCGTATCCCCGTACCGGTGAGGCGGCTAGCTAGCAGTTCGTGGACAACCACGTCAAAGGCGGCTGACAGATCTAACAGAACTAGCACAGCTGAGCCGCCCTGATCCAACTGGAAACTTAAAAGCCAGGCTCATGGTTGAGCCAGAGCTGCAGGCACCAGACTTTCAAACACCTTGTGTTCTTTATCACATATGCTTTTGAGAGGGCTGGGAGCGAAGCTGGTGCAAGAGGGAGTGGTTCAGCTGCCCATCCTGTGGCTTTCCCAGGCAGGTAGTTATTACCAAGTAAGCAGAATTGCTCCACAATACAGAGAAAATGCTTCACCATTGTCTGGGTCACAGAAAAGTTTGGTCTTTCTTTGTGGGGGCATGCTTTTCAGCTAATTATAGATATTCTTCCCTTTGTGGTCACATCACACCAAAAACTGGAACTGGAAACTGCTGCAACAGGCAACTGCCTCACAGGATTTTGAATTTGAGACTCAATGTATCCCAAATGAGGGATAACATACTGGTAGATACTCTGTCATAAGACAATGTCTAAAGACTAGGTAATCTTAGGAGAATCCTTTACGCTGTTAAATCTGTAATATCTGAATACAAAAGTACTTACAAAACGCACATGCACAAATACAATTTTCCATTTACTTCTGCTGTGCAACTTTACTTTGCCTAGGAGCTATGTTATCACAGGAATATATGCTTGCCATATGTATGTAGCTCAGAGAATCACTGTAACATTTAGAATGTTATGGAAAGTCTGTATAGTGTACAAATGCAAAATGTCTATTATGAATTTTGGAGTGAAATACCAAAGCAAGGTCTCAGGAATAAAGACAACTGCCCTGTAATTTCAGCTAGAAAAGGTATGATGAGAAGGTTTGTGATATCACCAATTTCCTAATATTCCCCTTACTTCAGAAAAGCGATCAAAATTGGACATGTCTTCATCAGAGTCATCTTCCCAGTCTTTCCAGTTGTTGAAGTCCACACTGAGCCAATTGAGCTGTGTATATAAATATGCATGTTAGGCAGAAGTACATATGAAGAGTAAAAACATCCAATAGAGAAGATTGCCTCCTGGGTGACCTGCATCCACAGATGAATTTTCATCTTTGGGGATGCATAGAATGTATATCCCCGACTCTCTAGAGACCTGTTTCAGTATTTCCCTGCATTAAGAGGAGTGATATTACTGTATGTATGGAACAGCCTTGCTCAATTCCTCTAAGGCCAGTGTTATCTAAGTAGCCCAGAGTCATTGATCTTATGTACTGGAACAGACTGTGAAAAATCTGAGTTCTCAAGCGCAGAACAGATTGCAGGTAAGCCCAAAAGGTAAAACAGATATAGAAACAGGGCAAACACACACAGTTTAAAAACAACTGAAATTCAGCCTAGAGTTGTACAATGAAACATGGCATACCTTTGCCCTCTCTTTTGTTAATCGTGGCCATGATTGGCCAGATTCTCCTTTTCGTAAACAACATAAGACAGATCTGTCGGTTCTTTTATGTTTGGATTCCTGGAGGAGGGGGGAAGAGAAAGAGCTGAAGGCATAAACTAGCTCTCATACAAAAAATTAGATAAACTTGTGTCTAGATTATCCTATTGCAGTCTCCTGGTGGGTCTCATATGATGGATTGCATCTTCATTCCCACTGCTTCTAATTCTGGATATAGAGAACCCCTTTTCCTGGACACTACAATTTCACATGTGCATGCATGACTACATCGCCATGTGAGCTCCAACCTTCCATCCAGTTGATAAACAGGTTTACCATCTCATCTGTTTAGGAGTATTAGGCTTCAAAGTATACAGAAAGCGACAGCAATTAGGATGGCATTTGTCTAACTGACCTTGCAACTTGCTACCTCTTACTTGTATGAACTTTTCACCAGATAAGATAGACTTTATTGAGGTCAAGAATCTCTTGCTCTATTACCGCAGTGGGAAAAATCCAAGTACTGCGGGTTTAACAAAACAAACTGTTTATCACTGAAGAGCCTTGAAGACTGGCAGAAAGAGGGAAACAGGCTACATACCCTGTTCTTTAATACATTCATATCTTGACTTTCTTCCATGGAACTATCAGGGTAACACAGGTTTCCCAGAAGGTCTGCTAGCTAGACACTGACCATAACCAGACCTGTTTAGATGCAGTAGGGTTGCTGCCTCAGGTGCCTCCAGACCATGCCACAAGACCATTAGTCTAATGGCAGTTACTGGATTATATTTAGAATTCTATAAATAAAGCACACAGAAATAGTCATCAAGCCACATTAGCTGAAAATCCAGCTGCTGGCAACGAGAACAAGGAAGCACTTCTCTCCACATTTCTTTTGGCTTTCCAGTGAGAGCACACCTTAACCAAAGCATCCAAATACTGAATTGTGATGCCATTGCCTGTTTAACAAGCTATGCTATTTGTTTATTATCCATGTATACCTAGTGCTTTCCTGACATGCTGAAACATGAAGTAGGGGAAGGCAACTTACATTTGGATCAATAGAATTATAAAGATCAATTTCATTTAAATGCTTGAAGTTATCATTTCCTCCAAGGCAACTGTAGAGAAAGGGGAGGAAAATTCTTAACTTAATCTCAAAAACAAGGTTTGAATAACAAACTTTGTTCATGGTCACCGGCTTACCTGAATGTAAGTTTAGATTTCTCAAAATTTACATTAACATCTTTACTGTCTTCAACACAAAATTCAATAAAGACATAGTCCCTTCGGTCATACCACTTTGCAGAAGCAGGCTGCCTAGAAAGATCATTCAAGAATTAGTTCAAAAATATTCAGTCATCTCCACAAAGCAATAAACAACTTTAAGTGCTAATGATAAGATGTCCTTAGTCTCCATTATGTTTTTATTAATGTAATAGGCTTGTATACTGTCCTTCCCTAATACCTACATTTTTTAAATCTACAACAAAGAAAGACAATGGTAATCATCCCAAGGCTTGAAAAACCCAGGTACCTGCCTGGTCAATGACTAAATAAACAAATGACCTGTCTGCAAATCTCCCCCAGCATTTTTTAAATAATAATAATTATTATAATAATTATTATATTTCCTGCCATCCCCGAAGCTGGCTCGTGGCGGGTTACAAACAGTCTATCCATAACCCCCCCCAATAAAACTCCATTAAAAATATCAAAAACCAGGACATAAAAATTACAACATATGAATAAGAAACATGGAGGTATTAATCAACTACTCATCCCCCCCATAATAGCATCCAATAGGGGAAGTGGCAACAGGAAGCCATACCCCGATGCCAATAGATGACCCTGGCATAATGCTGAATGAGCACCAGGGGGGAGGGCCCAATCCTAACTTCTACTCAGACCCCAGCCTCAACCATAAACCTGGTGGAAGAGTTCTGTCTTGCAGGCCACGCAGAAAGCTCCCACAGGGCCCGCAGCACTTCCGGGAGCTCATTCTACCAGGTGGGGGCCAGGACTGGCCCTGGCTGGTTCGGGGGTGGGGGGAGTCCAGGTGGCCGTCCATGAGGAGATAGATGGGTATCAAGAGCATATTGATGACAGCCCAGCCCAAAACTCTGTACCAGCTGGGCCAGAGGGCACATGAAGATGTTTAAAAGCATGGGGGAGAGCACTGCGCCCTGAAGCACTCCCCAAGGGAGTTGATAGGAGCACAACAACTCATCCTCCACAGCTACCCTCTGAGTCCGGTTATGGAGAAACTTCTCTGTTCCTCATGTCTAGGAAATTTAAGTAGTTCATAGAGAAGTATTTGTCTTATAATAGGCAACAAAGTAAGATGCTCGACTTGAAATGATGAGACTTTGCAGGAATAACAGCTAACGTATTTTGTTTACCACCAAGACTTGATGCTTGTCTAATATGGTAATAGGCAGCAGTGATTTTTATTTAATGGTAGAGAAATAGAGTCACTCCCAAGTTGTCTAGGTATCTTTAACCCACTCATAGCGGAGCGGATTAAATAATCGGTTAAGGGCCCTGAGGGTGGGCCCTGTCCGTGATGGGGAAGGGTGCCCATAGGCCCCTTCCCCTGGACTGACACTCGGAGGGCCCAATTGGCCCCTCTGAGTTTCAGTCTGGCGGCAAGGGATCAATTGCGAGCCGCGCATAGCGCAGCTCACAATTGGTCCCTTGCCGCCGGCCTCACTAATTGGGAGGCGCAAAGCGCCTCCTGACCCACCCCCTTCCTGCTTGCCTACCTGACGCCGCCCGCCGCCATTTCCGCGCTGACATGCGGCCCGGACAGCCGCTCCCTCGCGGCGCGCCCTCCGACCGCCAGCTGCTGCGGCCCTGCCGCCGCCTCCGCCACACCTGGCCCTCGCCAGGAGCTCCCCGCGATGCTTCCCGCCGCACCACTGCCCCTGCACCCCACCCGGCTTCCCTTAAAAATAACAAAATTTCCAAAGAATCAGAGGGCAAAGTCCAAGGGCTTTTCTGCATTCTCACTTTCCTTACTTCTAATTTCCTGTTTCTTTGGAGGACTGTGTGCAGGAGGTTCTGTTCTGCAAGTGGTTTGTTCCCTCTAGTGGTCAATTCTATAATACATCAGTTTATTTACTATTTATTTACTATATACTGACTTTATTTACTATTCTATCTCCCTGCACACTTAAACTGCAGTTTTTTAATGTTGGAAACAAACCAATGCAATATAAAATCACCCACTAGAAGGAGTAAAACATGTATGAAACTGAAGCGCCTTCCCCAAAGAAACAGGAACTTAGAAGCAAGGAAAATGAGAACATGGAAAAATCCCAAGGCTCTCAAGCAAAGATCTGAACAAAACCCCAGAAGGAGCAAGTCTCTGTAGTTGACAAAAGAAAACCAAAACAAATGAAGAACAGCAATTATCACAAACAAATGGATAAAATCCTCAGGCGCTCTAATTTGAAACATCTCCTATTAAATCTGAATTTCAGGAATCCCTCATCAAACCTAAACCTGTCACGATCAATGTTTTAAGTAATTTCCTTAGCATTTAAAGGTGTACAATTGATTAGAAATATAACCAGTGTTGAAGAACTGCTGCATCTTAAGGGGCTTTTCAATTTAGAGAATTGTGATAACAATTGTTGTGATAACAGAAATTTATCAACATACATACATAGAATAGAGGAAGCTTTTCCCTTCTCAAGGAGGGAGAACTCAGGAACATCTAACAAAGTTGATTCAGGACAGCTAAAAGAAAAGTCTTCACACCATGAGTAATTCAGCTGTGATTAATACAGGCCACTACCATTGAGGCTTTAAAGGGGAATTCAAGAAATTCATGGAGGATAGGCCCATTAGCCATGATGTCCTAAGGCAGGGATTCTCGACCTGGACTCCCTGAAGCCCTGGGTAGGGGCCCATGGGAACTGATGTCCATGGACATCTGGAGGGCCACAGTTTGACTATCCCTGGATCAGATCAGCAGCAACGGTTTGATCTAGCAACCAGCTTTGCTTATTTTAAGGTCTAGATGTCATTAATAGCATAATCAGCAGCAAGCTACTCACATGTTAAAGGAACAAATCATGAATATTTGAGGGTTCATTTTTGTATTATTCAAAAAAACCAAACTGCAGGATTTTTTTTGCATTTAAGCTATAAGAACTGTTCCCAGTTGCTGAACTTAAAGTAATAACCATCCCTCCCAAGTCAAAAATTATACTAAAGCTAAAATTATATCACAAAAAACTTTAAAGGACCAAAGAGTACCAATATTTATAATGAAGCTTCTATAAAGAAATTAAATCCTTTGGAATGTCAACAGCTATAGGATTTGAGGTTTTACAATATAGCAATGTCTCCCAAATTATCTCAAATATTAACTTTTATCACAAGTGTTAATAGTTAGGTTATTCATATTTGACATGCCAAATTCCATATCTTTAAACAGCCTGCGGCGCAGAGCGCCGCGGACTGAATAAAGGAGTAAGGGCTGTGTGGGAGGAGTTAGGGCGGGCCCTGTCCAGGATAAAAACTCGCAGCTCCTGATTGGCTCCTCCGAGTGTCCATCCCGGCCCAAGCAGCCAATGGGGAGCCGCGCGAAGCGTGGCTCCCCATTGGCTGCTTCACCTGGCCAGGGAATCTGGCCGGCTGCTCAAGACAGCCACGGGTGGGGACTGGGCCGCGCCGCCTTCTCCCGGCCGCTCTGGCGGCCGGGAGAAGGCTCCACCGAGTCACAGGTGGGGGGTGGCCCTTGGGGTTTGAGAGGGGGGGTTCCCCTTTCACATCTAGCGCCCATTTCATTTGAATATGAAATGGGCTTTTAATCTAGTATCTAATAACTGGTTTATTTTCTGATTCTTAGCTTTATTGCCATCATTTTGGTGAATCTAGTATCTTTCAAATGCATTTTTTCAACTGCATCTTGTCTTTAGTTAGTCTTAAGAAGAGACACAAAACTTATGTCCATCAGATGCAGGACAGTTTTAGCCTTCTTTCTGTTACTAGCATCTAGCCTACAAGAGCACATGCCATGGAAAACTTTCAATATTCCATTTCTGTGGATGTGTTTCAGAAGCTGCCAACTCCTTATACAAAGGGCATAAGTTCTTACGCCTCCACAATTTCTTTTAGGCTACAAGCCTGTGGAAACCCTGATTTAGTCCAAAGTGCTCACATGGGATCTTGAGTTCCTAGTACATGGTAATGAAATACATACTTTGAACAACCATGAACAGGGAACAAAAATATAGAACAAATCTAGAAGCTGAGCTGAACAGTGCATTGTTAGGCCTTGGAACAGTAAACTCTTGTTTGCTATAATCTTATAACAAAACATAAAGCAGACACCACAGGTTATTTGACACAATCAAAACAAAAGCTATCAGAATTAAAGGCATACATCTATGCATCAGTCTCTTCTCTTTAAACCAGCGGTTCTCAACCGTCCTAATGCTGTGGTCCCAACAGCAGTGGTGGTGGTGGCATGCGTACACACACTGCTGCTGCTCCTGCTCGCCGTGGCACTCGCCTCTGCACCACCTCAGTGAGCTCCGAGGTGGCGCAGAGGAGGCCAGGACCATGCCACCGCTGCACTCCCAGCAAAGGGCCAAATGACCCCTTGAGGGGTTGCGACCCCCCAGCTTGAGAACCACTGCTTTAAACCATTTTGCCTGAGGAGGCAAAAGCTTATGATTTGAATAAATCTTCTTTGGTCTTAAAGATGCTATTGGAATCAAATTTTGTTGTGCTGCTTCAAACCACCACAGCTACCCTCTTGAACCTTAATGCAAAACTAAGGGCTGGTTTTGCACAAGTCATGACCAGGAAAGTTTTTTCTATATAATTCCAGGCTGAGAAAAACATTTACCCAATATTCCAGTTTCCTAATGTAACTGGTACATTCAAGGAACTCAATGGGAATCTTAAAATACCAACTCCATCCAGGAGTATGTTGGCCAAGATCCTGTCATTTGAACAGTTGCTTTGTTTTACATTTTGCTCACTTTTATATTTATACATTCTTACAACAAAATTGAAGGGAATCTTTCACTCAAGCCTCATGGATATACTCTAAAATTGGTAAGATTTGTAAATTTATACTTGACCTTAGACTGTATATGAAAAGAATTACTATTCTAAACTTATGTATTTTAAATCATGAGTAATAAAGTTAAGTTTGCACACAAACAACCAAAGACAAATACTTTATGTTATACAAAAAGCATTTAAAAAGTAATGTTTGGGTAGCAACCAGCCAGCTTTTCCACTCAACCTCTGCCAAACTCCTTCCTTATTAAAGTCCTCATTCCTCATGACCTTTGTCTATGCAGATCACACAATCTCAAACAGCCTTTTCATGGTCAAAGGAAACCCCTTCCTTCATCTTTCACCAGTGGAAAAACTGGTTGGAGCTAATCCTTGGTTATATCTCCTGGGAATTGCTGAGAGATGCTACAATAAAACCATAGCTGAAAATATCAGGCACCATAATGAATTTTCCAGCAGCCATGGCAACTTGGTACTTGAGATATGTCAAGCCTTGATTTACATCAATGGCTACCCCTCATCCTAAAGGCAAGCAATATATAATGTCAAATCTTCCAGGATTTTACAGCAAAACTTGAATCATGTAATAAGTTCTGGCTTTTAAGCAATTATGCAACATGTTCATGAATCACAACAATGTAGCAGCACAGATTTTTCTTCTTCATCAAGCCATATTCCTACCTATGAAGTCAGGTCAAGCATTTTGATAGTACAACACATACTTCAGCTCCAAAAAATATACAACTGTGTCAGCATTACAAAACAAAAGATTAAGTGAAGTACCAAGCATGCTTTCAGTTCTTTCATGAAAGATTACTGTGAGATACTTTGCGCCAAAGATTCACATTAGGATTCCACCAACAAGTCATTTGATTCAGCTCATGGAAACTGTATTATTTCTTACTTTTTAAACAAGAAGCCATTGTTCTAAAGGCTGTTCTACAAAGTGGTTTTCCAGAGCAGTTGTCTTCAACCTTCAGGAAACTTTTTCACTTTAGAAAGGAACATTCACACTTACTGTGAAGCTTCCTTCTATTCTGACAGAGGGCATCTTGACATGAATGATACCCATCTGTCCATTTTTTCCAGGTTTACAGTCTCCTGTGCAGGGTCATCACTACCCTCAGTTTGGTAACTTCCAAAGCAGTATCAATACTACAACACTAAGTAAATCAATCAACATTTTAGGAAAAAGAAAACAAGAAGGCACTTACATGGAGAAAATAACTTGTCATGCTCCCATTCAAATCAGGGTGGAACAAGATGCCCTTCCTTCCTCAGAGCAGAAGGAATCTTCACAGTAAGTCCCAATGTTCCTTCTCGCTCTGAGGTAGAGGATATCTTGACATGGGACATCCAACAACACTTACATGCCATGTCAGGTGGGAAAATCAGTTCACCTCCAATACTTGATATAATATCCTCCTTTTGAAGACTAGGTCAGCTGAACAAGAAAATTCATTTTGTAGGGCCTGATGAAGGTCAATAAGAGATGGCCATGGACCTTCCTTAAAAGACTTCCTCAATGGAAACTTCAGCATCCAATGCTGTGTTATAGTTGCAGCACCATGAATGGAGTGAACTGTGGTTCTAGTTGGCACCTGGAGCTTGCTAACTTGGTAAGCATTATGAGATGCACTGCCTTGGACATATTAATACTCTAGATAATTACCAAGAGTGTTTTGAATTGATGCAGCATGACTTATGTAGATCCTTAGGGCTCTGAAAATCTAGTGGCAGAATGAAGCCAATATTTCCTGGGTGTGGCAGAAGGAAATATTGACCTTTGGACTGAATGCTGGACTCCTTAGGGTCACTTGACCTCACAAGACAAGAGACTTTCCTGGTAGATAAAGCTTCTGATTTTGAGACCCTTCTGGCTGAAGTCGCAGCTGTCAGAAACAGGACATTCATTCTCTATTGTTTTAATGGAATTTCTCTCAGAAGTTCAAACGGAGTATGCTAAGAGGACTATGTGCAATTGCCAAGAAGGAAATCTATGGACTGACATGGGCTACTCCTTTCAGAAACCTGACTAAGCAAGCACTTCTGAATACAGAGCATCCAATGAACTCTGAGATTACCGCAGCCAGGGCTGCTACTTGTCTGAGCAGCCCTGGTTGACACCATTTGCAGGGACTCAAGGATTTAATGTAACAAAGGGAAGAAAGGGTCTAGGTGCTTCCATTTATATCACCTCATATATGCCTTTTAAGAGTTATACACTCTCAATATAGAAACTCTTCTGGAGAATAGAGTGCTACTTGTGATCCTTGCGGAATAGCCTAATCTTTAGAGTCTTTTCCCTTTCAATTCCCTTGTAGTCAGTAGTGTAGTGATGGTTGGATCTGGGTGCCACAGTGACCTTAGCTGAAACATGTCCTGACCAATGGAAGTCTACCAAGGATTTTTTACCGGTAACTCCACTGATGCTGAAAAACAGAGTCTAAGCGGCCAACTGAAGTCTATTCAGATCATTGTTACTTTTTCTTGTCTCATTTTCCTCAGTGGAAAAGGTAGAAAGGTTTAAAAGATGCCTGGGGGCCAGGGGGATATTAGAGCATCTGTTTGCTCTGCTCTCCCTGTCTGGGACCTTAAGATGAAGCCTGACACATGGTGATTAAAGTCTGAGGCAAAGTGGTTCACAAGTAGAGTACCTGAGAGTGCTCAAAGAACTTTCTGGAGAGCTTTTGGAACCTTTCCCCATCATCTTTAGGACCTTTTTGAGGACTGGAGATGTGCCAGAAGAACAACTGAACTAGCTTCTTAGGCCAAACGACGGAAGCCAATATGTATACAGATGTGGCTGATGCCCTTATTGCAAGGGCTAAGGCTTCGTGTGATTTTCTGAGAGCAGAATCTGACTTACCTTCCAGCTGTTCACATAGGAATCTATCCTCATCTTTAGTAACCAAGCCCCCTTAGAGGAGAGTTATGACAGGAGGATTTACTACTGGAACCTGTAAGAGATCCATAGTGTCATTAGGCAAAGACTAATCGGGGAAAGAGGGCTAAACCCTGGTCGTTTATTAGAAAGAGGGTTTGCCCAATCCTGTTTATTTTGGTCCTTAAACAATTCTGGAAACCACACTAGTTTTTTCCCCACACAAAGAATCTAGGTGGGGAAAATCCTTGATCTGGAGGATCTTGAATAATATCTTTTCCAGCTCTCAGACTTCCTCGAACAATGCATTGTAAAGTTAGCTTGTTATCTCCAGAAGGCATCCAAGAAAATGGGGACTGGAAGGGGAGACAAAACAGCTACAGAGTTTTATGGAAGAAACATCGGCCCTTGAACGATTCCAATCTGTCTTCCACCCTGGCCATGATTTAGGGACAGCTATGCCCTCACAGATGATCTCCAGATACTGATCTGCCTAGATACACCTGGATCCAGGCAGATCAGCACGGTTGTTATTGTTGGATTCAACGGCCGCATAGAAGCCATCTGAGGCTTTGCTGAAGTTCTCCATTGCCTCAGCGAAAGAAGCAGGCCAAAAGAAAAGTATAGAATAAAGAAATGACAAGTAGGTATAAAAGCACAGAAATATGATTAGGAGATTTCTGAGTTGCTGAGCAAATAAACTGAGGATAGAGGTTGACCCTGCCCAAGAGACAGGAAGCCTGGAAGTCCTGCCTCCTTGATGGACAGATAGGAATAACTTATGTCAAGATGCCCTCACCTCAGACCAAAAGTGTCTGCTCTTAGCATTGTAGGAATCCAGGGTATGTTCTAGAGCAATGGTCCCCAACCTTTTTATCACCAGGGACCGGTCAATGCTTGACAATTTTACTGAGACCGGGGGAGGGGGTAGTCTTTTTCCAAGGGATATCACCACCGGCGCCTGAGCCCCTGCTCCGCTTGCTTTCCCGACGGCGCCCCTGACTTCCCGCCGCCAGCCGGGGGGGGGGTGCTTCCAGCAGCAGTTGCGCAGTGCCACGCCGAGGGGGAGCCCCAGCCATGGCACCCGCTGGAGAGCACCAAAGGTGAGCCGGCAGCAGAGTGGCAGGGCAGCCCCCGAGGCAGCAGCTGGGGAGGAGGACAAGGAGGAGCCGTGGTCCGGTACCGACATCCATGGACTGGTACTGGTCCCCGGACGGGGGGTTGGGGACCACTGTTCTAGAGTGTATATATGAAGTACTGGCAGGTCTGCTGGAATGTCACTTTAAGAACCATATGTGTGCCTTGACACTCACCCAACATTCTCTTTCAACTGTACACTGCAGGGGGAATTTAATCAAACCACCATTATCACTTTTTGGAAGCTCATAAACAATTACTGACTTTAGTGGAATCTTAGCATGCCCTAAGAAGTATCAGAACATAAATGTTGCAGATACCTATAGATTTAGATATAGTTGACTGGTCAAAAACAATTAAATTGCTTTTCTTGGATCCTTATCACATTAACTGTAAGCCACTGTAGTGCTGAACAGGTCTGAATCCCTATTCTGTCATGGAAGCTTGTTGGATGACTGTAGGCCAGTCACTCACACAGCTTAACCTACTTCACAGGGTTGCTGTACAAACAATATGGAGAGGAAAGTTATGTAGTCTTTATTGACTGCAGTCATACCCTGCCTTTCCCCCCACTGGAGACCTAAAGTGGCTTACACTTCCATCTATGCACAAATCAAAAGAATAAAGAGCCTAACTGTTGTTACTGTTTCATATTTGTGAACCCTATTTTCTGGCATGCTTGAGGAGACTTGTGACAGGAAATCATGATACCACCTATTTATTAACCCCATATCTTGTAACAATGAATGCTTACCCACCTGAAACCTTTAAAGTGGGAAATAAAAACCAGTTTTGTTCCATGTGTGATCAACTTACAGCTGCTTTGCCCATGGCAAGGAACATTGTTTAATCAAATCAATGAATACAGAAAGGCAAGTGGCAACATGCAGAGGGTGGCTCTCATCCTGTTGTATTCCAAGCAGGATAGTAACTAACATCTCACTCAAATATCTTCTCTCTCTTTCTCACACACACCCCTACCTTCCCTTTACTTCACTGGCATCCTGGCCTCTTACCTCTATCTCACATGTAGCAATGCACAGGTCTGTATACTCCATTGCTCTCACAACAATATACACATTACTTCATTTGCAAACACACTCAATAGTTTACTACTTTTTTATTTACTACCCTTAAACATCTCCCTGTTCATGCATATGGCCCCTATCCTTTATTTTAGGGATTCCCAAACAGGGTTCTGGAGAACCCTGAGTTTACATGGCCTTTCTCAGTTCAGATGGCCACTGAAATCACTACATATTACTGGAGCCTACTTCCCCCATTTCTCCATAGAGCCAGTCTCTTTCTTCACAATGGAAAATGATTGACTGGCTAGCTTCTGCATCTTACTTCTATGCCCACTTCTCTGAAGGGACATGCCACCACTTTCAGGGGTTCCTCCATGGTCAAAAGCATGAAAAGGGGTACTTTATTTATATTTACTACACTGTTCTATGATGATGTAAACACACCATGGATCCTCATGGGAACCCATTGCTCTTAAAGGGGGTTTGTTGTTGTTAGGTGCGAAGTCGTGTCCAACCCATCGTGACCCCATGGACAATGATCCTCCAGGCTTTCCTGTCCTGTACCATTCCCCTAAAAGGGGTTAGCAAATCCCTATAAAGACAATGCTTCTTTCTAAGAGTTAAAGCAGTATCTCAATTCCTGCTGTATCTAAAGCCATTGAGGGCCCCTTACTCACATCATCTAGCTGAAACTCAAATCATACAAAAATGGAACATTACATTGCCAGCTTCATTGTGCCCAGAATTTTGTTCCCCTATTCCCAGCCTTTTGGCAAGCTGGCTCCCATTACCTTGCTGTGTTGGCCCTTTTCCTCTGATAAACGTTGCCTGCCAGGCATTATTATTACTTCAAAGGGGAACTTTATCATTTGGTCAAGTTAAGATTTTGAGGGGTGGTTTTTTCACCCAGTAAAAGAGCAACTCCTTCTCAAAAACAGCCTTTCAACAATTCTTTAGTTTCAAGTATGTTTCAAGCTATAAACCAGCTATTTTAACCTGAGAATTTATTTAACTGCTCATCTATAGCAATATTAGTAATTCAGAAGTATTAATCTAGTTGTAGAGAACTAATGAAGTCTGGCAAAATGATGGTCTTTATGATAGGAAATGGAGAGGAAGTGCATATATAAGTTGCATAGACACAATGTGTGTGCTGTATGAACATAGACCTATTTCCTCTTGTCTCCACTAGGTGCCTCATGGTGGAAGCTTGCTACACACTAACAGGTGGGGGCAAGTTTTGTCCCATCATAACGTCCCATGCTAATCTTCCCCCCCCCCAAAAAAAAAATCAAATCAGGAATGAGTAACTAGCCATTTGTATGAGTGAATGTTCTAATTAAGGAAAGCACTGGGATGGGGAACCAGTCCTATCCTTGGCAATTCCTCCTCCAGAGAATAAATGCTGACTGCAGGTAGTTTGCTAACATGACAGAACCCACTGAGTCTCAAATATACCTTTACCTGCCTACTGTTTCAATTCTTGGTTACACTATAGCAGGCTTCTCAACCAGGGTTTTGTGACAGCCCTGGAAAGGTTTCCTGAATGGGTAGAAGTTAATTTTTAATATATTTTTAAACATTTATCTGTGATATGACCATATATGGTCATGTTGACCTGTTTCCCCGCCCCCAAATGGCCAATGATGGGCCTGGAGGGGGTGAGAAAGGGAGAGGTTGCAAGTGGGCATGTACACAGTTATTCTTCCCAACCATATTCTGCATCATTGTGCCAATTCTGGGGTTTCTCATAACCTTGATGTTTCAGGGGTTTCTCAACAGTAAAAAAATAAAATAAAATTGAGAGGCTGCACTATAGCGTGACAGAACTGGTTTTGCTTTCACTTATATAACAAATACTATATATGAGGTTCTCACCACAAGCATTGCCCTCCAGTTCCCTTTATGCTAGGTAATTATTTCTTTTTGGGTTACCCATTTAGTGTTTGTATTCTGATCCTGCTGGTTAGATATGTAATGCCTGCTAAAGAATGGCACCATCAGCAGCTGTCAACAGCTACTTTACTTTTGGATATAAAGTTTCCTGGTTTTCAGACCACACTGCCACTGGGTATTGTACCTTCCTTGCCTCCAAGGCTTGCGATAACCAGAGTTTGTCATCATGTCTTACTTTAGTTAGTACTAATGCAGATTTCACCAAGCCATGCTATACAAATACACTTCAAATTATAGTTTACACACACTGGTCAGTATTAACTAGTTAGGTCAAATTCAGATCCACAATGGTTATAACAAGTCACAAAAGGCGGAAGAGAGAATCCATGTGCAAGGGTGCATGAGTGGCTGAGCCTCAGAGAGGCCCATTATGCACGGCCGCCAAAACAGCGATTTCGGGTCACATGGAAAACGCAGAGGGAGAAGACGCAACGCACACCGGTTATGCACAGGGCGGGGCGCGACGGCGGCAAAACCTAGAGTAACCGATTATGCACGCGGCGATCCGGGCGCCGCTTCTGGTTGCGCCCCGGTCACCCGGAAGCTGCGATTTCTTCCGCATTTCACTGACGCGGCTTTTTCGGCGGCATGCAGCAAAGCTGCGGCTGGTTGCAGCCGGCTCCGTGCGTTATCGGTGATTTTAATTGCCGCCATTCCACCCCGAATGTGCGCTAAAACCCCTGTGCATAATGGGTCACATAGTCTACCTGAGATTTAAAATACCATATGATGTACCTGCAAACCTGCTATGAATACCCTGTTTGCATGAGTATTACTGCTGACAGACTGATATTGTGGCAACTAATTATTTCATCTAAACTGTTATTATTATAAATATAAAAAGCAAACACTACACAAGGATGTTCACAATTCTAATCAACAATGACAAGCTTGATTTATCTTTAGAGGAACCATTGGTCAGTACTTTGAAATACAAAAGACTCAAGTGTCTTGCCTAACTGACGAAGAGTGCTAGCACTCGAAAGCTCATGCCCTGAATAAATCTTTGTTGGTCTTAAAGGTGCTACTGGACTCTGATTTTATTGTGCTACTTCAGGCCAACACGGCTACTCATTTGAATGAACCCTCATAGGTACTTGTTTGGTCGGCAATTACCAACCATTATATACAGAAATTACCAATTATAATATCAACTAGATTAAAATCCTAGAATGCTGTCTTTTCCTATGTATTCACTGTTAATAAGTATACAACACTATATACAATAGGTATACAGTAGTGCATGCTAGTAATACAGTACAATAGCATAAGGTAAAAATAAAGATATCCCCTGTGCAAGCACCGAGTCATGCCTGACCCTTGGGATGACGCCCTCTAGCGTTTTCTTGGCAGACTCAATACAGGGTGGTTTGCCATTCCCTTCCCCAGTCATTACTGTTTTACCTCCAAGCAAGCTGGGTACTCATTTTTCCAACCTCAGAAGGATGGAAGGCTGAGTCAACCTTGAGCCGGCTGCTGGGATCGAACTCCCAGTCTCATGGTCAGAGCTTCAGACAGCATGTCGGCTGCCTTACCTCCCTGCGCCACAAGAGGCTCTTACAATATGCATACAATAGTATATACTGGTAAAAGGTATAGACGTTTAAAGATGCACTGATGGATATTCCCTGTCAAAGACACTATCAGCAAGGAAATGTCACTAATCATTACCAAGCCTTGCTTCCAGAGCACTCTAACATCTATACTCAAGAGCACCTGAATTTACAGCCATTTGATCAAGTTACAAAGCATGTACAGAGTCAAAACATCTCTACGCTTCTCCACATACATGTTTATTGATGTAAGGCCGATCTCTGAAGTAAAGAATGCAATCAAATTTTATTTTACTCATAGGTTTCAGACCTGTTCAATCTACATTTCATTCTACTGACACTAAGTTTTAGGTAGAACAGGACCACATTGAGCAATGCTCCCTTCCCCACACACTTAATCTACTTTCTTGGGCTCCTCAAAGCAACACCAACACTGTTCAATGGATGAGTGCATATAGATCTTTGCATAATGGTATGTATGCATAGTTGCTTAGATGCACAAGAATCAACCAGTGAGGCATTAAAAGAGAAACAGAGCAGAATATCTGACACCTCTTAAAACTACACATAGGGATGAAAAAGGAGCCCTACCAAGAAGAATGTGGCAAGAAGAATGAGTAACATAACTTGCTAGCTTTAGAGGTTTCAAACCATAGATTTTGAGATTTCCAGCACTTTGTATTTTATGGAGAGGCATTAGAGTGAGCAGCAATGACAAGTGCTTACTGTCTCACCATAAGAAAATTGAAATTGCTTTATAGCCTGAAAACGTTAAGGGACCCAGTATATGCAAAACCTCTGCACTTTCCTAAATACCTGTGAAAAGGCCAGATATATTCACATCTTCATCTTTCACTAGCTTCCTTCTATAAGGAACCCCACGACACTATAGTGAAGGGCAGCATATAAATCAAATATATGAATGAACAAATAAGTCATTTCATGCTCCTCTACCTCGGACTTCCCCATGGTCAGTTCTCAATTGGCCTCAAGCACTCAAACCCATTTCACTTTTAAGCACACACATCCCTCAAATCTATTACAGCCCATGTCCCAGAAGCTCCCCTTCTCACATGCGGCATCTTACAGCTCATTTCCATGGCTTCGCCAGAGGTGCCTTACTCCTCCCACCCCTCTGACCCTCCGGAAACCACGTCCGCCTCCCCTCCCCCAAAATGAAGATGAATGTCCAGTTTCACTCTTTTGATCTCCGAGTAACCATTTCTCTCAGTAGTTTCCTAAGGCAGCCGATTTTAACCCGCCGATGGCTGCGATGCCCGAGCAGCTTTGCTGAAACCCTTAAACGCAGTTCGGAAGAAGGATCCCGGGTTTCCGCGAGACCGCCCCGTCACCCACACGTGTTTCCCTTTTCCAGCACCTTCAACCCAGGGCCCAGCACCGCGGAATCACAACTGGAAAGGGCGCTGAAAGAAACAGCACCTCCTCCCTCGTCCACGGCATGCCCGGCAACTCCCTGTACTTCGCCAAGGCGCGGGGAAAGGCGCCCTGCAGCCGCTCAGGTGCCGTGTGGCGCTGGGCCCCGCATCCGCCGTTCACTATGAACTCCTGGCTCCCATCCCTCTCCCCCCCCCTCCCACCGACTTTCTCTGAGGGAGCCGCTTCCGCTTCCCCACACCCAGTATGGACCCAGATCCATGTCCATCCTTCCCGACCCAGCAAGCTCACGCCGCCCCACTCACATGGTGAACGGCGTCAGCGACTCCGGCTCCCGTATCTCACGCTCTCCTCCTTTTTTCCTCCCCGTCTCTTCCAGGGGTTCCGCCGGGGACACGACGACGGCACTGGAGGACTCTGGGCAAGGACGAGGCGGCGGCAGCGGCGGCGGCGGCGGCTCCTTCTCAAGGCTCAAAGGCTCAGGCCTGTTACCCACAAAGCACCGCGCGCCCGCGCGCGCGCTCTCCCTCCCTCTTCAGTCAACGGTGACTTCCCAGGGGCTGGTGACGCAGCAAACTATCCTCCCTTCACCAGCCGACTAGCACCTCCTTCCACCAACTTCTATCCCTAAATGCGCATGCGCTTTACCCGCCGCCACCTTTACCGCTTCGCTGCCTCAACGGCGCGCATTCCAGCGTTGCCAGGCTTCTTATTAGTGCGCGTGCGCTTTTACCTCTCCCACCTGTTACTCAATGCGCGTGCGCTTTCTGTCTTTCGCGCATGTTCTCAGATTTTTACTGGTCCGCCCACAAGTTTACGCGTGCGCTTTGCCGTCTTTCGCACACGTTCTCGCTCTCTCTAGATTTTTCGGGTGCAGACAAGGCGCATGCGCAGAACAAAATATCCGCTCAAGTTACTAGTTCAATAGTTCCGCTGCCATTTTCTCTGGTGCCGGGATTGGAGTTGAACCGGTAATCCAGCGCACGTTTTATGTTCCAAGAGTAAACCTCATTAAACAAAAACGAGTATGTTCAGTTACTCACATTAATATGGAGGTTTTAATACAGTAAACCGATTTGAGCACAGTAGTGAGACAGTTGTGAATTGTATATTCAGATTACAAATTCACAAACCATGCTTAAATCCAGTCTAGAAGTGACCACTGCATGGATCACTGCGGTGAGGTATTCTGGGGTCAGATAGGCCAGGGCACTAGCTGCTCTGCTTGGCGGAGATGAAGAAAGCCAGCCGAGCTACTCTCGTGATCTGAGCTTCCACTGTCGAGGAAAAATTGAGGTTCATGCCCAGATTCTTGACTGCAGACAGGTCTAATACTAGCAGTGCCAAGTCACCTTGGTCCAGCCGTAAGACTGTTACATGCAGCATGCTCAAATGAACAAATCTATTTTTTTAAGGTGGCCAATCTGACAATATGTAAAGATTCTCTTATAAGAACTTTCAAGAAACACAGATCAGAGTGGAGCTATGCAGATAGGACTGGGTTGAATTTTAACCACTGGTGGTTCCAGACTGGTATTTCCAGGAGTAGAGAACAAAGCTAAGTGGTGTCTCTGCTCTTTCTCTCATATAAACAAATGTTTGCTATTAACTGCAATAAGGATAATAAAACGGTGCAAAAATTGCCTTCCCTTTCTGCGTATGGTATATAGTGTGACCTCATTTAGAGGGCACAATTGGTCAGTGCTCAGAAACAACACATTGTGCATCCCCCCTGGGGGACCTTGTACATATATGCAATCCCATAATTATGGACATTTTACTAATGAAATATTTAAAAGCACAACAAATGCCCTGTACAAGAGACTCCTCTCTGTCATTTTACAATTTGATACTGAAACTGTCCAACAGATTCTGGATGCTTGCCCTTTTTCTTCCAACGAGGGCACTTTCAGAAGTGCTTTGTGCAGCAGACAATTAACAGCTCTTTACCCTGATGGCTTCCCCAGAAAAAGCCTGTGCCACTTAGCTTTTTAACTTTGAAATGTTTTTAATTGAATTGTAGGAATTCAAAAAAACAAATGATTTCCACAACCACATCTGGGATCCAAGGGAAAACACTCCAGAAGAGTTAGTCTGCAGCAGTCCAAGCAACCCAAAATCTAGTGGCAGTATGATCCTAAGCAGAGTTGCAGCCTTTTACATCCTGTAATTGGAATAGATTTAGGAGTTGAACTCTGGGAGCAATCTTAAACAGGCCTATTGCCTTTAGTGATTGTGGGGCCCTGGAAAAAGTTAAGGATGATGTCCTCCCCCTAGGCCACCCCAGGCATCACGCAATGGGAAGGAATGCCAGCAGTGACTCAGCCAGCTGCTGCCTGAGCCCCAAAGGGTGCTGAGGCGGCTGGTCAGATGACAAGTCCAAAAACCAAGAAGAAAACTCTGGCCACTTGGCTATTCTAAATTTTCCTGGACATGCGGTAGAAATGAGGTGACAGGGCGCAGAGTTGGTTGAATGGACAGTACTATTGAATGGACTGTACTATTGCAGATGTCCAAGGAAAATACAACAGGAGGTGATGATAGCGCTTTACTCTGCTCTGGTTCGGCATCACTTGGAATACTGTGTTCAGTTTTGGGCACCCCAGTTGAAGAGGGATGTTGACAAACTGGAACGTGTCCAGAGGAGGGCAACAAAGATGGTGAGGGGTTTGGAGACCAAGACGTATGAAGAAAGGCTGGGGGAGCTTGGTCTGTTTAGCCTGGAGAGGAGACGACTGAGAGGGGATCTGATGACCATCTTCAAGTATTTAAAAGGCTGCTATATAGAGGATGGAACAGAGTTGTTCTCTCTTGGCCCAGAGAGACAGACCAGAACGAATGGGATGAAATTAATTCAAAAGAAATTCCGTCTAAACATCAGGAAGAAGTTCCTGACAGAGCGGTTTCTCAGTGGAACAGGCTTCCTCGGGAGGTGGTGGGTTCTCCATCTTTGGAAATTTTTAAACAGAGGCTAGATAGCCATCTGACAGAGAGGCTGATTCTGTGAAGGCAAAGGGGTGGCAGGTTACAGTAGATGAGCAATTGGGATTTGAGTGTCCTGCATAGTGCAGGGGGTTGGACTAGATGACCCATGAGGTCCCTTCCAACTCTTTATTATTCTAAAGGTAAAGGTATCCCCTGTGCAAGCACCGAGTCATGTCTGACCCTTGGGGTGACGCCCTCTAGCGTTTTCATGGCAGACTCAATACGGGGTGGTTTGCCAGTGCCTTCCCCAGTCATTACCGTTTACCCCCCAGCAAGCTGGGTACTCATTTTACCGACCTCGGAAGGATGGAAGGCTGAGTCAACCTTATTATTCTATGATCATATTATTCTGTGATTCTATGATTCTAACTTTTTTCGCAGTTCCCCTGCATCAACTCTAAGTGGAAAACTAGCATAGAATGTGAAGCGCTGGCCCAAGCCACTCTCTTTCTAAAGATAATTTTAATGAGGGTTTTTTTGTGACAAAAACTAATACAAGGTAGAAAAGGGAAAAAAAAGAAAAAATTGACTAAGTGTCAGAAGGGAAAAATAAACTTCTGATGTCCTCTTTGACAAATACATGTAAAGTTACAAATGTAACACTATCATTACAAAGAAAAGGCTATCTTCTATTATCTAATACTTCCCTTTAATTATCAAATCCACAGGTCATCAGTTCATTATTTCCAATTTTGTGCAAAAAGTCTATAAGGTTTCCAGTCAGTAATAAATTTAGATATTGTCTTTGATCAAAAAAGTAATTTTAGCTATCTCTACAAGTTCCATCTTCTTCTATTGTATGTAATGTCCAGCCTTCCATTTTTAGCATATAATAAACTCACTGCCATTATCATATATACAAACAAAATTCCATGTCTTTTTTTTAGCTATCTGTTCTATTAGTCCCCAAAGAAAACCTCTGGTTTCAACTGTATTTTAGTCTTTAGAATCTTCTGTACTAATTATTGTATTTGTATAAATAAAATCGGCCTTATTACACATCCACCATAAATGATAGAATGTCCCTTCATGTTGTCTACATTTTCAACATAAATTTGAAATACTTTTATACATTCTAGGTAAATTGTATGCCCATTTTACCATACTCGTTCTTTGTGTCTTAAATTTCCACAAAAGTTTACATATTATAGCAATTATACATTTGTTTGTCATTTGTACATAATTCTGTTTCAAATTTCAGTCTTAGATTGCTCAAAACCATAAGATCTTTTATCCACTTTAAATCTTTCTGATAACTGCACAAAAATTGGCAAGTATAGCCTTCTGTTAGCAAATCTCTTAATTTCATTTTACATTCCCCTTCAGAGAATTCTGATATATCACAATATGTAAATCATTTATGTTTAGTTAATTAATCATTTCCCCATGGCTGAAAGCCATGAAGTGTTTTCTGACACAACTTAGGTTTGCATGACATATCTGTACACCGCCCGTGGCGCCGCGGGCGCCACGGACTAAATAAAACAGTAAGGGGTTCTGGGGCGGGATGTGTCCGGGATGAGGAAGGGTCCGGATTGGACCCTTCCTCATGACAGACAACCGGAGGGACCAAACGGCAGGCGCGAAGCGCCTGCCGATTGGTCCCTCCGATTCCCAGCCCCAGCAACTGCGAGCCGCGCTCAGCGCGGCTCGCAGTTGCTCCCGGCCTGACGTGGTGAGAGGCGCGAAGCGTCTCTCACCGCGTCAGGCCGGCCCCAAGGAAGCCCCCGCCGCAAACACAACACAAGACTCCAGCCGCCGAGAAGCTGCAGAAAAAAAAAAAACACCCCCGGAGGAGCCTTTCGCCGCTAGCGCGACGAGAGGCAGCAGAAAAAAAAACCCCTGTAGGAGCTCCAAGCCGCCGCGCCGACGAGAGGCAGCAGAAAAAAAAACCCCTGTAGGAGCTCCAAGCCGCCGCGCCGACGAGAGCTAGCAGAAAAAAAAAACCCTGCAGGAGCCTTTCACAGCTCCAAGCAGCAGAAAAAAAACCCCGGAAGGAGCCTTTCACAGCTCCAAGCAGCAGAAAAAAAAACCCTGTAGGAGCCTTTCGCAGATCCAAGCAGCAGAAAACAAAACCCTGAAGGAGCCTTTCCCAGCTCCAAGCAGCAGGAAAAAAAACCCCTGTAGGAGCTCCAAGCCGGCACGCCCACGAGAGCTAGCAGAAAAAAAAAACCCTGCAGGAGCCTTTCACAGCTCCAAGCAGCAGAAAAAAAAACCCTGTAGGAGCCTTTCGCAGATCCAAGCAGCAGAAAACAAAACCCTGAAGGAGCCTTTCCCAGCTCCAAGCAGCAGGAAAAAAAACCCCTGTAGGAGCTCCAAGCCGGCACGCCCACGAGAGCTAGCAGAAAAAAAAAACCCTGCAGGAGCCTTTCACAGATCCAAGCAGCAGAACAAAAAACCCTGTAGGAGCCTTTCGCAGATCCAAGCAGCAGAAAACAAAACCCTGAAGGAGCCTTTCCCAGCTCCAAGCAGCAGCTCCCTGTAGGAGCTCCAAGCCGGCACGCCCACGAGAGCTAGCAGGAAAAAAAAACCCTGCAGGAGCCTTTCACAGATCCAAGCAGCAGAAAAAAAACCCCGGAAGGAGCCTTTCGCAGATCCAAGCAGCAGAAAACAAAACCCTGTAGGAGCCTTTCCCAGCTCCAAGCAGCAGAAAACAAAAAAAACCCTGTCGGAGCCTTTCACAGCTCCACGCAGCAGAAAAAAAAACACCTCCTGGTGTCCCCTGGGTCCTAGCGCCCATTGCATTCCTGGTTGCAATGGGCTTTCTTGCTAGTCTAACATAATTTTTAAAGTCTATATTAACCTTAACTTTATTGTACCAGAAATGTCCATGCAACCCAAATCTCAAATGGTGTCCTTCTAACTCAGCAACATCCATGATTTCATCCAAACTAAACAGCAAGCAGAAAACATAACCCAGTCCTCTTTTGTTTACATCTTGTATTTAATTTGTCGTTTTCCTTCTTTCCAAATAAATTTCCCCTTGTCATATATAATTAGATATATTTAGATCTATCCTTATGCCATTGTTTGAATTGTACATCAGTTGTGAAAACAGATATGGTCTGAAACAAAAATAATATTTTGAGCAAAATATTAATCTTAATCACAGATATTCTCCCTAACATATACAGATGTACTTCATTCCATCTTAACGTATCTTTTAAAACTTTCATATTTGTCAAAGTGATACCCAAATATTTTACCTTGTTTTCAACCTTAAAACTTGTTTTATTCATCAATTCAGTTTGCACTTTTAAGATTTCTATAAATATCTTTGTTTTCTGTATATTAATTTTAAAGCCCCAAATTCTTTCAATTTAGCCATTAATTGTTACACTCCTTTTAAGGGGTCTTCTAAAATTGACACCAAATAATCTGCAAAGGCTCTTATCTCTTTTTAAAATCTTTGTGCTAACAATTCTCTCATCTTGTCATCTCTCTATTCAGTATTCCAAGAACTAAGATAAAAGACAGGACAATGGGCAATCTTGTCTTGTTTCTTTTTGAATCTCATGAATTAGTTAAATCTTCATCAATAATTACAATACTTGTAAAATGTTTTTAATAGCTGCATTGTACATTAAATCAATATCTCCTTGTAGATACAGTATCATTTTCTTTTCTCTTTTCGCAGTTTATATTCCAACTATTTCTCTTGTTTATGTGAAAATTCAACATTTTGTGTTTTCTTTTGCCTGTTTTTAAAAGTTCAGAATTATGTTGTATCAAATATCCTCTTATCAAGGCTTTACTTGTATCTCAAACTATTCTCAATTCAACGCTTTATCTAATTTCAATTAAAAAAATTCTTACAGTCCTCAACAATTACTTTTTGCAACAAGACTTGCAACACAATGAATTTCCACCCACAGTGCTAAATGTTCTTTTATAAACCAAACTGATAGTACTATGAACTGAAAGTCTTTGGTAGAGTCTCTGCTTTAGAGATCACAATAGCTAAATGTCTTGAAATCTAAAATGTCTATTATTTGGAAATATCCCTGTCCTTCTACAAATTTACTATATTATTTTGAGGAATCATTTTTCTTTCTCCATATATCAACCAGTCTCAAATTGTCCATCAAATAATTAAAAAATGTGGGCAATTTACATTAATTTTATTTTTCAGACGATCTAATAATCTATCAATTTGTTGAGAAGTCACTTCATTTCAATCCCCCATCAAACACAAGCTTTTCAGGTGAAAGATCTATTAATCTGTCTATTGTTTGTAAAACATCCACTTATCCTCATTTGGGGCATCAATCCCCAAAAACAAATTCTACACGTATAAATCTGCCATTGTCATCAGTCAAGTTCTGGTTGCAACTGGGGATTCATAGACAGCATAATCCCATTTCTCTTTTCAATATCTGTGGAAATAAATTCCTTCACTTAAACTTTTATTATATGCCAAATATTTTATACCCTTTTTCTATGATGGTCTCTTGTAGACAATGTCTTCTTTTTCAAATAATGAGAGGGAAATCCTCTTTTAAGGAGCATTTGCTCCATTTGTTACATATTAAACATTTGTAATCCATAATCAGGCCCTGAATTTAGAAAAGCCAATACCTGTATAATCTAGTTAATCACCGTCCTTTTCCAATTCCTGTTGCAGCTGTTGTGAATCTTGTGTATTTTCTTCTGGGGGTCTCAGTTGCACCTCATCCAACTGTCTTTTAAATCTGTGAATTTTCTCACCTTTTGAACAGACTTCAGTCTGAATCTCTGCTGCTTAAAAAGTAAGATACAAACTTTCCAATTTGTCCCGTTGAAAAGGGATATTTTTCTGGTTTAGTCTTTTGGTTAGAAAGGCATGTTTTTTTTCTCTTATGTGAAAATTCTACTAGGGATTTTTTAGTTATATCTGTATTATCCATTTTCAATCATGCATGAAAATGCTGTTGCAAGACTTCTACTTGTCTTCTTTTTGACAAAATGCACCAGAGTATTCCTTGGGATGTTCGGGCAAATCTATAATTTATTCTATAAACTCCCAGTTTTCATATCTTCCTAATCCAAAATGTCAAAACTTTAATAATTTCTCTAATAAGTTCATCAGAAGTCAATGAAATAGATCTAAATCTCACACAGAATTCTCTCTCTCTCTCTGTTTCAATAGAGCCAAATTATCTAGTTCTTTTTCCAGTGCTTTCTCTATAACTCACTCTCTAAAATTTCCAGTCTCGCTCTCTAAAATTTCCACTTTGTCATTTATTTGCTTTACATCTATAGATATTTGCCTTATGGAGCTTTCAAACTTTTAGGTTTCTTCTAGAGACTCCTCTTTCAACTTTACAAATGTTTCATCCATTGTTTTCAATGATTTTCATCTTATTTCACCTCTGTTCAAATAATTTCTGAACCAACTCAAGTATGACTGTTTTTTTCAGGAGGTTGATTCAGGAGAAGGTGGTCGCCAGGATATCCTCTTGGCCCTGAATACTGATTGCTAAGACTTAGGCCTCTTAGTGTGATGCGGTTGTCTAGGAGCCTTAGCCTCATCTTCAAAAGAGTGTGAGACAGTGCATTTTGCCAGTGTGGTCGATATAGCGCTTAGATGTTGGTTGGGAAGACTGAGGCTGCTAAAATTGGTGAGTTGGATGGGGGACAGAGAGGCCCTCCAGCAGCAGGATCTAATGCTCTGCCTGCCTCTAACTTTCATGGACACTCTGCATTCACTGGAAGCCATGGTAAAATGGGGTAGCTTGGTGCTGTAGAACTACCATGGCTTCCATAGGGATAAGCTGGAGGAGGGCCATGCCTGAGGACCTGCATTAGCCAGTCTGTGCTCAGCTGGAAAAGCAAGGGGGGAAAATGCCTCAATGATTGCTTAAGCCAACATGGCTGAGTAACAAGGAGTGGGGAAGCTTACTGGGACACAGGGAAGATTAATCCCTGCATACCCTATGAGGTAGGAGATATGATGGCCTAATCTAGTTTCCCTTTTACAGTCAATATGGGGGGTACCTTCCGACGAGTTCCATACTGTACAAAGCTCTCCTGTGCTCAGAAAAGCTAGACCACAGTGGCTGGTGCTTAACAAGCTAACTGGAGCTGTTTCTGAGCACACTTGCTCCTTGTCAGGAAGGCATGTGCAGAGGGGATTTCATCTTGAAGCTTCAGGCTGCTCTGCCACTATTATTAGTCTCATTCCCTCAGGATGGATCTCCAACATTCCCTCCCTGCTGCTCAGAGCTTCAGGCATGGGGGGGGAGGTGCTTCTTCCTGCCACTTTCCTTTTGTTCCCAGAAATAGTTTTCTTAATGAGAAGGCTGTTCATGGCCCCTCCTCAACAAAGTCCATGGACTCTATTCTTCCTAATTATGACAGGCAAGTATGTAGTCAATCTATGAAAATTTGGCATAGAACAGAGTTCTAGTTACCTACAGGAACAGCAGGACTATCCAACTGGAGTGTCAGCTTTTGGTATCTCCATCAGGGGTCCTCACAAAAATCTGTACACCTTACCAGGAGTGAATGAAGATATGACCTAACCAGCTTGGATGACTTCCCCCACTTTAGTAGGACTACCCAAATGTCAGGATGTCATCTTCACCTCAAATGAGAATATTTGCTTCAAAGAACATGAACAGTACCTGCTAAAATCTCACAAAAGTAGCTGGCAGGGAAAGAGCAGCCTGCAGAGTAATTTGTTATTCCCTCAAACTAGCAAAATCATCATCATGCAAATACAAGTGACAAAATTCTGCAGAGTAACAAATGCAAAACTTGCTCAAGTTCTATATGCTACAAGATCCAGCTTTTCTTATCGTAGTTTTGCTTTTTACAGTGAAATACAAAAAGCCAAAAGCTTGGATACTGAGCATTGCAAAGGTATCCAAATCCAGCTTCATTCATTTTGCTTTGATACATATAGTCTAATTCTGAACACAGCCACACTCGTAGAAGGGTATTAACTCTCATTAGGACTGCAAATAGTCTTCCTTACCGTGCAAAAAGAAGAAGGGAAAACATTGAAGCTATTCTCCTGTTGATAGGCTTCCTTACTGGCCATGTCCCCTGGAACATGATTATCAAATAACCAAACCCATGGTATCATTTTATTTATATAAAAGGACCAAACAGCACGATACTGGCTTACAAGGTTTCAGCAGCATTCAGTTAATCACAGTTATGGTTACACTGCAGTAAATTAAAGCCACTGGAGGTCTGTAAACCACAAGAACATAAGAGAAGTCGTGTAGGATCAGGCCAATGGGCCCATCCAAAATTCTGTGTCACACAATGACCAAAACCCAGATGCCATCAGGAGGTTCACCATCGAGGTGAGAACTCCAGAAGCCTCTCCCCATTGTTGTCCCCCAAGTCTCAAGAATTAGTTATGTCCTCAGTGTTCCATCTATACCTTGTGGCTAACAGCCACTGATGGACCTCTGTTCCATGTTTATCCCATCCCCTCTTGAAGCTATGTTTGTAGCCACTGCCATTTCTTGTGGCTCTTCTTACTTCGAACTCCAAATCATGAATGAACATTTCTTGTGTCAATGAATTCCATGTGTTAATTACTCTTTGTTTGAGGTACCTTTTATCTGTTCTAAGCCTACTGCTCTTTAATATCTTTGAGTGCCCATGAGTTCTTTTACTGTGAGAAAAGTACTTCTTTCTCGAGCTTCTCTACATAATTTGGTAAGCCCTCTATTACGTCACCCCTCAATTGTGTTTTTCAAAGCTAAAGACCAAAAACCTTTTAAACTTTTCTTCTTAAGGAAGTCTTTCATCCCTTTAATCATTTTAGTTGCCCTTTTCTAATGCTGTATCTTTTTTGAGGGGCCGTTACCAGAACTGTATACAGTATTACAAATGAGGCACCCCATAGATTTACAGGGACATTATGGTACTGCTTCATTTGTTTTCAACCCCCTTCCTAATAACCCCCAGAATTTGTCTTTTTTATTGCAGTCACACACTGAGTTGACATCTTCAGTGGGTTAATCTGCCACAATTCCAAGGTGTCTCTCCTGGTCATCGCCAGTTCAGACAACATCAACATACATTTATAGTAAAGACTTTTTGGCTCCAACGTGCATTACTTTGTAGTTACCCACATGGATGCCCACTTGCCCAGCCTCGACAGATTCCTCTGGAGCTCAAAGTCCTCCCTGGTTCTCACTGCCCTGAACAACTTTGTGCCATCCACAAACTTAGTCACTTCACTGCTTACTCCCAATTCCACATCATGAATGAACACATTTTACCAGTGTCAATTTTAAAGTAGCCACTGGACAAACACACTATGTTCTCTTATCTTATAGGTGGCTATTTTTCCCACACCTGAGTCTATTATTTTCTCTCTCCCCACCCCAAGTCTTGGGCCATTCTCTCATTCACATAAACTTATTAAATGAATTTGTATGTTTCTCTGCCCTATGGTTTTGTGCTACAACCTCTTGAGGCTTCTTTTCATTTTAATCATGAACAGATGATCAGCAAGGCGAGAGATGGTTCTCTCAGTGTCTTTTCCACTCAAAATTACCCCTCCCAGCTGCTTTCCCCTCTAAAGGGGAAAAAATTTAATCTCTCCATCAAATAATTCTATATAATACATTTATCAAAAATTAAGTGGCCAAGCTGCTTATCAAAACAAAAATATTTTAAAGAATTAAACTATTCTGCTGTTGGTAACAAGATTGTCTATAAATTCTGAATGTTTGCTGATATCAACATGGATAAGCAACAGCAGGAGTCCAAATATGATTTAGCTCTAGTGAAAGGGATTCATGCCAGCCAAAACATTATCCTTTGGCTCACTTAAACAGAAGGAAAAATTGTTTCTTATACAGTTCTACCCAGTCCTCTCCTGCACACATGGACATGCGAGAGAGATCTTTAACAAGATTTTGCTGCACTACAAGCACTATCACTGACTCTACAACAGCCTTAGCTTTTCAGAGCCAGAAATAAAATTTGCATAGATACACTGCCTATTAAAAAAACATTCACAGCAGAACCAAGCTTTCTAGTGCCCAAGCAGGTTAACAGGTTTTCAAAGAGTTAACTGTTTTGGTAGATAGGCCAAAGCACTGAAATAAATGCCTGACCTGGGATACCAACCCAAATAAGTCCTTTTGTTTATTGGTATATGAATGCTTGTTGTGGGGAAGAAAAAGCGTGGCACCTTTTAAACCACAACTTTTATTAACTGATAGAAATAGTACAAATTTTGAATTTAACTGTAATTTAACTTTCCTCTGAAACACCAAAACGGTTCCCCTTTCTGTGTGGTTACATCGTCAATTCCTGTGGGAGGGGAAAAAAAGAGAAGAGATGTTAGAAAGTCTCCCTATTCATCCCTATGTAGGTGTCAGGATCTGAAAGTTCATGAGACTTTTCCAGTGCAGCCTGTTTATCTATCCAGCACCGGCAAACAACCTTGGGGGCTACTGTTGTGGCTTCCTGTGATTTCAGAAGAAAGCAAAGAAGTAGTGCCTGGTTTCACAGTCACCTAGGACAGGGGTAATCAACCTGTGGTCCTCCAGATGTTCATGGATTACAATTCCCATGAGCCCCTGCCAGCGTTTGCTCATCTGGCAGAAAACAGGTTGACTACCCCTGACCTAGGATACAACACTGATCATGAATATAATGATGTGTGCCCAAAGGAAATATAAGAAGTTTGAAACAAGTTTAACTGACATATATCATCCTTTCACAAAGGACCCTAGGAGCTGCAGTTCTTACAGACAATCATGCTAGAGGAAGACCCAATACGAGATGGGTTAATTCTATAAAAGAATTGCCCTCAGTTTTCATTACCTGAGAATGGCTGCTAACCATAGAACATTTATTCATTGGGCTGCTGTAAATCAGAAGCAACTTGACAGCACACACAAAGAGACTTGCTATCTCCAGCAAGACACCCCAGAGCTTCTTTGCAAATCAAAGTCATAGGGAGTTAAAATTACAGAACGCACAGAGCCTTGAACTCATTCTCCCTTGTATTCCGGAACAAGGTTGTGCACTGCTGCCTCACTGGACACAGAAACCTTCATGTGCATATTTAATGATGGTGCATCTTTTAACACCTACCCCTCAAACACCATGTGCAAATACTGTTGGAAAAGACAACAACCCTGTCTGACAGTGAATAAATCTGGCAGCAAAGGCCTGGCCCAGTTAGCCAAACCAATAGTTAAAATTGTAAAGCACACATGGCCTTGAAGTCATTTTGTCTTACATTCTAGAAAAATGTTGTCCACTGCTACCCACTAGCTTACTGATTTTCTTTTCTGTCTTCTTGCCACAATGCTGTGGCTTTCTATGTTTAAACAATGGGACACGAAGACAAAGATATGTATTTTCCAAAGAGCTAGTTATTCTTTGAAATGACTAAAATGCCCCTTCTACGCATATTCACTATATCCAGGTATATTAGCTAAGTAAGAAAACAAAAAACCCACTTAATTAGGAACTTACCATAATAGCATTTACAATATCGTTACTGTTATTCTTCAGGGCGCGGACGGCCTTTGCCCGGGAAACATTCGCTTGGGACATAACTAATTCTATGTCCTTCACCTCAACACCAGTCTCGTCAACCTGGATGGGAGGAGAATAATTATTTCTATACCTGCTCAAAATTCAAATAAACACCTTGGCCTCCACAGATACAGGAGGCGGCTTATTCCTATTTTACCAGCATGGCAAAGAAAACGCCTGCCTGAAGTAAAATGTGCAAATCTGTAAAATGCTAACTTGGAATGGTTACTTTTGACAGTCATTCCTTTTTGTTAGCCTGATGTGTGAAAGTTAGAGAGCCAGCTTGGTGTAGTGATAAGGAGTGCAGACTTCTAATCTGGCGAGCTGGGTGTGATTCCCCACTCCTCCCCCACATGCAGCCAGTTGGGTGACCTTGGGCTCCCAACTGCACAGATAAAGCTGTTCTGACCGAAAACAGCAGGGCACTGAACATTCAAACAGGAACCAGGGACACTGAAAAGGAAAACTGCTAATTGCAAACATGGAATTGTTGTCATTGTCATCAACCATTCAGTCGTGTCCGACTCTTAGTGATCCCATGGCACAGCTGTCGCCACAATCCCTGATCCCGCACTGCCTCCCTCAGCCATGCAATGTTCTGGCCGGTGTCCATCCTGATTGCATCTAACCAAGCATGGAATTTAGGGACCAAATAAAGGGGGTTCAGCATACCTCCTCTTCTTCACTCTCCTCTTGTACAGTGGGGGTCTGTGTATTTTCCTGAATGTTTGAAACAGCTTCTCCTTGCACTTTGAATTTCTCAGCAGCAGCCAGCTGCGCTTGCTGTGACAGATCTTCAATCTGACAGGGTCAGAAAAGGAGAGAGATATGTTGTAGAGCCAACCTTTACACCATAAGAAGCAATGAGCAAGACAAACAGACAAAGGTGCCCACAAACTCTAAAATACTACAACTACAGCTATTCCAGCTGGCCTTCAGCAAACGTTCAGAGCCCAGTCACTTACCCCACCCCGTGTATCAGGCACAGCAAGAAAGCTGCTGCCTTTCTCATACCGCAGCCAAAGATTTTTCTGGAGAGCAAAGCTGTTCTATTCCTGAAAAAAGACCGCTAAGGTTCTCCTGCCAGGTCTTCCTGGCTTCAGCTTACCTTTGCTTCACCAAAGACTATATAGGTATCTGATGCAGGACTTTTATATACATCTGGCTTGGTGATGACAAACAGGATGTTCTTGGATTTCCGGATCGTAACTCTGGTTACACCTGTGACCTGGCGAAGACCAAGCTTGGACATTGCCTTAAAACCAAAAGGAGGAAGATAAACCACTCAAGTCCGTTCTCAACTATTGATGCAACATATTGTTCCTGGCTGTTAACTCCCACCCGCAATGCAAACAAAGCGTTTTTGGGTACTCGATTAATGCAGAGGCCTTCCCTGAGAGGGAATCAGCATGGAGAAAGCCCACAGTAATGAGTCTCTAGGCATGTCACTGACCCTGGGTTACTAACACTTCAGCTTCTCCAGTGAAACAAGAACACTCCCGCAGAACCAAAAAGACTACAGTCTTTTCTGACTTTGGCCAACAAACACTGAACATAAATTTTCACTGATGACAAAACTAACAGGCTCAACATATGCTGGCATCTGTTCTGAATTAGAATATCCCTCTCATTTTGTATTTTTATGACGACTAAGGTTTGGAAAGCTTCCCTGCTGCTCCCACTTAGCCATTTCATGAGTCTTGGCTTTGTCAATGACTGCTTCTATAAAATGAAGATGCTGCTTCAAAAGGAATAAGCAGACACAGGACCTCTGATCCATCCCCAAAAAGTCTTCCTGATTGACTGTATAGAAACAGTCTTCTGAACCTGGTGAATGTTTCATCAAGCAAGGTATTTGAAAGAGTTCAACCTAAGAATGTCTGAAAACAGATGGCTTGAGTAACTACTGGAGATGAACATGAACCCGAAAAACTGAGGTTTGTGTAGGTTTGTGGGTTTGCATGAACCTCGAACCACCATGAACCTTTCAGTTTCCCGAACCAGTTCAGTTTGTGATGTGGTAGAACAGGCCCTCCCGTGGGCTAGAGATACCAAACTCACTGTGGAGCCCTAAGGGCACACACTTTGAAGGATGCTCTTGGGTATGGGAGCCACCTGGGAGTCACAGGGGCCACCTGGGATAAGGGCCCCCTTGCTGGGGTTGAAGTAGGTGGACTCAGGACTCTGAGCCACCATCTCTCTTTTCATGCCTTGCAGAGGGACTTAGCCACTGGGTGCCTCAGCTGAGAACCCACACACTCTCCCTTCTCATTGTGAACATCCCTGTGTGCCATGTGGGTGAGAGGGGGCACTAAGGGTACTTGCTGTGGGTGGAAGAAATCTCCCACTCCTGCCTCCCACAGGCCAGGCAACAAACCCATCCTGCCAATTCCTGAGAGCCCACAGACCTCAGCTTGCAAAGTATGACACAGGTGATATTCCTGGCATTTTAAGAGTTGTGCACCAGGTCATACCCATCCCTAGTAGCTACGGCCAGTCAGTATAGGATTTATTACCCTTAAATGGATTTTACCTTCCTGGCTTTCTTTTCACTTCGGCTCTGTTTTGCTTTGCTAACAGGTTCTTCATCTATTTCAGCTGCTGCTGCAAGCTGCCAGAAGAGAAACACAAGGTAATTAAAGGGAATCATGACAGAAAAGAACAACAAACAGAAAACATCTCCATCTGTGAAGATTACCTACTTCTTGCTTCTCAAGTGAAAATGAGAGAACAGATTTATATTTGGAGGTTTAACATCACACATTTGTGGAGCACTCCAAACCCAAGCTACAAGTTGTCTCGACCCAAACAGAGAAAACAGAGATTTGCAAGCATGTGAAGAGATTGCTCCAGTCTGTATTCCAGCACAACCTCAAGGATCACTCTGGAAGTATATTATTTATTCTCCAGGCTGGGTGTGTAAGAATATGCACAGACAGAGCTTCTCTCTAACTTTGGAATTATCTCTCTTTGGTGACTTCCCAAGCCTGAAATCGTCTGAAAGCAATGTAAGTTTCTTTAAAGTATTTTTATTGAAACGAATTGGTGGTCAGGGGTAGGAAATTTATTATAATTTAATCCACCTCTAGCCTTCTAGAGCAGTGGTTCTCAACCTAGGGGGGTCGCCTGCCCCCTTTGTTGGGGTCCCCTGGTTGGTTGCTCTGGCAGCAACCGGGGGGCGGCGGCGGTCGCAAGCGGTGGCAACAGGCGGTGGTGACGGGCAGCAGCAGCAAAGCCATTGCAATGGCCGCCTCCATGCTGGCTGACTGTTGTGCGCGTGCGCATACGCACACCGCCCCCGCAGTTGGGGTCGCGGCATTGGAACAGTTGAGAACCGCTGTTCTACAGGAATGGATAAATATAACTGTCCCGGATGCATCTCATCCTAGTTTTATAGATGTATTTCCATTCCCTGATGCCCTCAAACACCCCAAAAAAAACTTTTTGTAAGTTTGCCATATAAAACCCCAATTCCTCCCAATTCCTGTGCAATTAAAGAAAACAAACACAAATTTAACAATAATTGAATGTGTTCTTTGTAGTTCTAGACTGGGTTTTTTCAGGACGGAATTACACATCCCTACTTACCAACCTATCTGTTGTCAGCCCTATGTACTGTAGTACAGAGAAATCATCGGAGTTTGTGTGCAAACATACAATGTTCATTAAATGGGAATGTGTGTATGTGGCGCTGTGGCTGTGTACTCAGCTGGCTAACTACCCCAGTTGTTGTGCTAACAGAAGAGACGGGAGTCAGGAGATGTGGTGGTGCTCCTTGGGGATCAGTAGACTTTGAGGTCTTCACAGTCTCTGAGGTCAGGGGTGCGGGCTGAGCCTTGATGCTGTCCTGAGAACTGTCTGACTCCCCCAAGGAGCTGCTCTCATTCCCCTCTGTCTTGTTCTCCTCTGTCAAGCACTCGCTTCTGTCTTTACCCTTTCCTGCTCACTACCTGTGCTCTAATGTCTGCTCCCCCTCAGTTCCCTTTTCCCAAGTCTTTTCCTCCTTTCCTCTTATGTCTCCTTCTCCACTTGCTTTTCCACTCACTCTCTTTCTCCACCCACCCCATGCTCTTCCTCCACATCTCCTTTTATCTTCCCCACTCTCTCTTCTTCCACCCCATCCCTTGATTACCTGAGGTTTCAACAACCCCGCCCCATACTCTGGCGTCTTGGCTGCCTTCCCAGTCACACAGCCAGGAGCTGCACTCCAGCTTCCATGCGGGGCCCGGCCTCTGAGGGCATGCCCTCCTCGCTCTCCCCTCTGAGGTTGGAGAGCCAGTTAGCAGCCTGGGGTCTGGCCTCATCTTGACGCTCCGAGCCTCTCTATTACAGGTTTGTTGATGCACAGGAGCAGGGGGCCTGCAACAGCAGGGGCTGGCTGGTGTCAAGCCCCATCTCTGTCTGTACTGGGGACAGTCATTTGCCGCCAGTCTTCTTCTATCCCACTAGGCTCTTTGTGGAGTTGGGGGCAGCCAGTGTGGCTCCGGGTGATGTAGGGTGAGGGAGGTGGAAGAGGCTGACCTCTCGACCTGGAGCCCTGACAGCACTAGTAGGTCTGGACAATGTAGTATAAGCCTGGAGATCGTAGTATTGTCTGGCAGACAGGCAAGAGACGTTCAAAGGTGGTTTGCCATTGGCTGCCTCCGCATCATGATTTTGGAGGTCTCCCATCCAGGGCGAACCCTGCTTAGCTTTCAAGATCTGATAATATTAGGCTTGCCTGGGCTATCCAGATCAAGGCCCAAATGGCTAAAAATTCCAGGAGCATGGAACACTCTGGCAGAGGTTAGTTGGAACTGGTTAAGTCTGTTTCAAGATCACAGTGCCCATTATATGCAAACTACTGTGATTTGCTTTCTGCCTTGTCCCCAAGCCTTTTACCTGTGCCTGCTGTGTTGTGGCCTGTGTGGAGTCTTGTTCTTCAAGTTCCGGCACTGATTCATCACTGTCAGATTCTGTTCCAGATCCTACAGAAACAAACATGTATAATTTTTTTCCAATGTGGACTCTTACAGGAGTGGCAGGCAGGTCCAGGCAAAACATGCAGGGCTCCATCACTTGGCCACATGGTAATTTTTGCCCCTTTTGCTATAGAAGTGCACATTAAAAACTGGTATCAACTTTAATTTTCCCAAGATAGGTAATAAAGCAACAAATACACAAAAAAGAACACAACCTACAAACAAGCAAGGAACTCTGAAATTGCAGGACTTCTTAAAATGGTGGCTGGTTGAGAAATAACAAAAGAAAGTCTGGTCACCTGGGCTTATTCAGCCTGGTCTGCTAAAACGTGTTGAGACCAATGAAATCCGATCAATATTTTTCTGAGATTGTTAAACTGACAGACACTGTCTCAGCTATCATTGGACATGTGATGGGGGAGTGAGAGGAGGGAATAGGTGGAAGTAAAAAAATTCAATGTAGTCTTTTTGTTGCCATTGTTTGGATTCCAGTTAAAAGGTAGCCACTGGGAAAGTGGGTAGTTCCAGGAGGATTACTGTATAGAGCAGCCTTTCTCAACCTTTTTACCATTGAGAAACCCCTGAAACATTCTTCAGGCTTTGAGAAACTCCAGTAGTGCCATAACTGTGCAGAACATGGTTTGGAAGCATAGCTCTATATAAGCCCACCTTGGGCCCATCCCCATCATGCCCATCACTGGCCATTTTGGGTGGCATGGATAGGTTGACATGACCATATATGGTCATATCACCCAAAAAATGTTTAGCACATTTTAAAAATATACGAAGAATTAATTAATTGCCACCCATTCAGGAAACCCTTCCAGAGCTGTCAAGAAACTCCAGGATTTTACAAAACTCTAGTTGAGAAAGCGTGCTATAGGAGTATAGCATTAGGAGACAAAGTTTATAAACACTCTGGAAGAAAAAAAAACAGCTGGAAGCAGAGCTTTGTGTTTACTCACTGGACTAAGACTTGGCCTCTGCACTTAACAGGCAGCTCAGCAGTAAGGAGAGTGGCAACTCCAGCTCAATGCAGATCATCACCAGAGATCTAAGCCATGGATTTGGCAAGCAGTAACAGAAGACTGTGCTTTCTTGGGTTGCTACCCCTTCCTCACTGGTTTGCACTAGCTCTGATTTCCCATGCTATCCAAAGAGGGCAAACTATGGATGATCAGGACTGCCTTCAAATCAAGTTTCATACAGTCAACTTGGATATGCTTCACTTCAAGCTCACAGAACTAAGCATGTCTCTGAGCTTTTCAGAGAAAACCTTCCAAGACCAACCCTCTGCCTTGCTCATTACAGGGCTAGTATCACTGGATGCAGCATACATACACCCATTTTGTTCTGGCTAACTGCTGGTTTAAGAGTTTATTTACTGTAGTGTCAAGCATATTGGTATGAAGGTGAGAGAACACACACGACTAACCACAGAGAGTGAAAATAAAGGAAGTGACAGAGGACAAACCAAGTTCCTGGAGAAAGTGCAGCTGACTAGCCTCTTTCATTTTGCAAAAAAAGTCCCTATACTTTCCCTGACAGTTGTAAATGCATCAAACTATTGGTGACTGCAAAACAACAACAAAACAGAACACAAACTTGCTTCTGATCTTTAGTGGATGCCCAAGGACAATACTTAGCATGCATTCTGTTCAATGTGATTTAACAGAAAAGCTCCTACCGAGATCAAGGAACTCCTGAATCTCAAGTGCAATTACAGACGAAGCACGCTAAGACTGGAAGAGGGATGTTAATGTTCAATAGCAATTTATTCTCCCTGGGCCAAAGTGTTACATCATAAACACAGAAGGCTAAATGGCACTGCATGCTAGGTCTACAAACATTGCACTCCAAACAGCTAAGGCAACAGAAACTACTGGCTATCCAATCGCAAAACAAGCACAAAGGATTGGAGAGAGAAGGCCAAGAAGACAGCAGGTGCCACAAAAGATTGTGATTAGAGTTTCTAGGTTAGTGCTATACCAGTCAAGGTAATGCTGACATCACATTCTCTAGAAGACACTCACACCAGGATCAATGCATGTATGTACCAACCTTCTCATTTGCAGTACATACTATACACAAATATCATCCCCTGAACACAAAGCAGCCTTGAAGTGACTTTGCCCAGGGCTGCTTAGAGCTCAGCAAGGACTTTCGTGGGTGACATTGACTTCTACACACTACTTTTCTAGGGGATCCCAGGTCCCCTTCCCACACAGAGGTTAGTATTCAGTGAGCAATCTGTGATATCCATGCACACAGCAAATGGAGGAGGCAAATACCCTTGTCATTCTTCAGGGCAGGCTGTTTGGCAGGAGGAGGAGAAGGAGCAGCAGCAAGAGGAGGAGGTGCAGCAGCAGCTGGGGCCTCAGCAAGGGCCACAGCTGGTTTGGGAGAGAAATTCACCAGGACGGGCTGCAGAGGTGGATCCCCAGCAGGTGCCTCTGGAGGGATCAAAGGTGGTAGATCGTCGTCTTCGATGACAGAAGAGGCAGGGGTGGAGGGTTTGGCTGGCACTTGAGGTGCTAGACCAGATGGGGGGGAAACTGGTAGTGATTTAGGAAGTGCAGAGGACAGTGTTAGCTTTTTCACAGGAGAAACAGGTGCAGGTGAAGCAGGCTGGGGGAGGGTATTTGCTTCTGGGGCAGAAACAGGGATGTCAGCAGGTGGAGGAGGCAGACACACAGTTTTCTGTGGATGCACCTCACTCCCAACAGAGGAGGCCAGAGAAGCCTGGGACATATCTAAGGCTGAAGCGGCAGAGCTGGCAGGGACAGCTGGTGGTTTGATGGTAGAGATGGGTTCAGGAGTTGCTGGAATAAGAGGAGGAGGAGTGGATGGGCCAGCAGAATGCACAACGGAGGTCACCAGGGGAGTTGTTTCCACAGGTGTAAGGGAAGAGGTAACAGGTGCTGCTGGAGAGGGTACCAGGCCAGCAGTAGGGATAGCAGGTGGGGAAGAAGGAGAGGCAGGGGTCACAGAAGAGACCACAGAAATAGGTGCCCTTGGGCCAGCAGCAGAAACTGCAGGGACCACAGGATCAGATATCATAGAAGGCACAGTACAACTACTAGCAGGCACTACTGGGGCCACCAGTGCAGATGTCAGAGAGTTAGAGGTTTGTACCAGAGGAGGAGACACAGTGAGAGAAGCTGGTGAAACAGGGGTAACTGAAGTGGTTATAGGCTGAGAAGCAGGCACTGCTGGAGCCACAGGGGAGGCTGTAATAGCCACAGGGCCTGAAACAGGAGCCAGATGAGAAGGTGGCTTAGGAGTAGGCCCAGATGGTGCCACGGGGTCACAAACCGCAACCACAGAACTAGAACCAGGTGCTGCTTTTGCTTCAGAGCCAGAAATAGGTGGTATGAGGGACGTGAGCTTCACAGGTAACACTTTGGGGGGTAGTGATGTACTAGCAGACCCTGTTGGGGCCAAAGGTCCACAAGAAGGAACTGAAGGAGATGCAAGATTCACAGGCGGCACTGCAGGGGTTAGTGATGTCGGAGCAAGCTCAGAGGGGGCCACAAGGCTCAAAGGCCCCACAGGAGTAGAAACTGGCACTGCTTCTGCTACAGGATTCAAAACAGGTGCCAAGGGAGAAGGAGGCTTCACAGGAGGCACTGCAGATGCTGATGGTACAGGAGCAGGTCCTCCTAGATCTGCCGAGGCAGAAGATTCTAAGGGAGAAGCAGGCTTCACCAATGATACTGCAGTTGTCATTAGTGCAGAAGCAGTTCCTGCAGCAAGCCCAGAAGGAGTTATAGGACCAGAATCCAGTGTCACAGGTTTGATTGGTGGCTCCACAGGCCTAGAAGGAAGCACTACTGGTGGAGCTACAGGGCCAGATGTAGTTGTCAAAGTTTTAGCAGAAGGTCCTGCTGGGGCTAAAGGAGCAGGACCAGAAGCAAGCACTGCTGGAGCTGCAATGCCAGACTTAGGGACTGAAGGAGCAGGGCCAGCCAATGACAGAGGGCAGGGAGCAAGTGCTATTGGTTGGGAAGAAGATATTGTGGTACCTACTGGGCAAGAAGCAGATGTCCCAGGGAATACTCCAACTGCCACTGGTTTAGATGCAGGCACTCCTGGGACCACAGGAGGTGCTCCAGAAGAAGCAGAGGCCAAAAGAGGAGCACCAAGTTGGGAAGCAGGTGCCGGAGGATTAGAAGAAGGTACTACCAGAGGTACAGGGCCAGGGGTAGTTGGTGAAGGAAAAGTAAGTTTCATAAGTGTCAATGGTTTCCCAGCAGAGTCAACTTCTGAGGCCAAGGGGCAGGAAGTAGTTACCACAGGCACCTGTACAGGTGCTACAGGACTGGGAGTGGTCACTGCAAGAGGAAGAGTAGAAAGAAATGGGTTAGCAGAAGCATCTAAAAGGGGTGGAGGAAAAGCTGGCTGTAGCTTTTGGTTTTGAGATGTAACCGGAAAAGATACACTGAGTGAAGCAGGAGCCATTGGGTCAGAAATAGTTGCCCTTGGAGCTGGAGAAGGCCTTTCAGGGCCATGAACAGAAAGCGGTGTTGCAGGCAGAGAAACAGGGAAAACTGGGGGAAGAGATGGAGCTGTGACTGGGACCACAGAATGAGAAGCTAGACCAGGAGTGGCATGAGAACTGATGGGAACTTTGGAAGCAACAGGAGGAGCGGGAAAAGGATTTGGAGTGACAGGGAGAACAGTGGGACCCAAAGGAGGAGAAACAGGAGCCACTGGGAGAATGAAAGGAGCTGGAAGTGGAGACTGTGCAGGTATCTGAGAAGCTGGTGCAGCTGAAGGCATCTGATTAATCGAAAATGGAGTTTTGGGAGGACCTGGAATTGTAGATGGAGTGAGTGGGACTATAGGAAAGACAATGGAAGGAGCAACTGCTGCTGGAGGAGGGGAGGTGGCTGTCAGTGCTGGGCTCACAGGGGAGGTTAGATATGTTGAGCCAAGAGCCTCGGGTGGAATGACTGAGACTGCAGAAGCCAGAGGCTTCACTGCAATACTTGGAGATGGGGAACTAGCTACTGCTGCAGAAACAACTAAATCAGTAGTACTCAGGGAAACAGAGGGAGTTGGATCACCAGGTGGTAAGGAAGGGCCATGAATGTCTGGCATTGGAGAGACAGAGGAAGGAGTAGCCACTAGGGAGAAAAGCTTTCCAGGTGAGGTAGGTGTCAGCGGAGTATTGAAAGGACAGATCCCAGCAAGGGGAGAGTTAGCTTTGTGGGATGAAGAGGAAGGGTAGGAAGGACTAGAAATGGAAGAGCTGGAAACAGCAGCAGCTAAAGGAGAGAAAAAGTGAATCAATGATGAAAAGAAAAACATGGGGGAAGAAAAAATGAGTTATCTAGAGCTACTCACATGAAAACACAGTTTGCCTCTGGGACCCTATTTGGATGGAGCGGCAGCACAGAAATGCTTTAAATAAGGAAAAATGCTGCACCTGCTACCAAAAAGTCCCTCATTCACACTCTTCAGACAGTGCCAATGTTTCACAGAAGATATGTGTATGATTAAGTCATTTGAATCATGACATTGGCTCAGGAAACAGGTTACAGCTTCTAGGCTGGTTGCATTTAACCTGTAACTTCAGTGCATGTTTTGAGAAGGGGGAATCAGGTTATTTACCATTTGTTGTACAGGTTCCATTTACTGCGTTACACCAGCAAGTTTAATTTGGGAGAAAAACCAGAGTTTGGAAACATGAACAGACATTTCTGATGGGAGAACATCCATGTGCCTCTCTTAGATATGGTCTAACAAGGTATGTAGCCCAAAACACAGCAGGTGGTGCATGATTCTCATCAAGTTTTGCCATGTCAAGGTTTAGAACTTGGATCACACATTTCCACAGGGAAGCACTCATTTCCTAGCACTTCGGAAATTCATTTTAGGGAGGACAAATTCCACCATCCTGGAAAAACAGTACGAAGTATTATAGATTCTTTCTCTGTAGCCACTTCTTAGAATAAACATTTGCACCACAAAGGCCAACCTATCCATAATGCCTTCTTTGCATTAACAAATGCTGACCTTGCCATTCTCAGGGAGAAGTGATTATTCTGCAGAGCAATTTGCATTACTGAAAGCTTGGCATTTCTTAACATCTAGCAACATCTACCCCACCCTGCTGAACCTTATGGTTAACTGCAATAATATACCACAGCAAAATATTGTTAGTGTCACACACACTGGGACAAAATACCTGGTGCTTGAATGGAAGGCTGAGAAAAACAGGCTGTGGGTGCTTCAGAAGCACCAGCAGAAAGGGTGGGAACAGCAGGGGCTAAATGAGCAAGAGCAATACATTAGAGCAGAACAACCACACAGGGAGTACGCCAAAAGGACCTATTCTTTTGACTTGATCAAGGCAAGAAGATGGGTCTTGAAAACTGCAGGCCCTGAATGAATGTGCTTTTCAGTTTAGGCTTGCCATTAAATATATCTAAATGAAACCTGAATTAAAATAAAGTTGCTGGAAGATACAATCTATACTGTAGATTTCCTACTACATCAATGGTCTGGGGCTAGGGAATGAGCAACTGGCATGCCAGTGGTCACCCAAATTCATCTTCAAGGTTAGACAAAGTTTGAGTCCAGTTGCACCTTTAAGACCAACAAGGTTTTATTCTGAGTATAAGATTTTGTGCGCATCACCGCTACAAAGATGCTCTATCAAAGCCTTAAGTGGCATCTATTATCAGTCAGAGACAGTGAGTGAAAAGAGGTGCACTTTGGAGTGTCTGCAATCTGCTCTAATGAACATCAACAGATTCAAATAAAGCACACCGCACTACATGGTCATGTAAAATGACGAGCTGAGTGCTTGTCTCACTAATTCTGACTGTTTGCCTATGCTGTTAAAACAGTATGAAATCTTTGAACCTTGCTTTTGAAATGATCATACATGTTGAAAATCATGCTTTACATTGGGGTTGTCTTTGTAAGACTAGGGCAGAAAGCTTTCCAGTCCAACATGACTGAGCATCCTATAGGTAGCTGAAATAAGCTGTGTGAAGGCTTTTGCCAGCCTGACCATGCAGGACAGGGCCAACTTCCAGAACCTTGGAAGCTAAACAGGGTTGGTTCAGGTTAGTATTTGGATGGGAGACTCAAGGAATACCAGGGTCACTATGCAGAGGTGAGCAATGGCAAACCACCTCTGAATGTCTCTTGCCTTGGAGAAACAAGGACACCCTGCAATCTATGAAAAAAATCGTTTCTACTCCATCTTGAAATATCATTTGTTCTCCCAGCAAGAATTCTGGAATCCCTAATTCTATATTCAGTTGACTGGCTTCATTGTCATCATGACTGACCCATTTATGAATATACTGAACATTGGATTCTGCCTATTTCCATATGCAGTCTAGGAAAGTATGATAAATAAAATAAATAATAAATAAGGCAAAGGAATCACCACATAAAACTTTGTGTTGGCCACACAACTGCAAATATATGAAGGTGAAAGCAGAGAATCTAACCCAAAAGGTGTTTATAACCTTTATGGGCGCCTTCCTCTTAATTCATCTGAAATGTTTTAGGGGTTGTTACAAAGATCTCAGCCTGATTGCTTATAAATACAAGTATACTCAGGGACATCTCCAGCAAACACTGAAATCACTGTTCCGAAACATCAATAATAAAACCAAAGTCTCTAGGTCCAACTGTATGGATAATTTTTTTTAGTTCTGCTATTTATTCTGCAAGAACAGAAGATTTGATAAGATGATAAGGGGGTTCCAGCCCTACCTTGAAGGCAGGCTTCAGAATGTGATGCTGGGGGACTGCTGTTCTGTCCCTTAACTTCTGGCCTACAGTCTTCCAAGTTTCTATTTTTCCCCTGACACTTTTCAACACCTATGCAAAGCCACTGGAAGAGATAATCCGGAGATGTGCACTAGGTTGCTATCAATATGTGGAGGACACTCAGCTGTACCTCACACTTCTAGCAGATCCCAGGGAGGCTGTGGAACATTGAACAGGTACCTGGAGACAGTTTTGCAATGGATGAGAGCTAACAAACTAAAACTTAATCCCAGTAAATTGTGGTGCTAATGGTAGGGGTAGGCTTGGCCCAAGAGTGGGATATCTCGTATTCTGGACAAAGTTGCACTCCCCCTAAAGGAGGTTTGTAGCTCCTGGAAACATGTGTCAGCAGGGGCCAGAGGTTCCTGAGCCAGATGAAGCCTTTCCTCGGCAGGAACAATCTTGTGGTAACATCTAGGCAATGCGGTGCTGCCCTAAAAGACTCTGCAAGCCACAACTGGTACAGAATATTTAGCCAGGATGTTGACTGGAGTGGGCCATATGGGCCACATAATTCCAGTCCTGTTCCATCCTGTTCCATCTACACTGGCTCCCAACTTGTTTCCGGGGTCAATTCAAGTGGCCATTATTGATGCTTAAAGCCATATATGGCCAGCATACTTGAAGGAATTTACCTGTCCACTCCAGTAACATTTGGCAACACAAGTGCAGGTTCCTCCATCACTGTGGCTAGATGGTTGGCAGCCTGAGAAGAGCCTTCTTGGTTTATGGCACTAAAACTTCCTAATTCCCCAGACAGATTTATCTGGCATACTCCCAGTTACTGTTATTTGTTGTCATCCTTGGTTGCGTTGTGTGTTCATATGTTTTTACTGAATGGTTTACTTTTACATATACTTCATTTTAAATGCTGTTTTAATATTGAAATGTTTGCTGCCTTTGAGACCATATTCAGGTGGCATGGCAAAATAGAAATGCCTTAGCTAAAGAAAAATATGCTGCAAATCCAGCAAAGAATATTCAGTCAGAAGGTAATTATGGACCATCTGTTTTGAGTTATGCATGCTTTGTACTTATCCATCCCATTTTTACCCACACTTCCTCCTGAATAGCCAGGACAGCATAAACACCCCCCTTCATTTTATCCTCCCAAACTTATGAGAGAATGGCCCAAGATCACCTTAACAAGCTTCAAGGCTGCATGAAGGTTTGCTGGGTTTCCCTAGTCCTTTCCCAACACTTTAACCACACTGGTTCTCGTAACTTTGATCTGTCATGGTCTCACTTTAGGCGGAGCTGGTATTTTGGGATCATTCTAAGCTGTTTACATTTCATTTTTAAATAGAATACAGTGATTCCCAATCCATCCTGCTGTTTTAATGTAAAACCTACCTGATGGCTCCAGAGTTGTCTCAGACTGAGAACCCTTGCCTGCCACCTCAGGATTCTTGGTGGCAGCTTGCATGGACTCCTCTGCTGCCAGCTTCACTTCCATGGGAGTCCCAGGAACTGGGAGGGGAGTTACTGCAATAGTGTCAATTGTTCAGATACCACCCAGCAGGTCTAACAGTCTTTACATGCTCGTGCGTTGGCTAAAAGTCCAAGAACAACAATAATCCAACAAAGAGGAAAGGTGTGAGTTATCCTCAGTAGCCCAGAGACAATGGCACCAGGCCTAATGAAGCAATCGCTCATATTCAAAGCATAAGAACGCTCTGCTGTGCTGGACTGGAATGTGACGACTACTGGGAACTGACATCAAGCCAATAGCTAGACTTTACTAACTCACTTGCCTGAAGGCCTCTTCTCATTATGTGTTTCAGCCTCTAGCAATCAGATACATGTAGTATTTTCACATTACAGAACAGCTGGTAGGGTAGAATTCACTGCCATAAAGCTAACTTACCTAGGGAGAGCACAGCTGGAAGTAGACATGTAGCCACCCCCGAATAGATAGCTTGACATGTTAGGCACTGGGTAACCACTGGGATAAAAAACTATGCCTACAGCAAGAGAGGAAGACTCACATCCTACTTTATAGATCAGAGGATTCTGGCAATCATGACAAAGTGTGAATGCACGTAGTAGTCCTGCACTAGAACAGGGTGTGTTATTCTTCTCTATATCACTCTCAGGCTTAGTTTGTGCGGCTCTGGCAGAACTGCTGTGCACTGCCTTTGCCTCTTCTCATATTTAAGAAAGAGGCAGGAAGAATGCTTAACACGAGCAAAGCAAAGTCTATTCACTGGGCAACCCAACCTGGATAGCCCAGGCAAGGCCTATCCCATCAGATCTTGGAAGCTAAGCATGGTCCACCTTGACTAGCACTTGGAAGGGTGACCTCCATGGAATACCAGAGTCATGATACAGGGACAGGCTTCAAAATGCCTCTTAGGATCTTCCACTTACATTATACATCTGCCATGCAATAAATAAATAATATTCACTGTGCCCTAATCATCTCACTGCACACTCATAGCAATGCACCAGCAGATACTACCAGGATGCTTACAGAGGCACTTGCTGTCCCCACTCCTGACCAAGACAATAGAAGTATTGGAACAACGCCCTGAGATAACATTCTACCAGAGCAGTAACAAAATAAAGAACAGTGCAGACTTGACTTGTATTTGGAATGCCAGACAGATCTTGTTCTCCTCAATATGAATGGGCATACATTGTTGCTTGTCTGAAGGAGTCACTGACTTGCTCTATGTAATGCCCCTTCATCACCCCACAGAGATCCATAGGTTCTCTCTGTCTCTACGTCTAACTCACATTTTCCTTGGCCAGAAAGCAATCCATTTAGTAGACGTGCAGTGAGTAGCATATCCCCATGTACAACTGCATGTAAGAAAGACCCAACAACAATAGTGCAGTATTCCCCCAAGCCTCAGTGTAGAAGTGGACCAAACAGGGAGGTTGCTGTCTGAACTGAATAATTCATGTTCCGTTCAAGCAGACATTTGGGAAATATACACAACATTTGAGAGTTAGTGCCCCCATGTGAAAGCATGCACCTGAACACAATAAAACCTTTTAGCTCACAATTCTAAACCATCCACAAATGCCATTCATATGAGCAGTATATTTATCAGCTGTGAATTATGGTTAATGCAGGGTGCTTGGTGAAGGCCATGTAGTAACATACTTTCTTCTGCTTCAAAGGAAGCCATATTAGGGGGAAACTGCTGCTTGACATTGTCAGTTTCAAAGAAACTGATTAAAAGAAAGCTCCATGTCTGAGACTGGACTAATTTGCAACTCTGTGTGGCCTCAAAGCCACACAACAGAAAAACTGGCAAATCAGAGCAGCATATCCTACCTTAAACGGTGGCCCAGAGCACCAAAATAATGATGGATGTCATATTCTAGATCAGGTTTCCCCAACTTGGGTACCTGTGGATGCCATGGAGCCTGTCAAGCAGCAGTATGTACTGCAGTGGGCACGGCCAGGTGGCGCTTTTACTCAGCAAAGTTTCTGATCAACCACTGGAGATCAGATGGTGCAGATTTTTCAAAACTTGTTTTTGCTGCCACCATAGCACAAAGATCCTCACTGAATAACTGAGGATAAGCTGTGTGCATGCAAGAAAATTGTAAACAAATTGTACATTTTAAAAGGCATCTGGTTCAATAGCACTTCTGCTGGAAATGTTGAAAAGTTACTCTTTGAGTTATGCATGACCTCACTCCCTGAGATTCTGTAATTGGCTCCACTGTTTATAGCACCTATTTTATAGTTGGCTCTAAGAGGTTGGGGACTCCTCTTCCTGCAAATCCTGGCTGCCAAACTGATTTTAAAACACCAAGATGTTGTATGCTTTAATTCTTATCAAACCCTTTCTCCTCACTCAATTAACATTTATCGAAACCATAGACCTTTCTTGACGCAGCCTATCACATCACTGAAATGGTATTTAGCAGCATTCCTGAACAAGAGACAAAATTTTAAAGCCAACAGCACAATCAATTTCCTTCCCATAACTTATCAAACCACATTAATAATTTTCACACCCTGAACAGTTAACTACTCGTAACACAGGAGAATGATTGCAACAACTCATGCAGAGATGCTTGAAGGCAAGACCAGCCCCCCCCCCCCCATCCTCTAAAGCTGTTGAACAAGCACTTGACTTGGGTTAGAGCACTCAAGACCCAAATTGTGATATTTTGTTAAATTACACCAAATCAGCACACCCATAAATCAGAAACAATGTGATTAGTACTTAAGTATAGGACACTCTCAAATCTATACAACGAATCTGGATAACAGCATTCCTCCAACTTGTGACTCATCCAACATTTAAAAAGTTGAACTTGGTAATGTTGGGACAGTAAAATTTTCAAATTTGGTTCAATTATACAGTGCTTTTGGCTGTTCAAAGTATATCACAGGCATCATTCAGTAATATTTACAACTGCCCTGTGAGGCAAAGTATTCCAGAAAAAGTGCCAAAACATGAGCATGGCACACCTAGTGCCACCTAGCAAGTTCACTATTAGAGGTGAAATTTGAACCAGGGAATCTTAGTTCACATAACAGCATCTCAGCCACAACAGCTCTCAATTACTTGTGTGTTTTAACACTTTTTGTCTCCAAAAATGGTTTTATCTGTTTAGGTCATCTGGTTGACCAGACGAGTTAGAGGATCCTGTCTGAAAATGCATAACTCCAACATACTAACCTGTCTCAACCTGAGGCTGGGGCAGCTCCTGTTCTGTTGCTGGGACGGTTTCCGTGGCTTCACCAGGCATTTCTGGGAGAGGAACAGAAAAATTCAGTCAGTGTGGTCTGCTGTGGGTATTTGACAAAAAAAATCTTCTTTACCATCAAAATATCAGGCATATTACCTGAGCTTAAAAACTTTCTTCCTACAGTATGCTTTTCCTAACTTCCAGGTATAACTTGATCAAGTAGGCAATCAGAAATAATCTTCAAATGCATGTGCAGCTGAAAATTTTATACATTCAGTATAAGTTTTCAGGCCTCTGGTAAACTGACAGAAGAGTACTGTTATGGTAACCATGGTGGATTAGAACTGGGGAAACCCAAATTCAAAGCTGCACTTGCCAGTCATCCTTTCTCAGCATAATCTCCTTCACAGAGTTTGTTATGAGTATAAAATGGACAGAGGGAACACTATATAAACTGCACTAAACTAATAAGGACCACCTCCATTTAACAATGAAATAACAGCAAAAGTGATCTGATATTTTTTCCAGTTGAACCAGGAATATGTTTTAATTTTCATACATTTTAATAAATTAATTCCATCCCTTGATAAAAGTATCCATGCAGTATAAATTGGATTAACACTCAAAAAAAGTAGAAGCCCAAGACATCTCAGAGAGGAAAGATGCTGCTATCAGCCATACTAGGTGCTAAACAATGAGAAAGGAATGCTGTCATTCTATACTGCTTTGGAGCATTTTCCAGAAGCATCTGGAAAACTACTTTTGAAACAAAACAAGGGTTTTATTTTGTATTAATATTATTATATATAACTTAGCACAAGCTTTCATATAAGAATATCACTTTACCCATTAGGTCAATCTTTCTAATATCCACAACAGAAAGAGGCAGGGACATGTGTTATAAAGGCAGACCAACTTAAAACCTATTAAAAGAATACAGTAGATGACTATTCTAGTGTTGACAACTAGTGTTGACAATTAATGCAAATCTAGTGCATGATAAATGATACAGAATGACTAGATTTGAGTCCAATAGCATCTTGGGGACCAATAAGACCAGACAGCTTGGAGTCTCTGGGTGGCCAAAACTATGGCTCTCCAGGTATCCATGGACTATAATTCCCATGAGCTTTTGCCAGTACATGGGAACTGTAGTCCACAAGCATCTGGAGAGTCACAGGTTGGCCACCCCTGGCTTCTACCAAAACTATTTGTTGGTCACTAAGGTGTACCTGACTCAAATCTAGCTGTTTTACTGCTGACCATTATGGGTATGCCCTGAAATTGGATACAGAATGCTGGCCTAGTTGGGCCCCAACGTAATATAGCAATATTCTTTTCATATTCATTTATTGCAACATAGCCACAAGGCTGTCTGTTTATCCAGTCCTATGACACACTAGGAAAGAAGCTTTCCACTCACTCTCATGGATCTCATCTCCTCCCTTCCTGGAAAGGATAAACTTTTATTTCATGCTACTCTACTAGTGGGGCAGGATATGCAACAAAAACTGCCAACCCTCATCTCTCTCTCAACCCAGCCACCCTTGCCATTCTATATCTTCCTACATAAACCTGGACTAGTTCTAATCCGGGTCACCAAATACATTTCACACGAGGCCATTTTGAGAACACAGTGACTGACAGAAGGCACTTTCACCAACTTGTCAAGTTACCCTGCCTAACAAGGTGTGCTCCATCTTTCGCTCGCATTATGGGGGAAAGGCAGCAGCCTGTACAGCCCAGTGGGCTGGATATGGCCCAGGGGTCCCCAGGCGCGAACCCCCAAATAGGGTTGCCATCGCGAACCTAGGCGCCTGGGGAGGGCAGTGTTTGGGGAGAAGCAGGACCCCAGTAGAGTATAATGCTTTAAGAGTTGACGCTTCCACGCGGCCTTGGCACCTGTGGCTTGGTGAGCAGCTTTAATTCTGAGAGATCTCCAGCCCCCACCGAGAATCCTACCCCTAAACGAAAAGCCCAAGGAAGATGCCCTTCTCCCCGCCGCAAGGGCGCTCCCACTCGCACAATCCAACAGGGGAGCCGCTGAGGAGCAGCGACCCCGCTCCGCCTTCGCTACCGCGAATGCCTCTCCCGCACTCCTGCCGCCGCCCCGCATGGACGAGCCGCTTTCTCGAGGGCCTCACCAACAAGGCTGGGGGCTCGAGCGGCCTACCAGAGGAACTGTCCCCGGCTCGCCAAGTCCCGCCTCGACCCCGCCCACGACGCATCCCCTCGAAAGGCCCAAACCCTCCCCAGCTTCGGCGGCTCTCCAGCGAGTGGCCAGGGTCGCCTCCCGAAGCGGATGACGGCGGATAGAAAGGACGGCACTCACTGAAGAAGACGAGCCGGGCGCAAGATGGCGGCAGAAAGAGAGCGAGACAGGCAGGGAGGGCGACTTCCGGCCCCGAGCAGGAGAGCTTCCGGGTTCAACGTGTAGCACTTGCAGCCGTCTGGCCCAGCGCGAGGCGGTTCCGGCGTCTAAGGTCCCGTGTTCTGCCGGCGCCAAAGCAGGTGTCGCAAGGGGGAAGGCTCAATACGGGGACCCAGAAGAAGTAAAACGTCGCTGGTAGCCAGGGCGACCATTTGGGAAACGGGAGTTCAACAAACAGTACCGCCCAACATAGTGGGATGCATTAGAGACATTCAAGGACAATATTTTAAACATGAAACATGGCACTGTCGCAAATGTATTAGCCCTTTCCAGGCCAAAACGGCAATGGAACAAACCGGAAAGGGCATCCAATAATAGCATCATTGAAAACAATGTGGTGCGTTAAAGCACTCCAGAACAATGTTTTGAAAATAAAAATGTGTGGATTTTGTGTACTTATTAATCCATTCTGGGCCAAAATATCTCCAGAACATTTTGGAAAGGGTCTGAACGGGCATTAAACAAACAATAGTAGTGCCAAAAACAGTGGGATGGGCAATATTTGAAAAATGAAAATGTGGAACTGTTGCATAGTTATTAACCTTTTCTAGGCCACTTTTCACCACCAGGAACCTCAAAGCAGCTTACAATTGCCTTGCCTTGCCTTCCCTTCCTCTCCCAACAGACACCTTGTGAGGTAAGCGTAGCTGACAGCTCTGTGAGAACAGTTGCTAACAGAGCTGTGACTTAGCCCAAGGTCACCCAGTTGGCTGCATGTGGAGGACTGAGGAATCAAGCCAGGCTTGCCAGATTAGAAGCCACCACTCTGAACCACTACAAAACTGGCTCTTAGTGCTATTGGTTCCAGTCGGTTTCTTCATTCCATCTCTCATTTTAAAAAAGCAGTAGTGGTTTTATGTTTTAAACATTCCAGCAATTTGAATGTCTCAGAAATTTTGTTAGAAATTGGATTTTAAACTTCAGATGTTACATTGTTTCCAGGTGTTTCCTCTCCTAGTTGGGAACTTCTCCAGATCATTAATTAATATAATCTGGTTGAATGTTACCCAAACTTAGAAATTGCTGTTAAAATATTCCTCTGCCTGCCAGTAACTGGCTTCTTGTGAAAAAAAGCTGCAGTAAGCTTAAAATATTAAATACTACCTTTAAGCATCCATGGGTCAGAAGAGGTTAATAAACATGGACATCTGCTCAACAGAACCCGAGGTAACAAATATTAATTCTGATGATGCAATCATTGATGAATTTACCTCACTGAAAGAACAAAAAGTACAACTGTAAAAAATGATCATGCCTAATGTAGTTTTAATTTTGTATATTTAAAAATAAGTTTGCATTACTTATGCTTTATTTGTGTGCAGATCTCATGACTAAATAAATATTTTTTATTTGCATATTTATCATTACACCAAAACAACTATGAAACTATGGGTGTGCAATCTGACATTCTTGCCTTGGGACCAAAATTATCCAGTTATAGTCTGTTTTTCTCAAGTGTCTAATACATCCCATTATTTTTGTAGTGCTAATGCCCATTGTAGTACTATTGTTTATAGAATCCCTAGTCTGGATAAATTTGGCTGCCAGTGGGTTAATAAAAGCATGACATTTCAATGTTTCCCTTTCTAGTACTGTTCTTCAATTGGTTTGTTTTTCATAGTACTATTATTTGTTTAATGCCCATTGCAGCCTGTTATGGACTGCTCAGGAGCCATTTTGGCTGGAAAAAGGTTAATACAAGCATTTATTTCAGTCCATTTCTAAAATATTGCTATCCAGTGTCTGTTATGCATCCCTTTTTTGTACTTGAATGGTGGTGGTTGTCAGCCATTCAGTTGTGCCTGACTCTTGGCGATCCCATGGCACAGCCGTCACCATGATCCACGATCCCACACTGTCTCCTTCAACCGTTAAATGTTCTGGTCAGTGTTCACCTCAATTGCATCAAACCACTGCACCTTTTGTCATATTGATTTCCTTTTTCTATTGACCAATCCTAGCATCATTGCTTTCTCCACTTTTCGATTATATGGTATGGCCAAAGGAAGTGAGACAGAGTTTCATGATTTTGCCTACCAATGATGTATCAAACTTTATGTGCTGTAGTATTTCCTTGTTCATGACTTGCTGTCTATGGAACTCACAGAAGCCTTCTCCAACACCAGAGTTCAAATGAATTGATTCTTCTCTTGTATATTTTCCATCATCCAACTTTCACAGGCGTAGGTGGCTATTGGAAATATGATAGATTGAACTAATCTATATTTGGTAGTCAGGCTTATGCCCTTGCTTTTCCTTGTTCAGTTCAAGCTGATCATTGCTGCACAACCCAGAGCAATTCAACATTTCCATAATTGGCACTCACATCAACTGTTATTTGTTTAGTGTTATTTATTTAATGCCCATTCTGGCTTTTACACCATCCCTAATCTAGCATCCTTTCTCAGACAGGAACTAACAGAGCATAAGGCCTTCCCCTGATGTTTCCTGTGTCTTTTAGGTGGGTAGGGGAGGCTGCATGTTTTAAACTGACTCAGAGTCCTGAAGGAAAGAGGCTGAGGAGGTCAGAGGGCCTAGCATTGCCATACTGTCTGTCAACAACACAGCACCAGAGGCTCCCCTATCAGAAGCCTGCAGAGCCTACAAGGGAGACCTCACCCACAACCCTTGAAATAGCAACCAGGCCTCCATAGGGCAGGCTATGAACCCATTTTCATAGTCTTGGAAGAAGGCTTGGGTCAAGGAGGTTGCATGCTTGACTGAGAGAACACAACCCCATCCAAGAGCCTGGCAGTGCACAATATTTCTTCACCTGATCCTGGCCAAAGCCCAGCACAGCTCTAAGAGTTCCAGCAGCTGAGGTTAGGCTACGGAAAGCTGCTTTGCTGGTTCAATCATTCTAGGTGCAAGCCCTGTACTTCAGGTCCTTGACTCCAGTCTTAAGTTCTCAAGTTGCACAATTGAGGCCTGAAAGGACCAGCCCAAGGAAGGCCTGAGGAGGCTTTCCTGCAGAGTACAGGATGCTCACATAGATGAATGAATAAGGCTAGTAACTTTGTGGACCTTTAATTTATGAAATGTATTTTTTACAAAAAGTCTTTGAAGATGAATGCAGTTTAAATAAGACAAAATTAATCAAATTCCTACTTAGAATATTAAAAATATGCTTAAGAGAACTAGTATCTTGACTGTAAACTAACCAAATTCTAAGCCAAAAATACCAGATACAGATAGGGCCACCTTGGCATGTCCCAAATGTTTGTACATATAATAGGTTGGATCCAGACTAAATTTTCTGCTAATGGAAGCGAGAGTGTAATTTCTGCCAATTTCCCCTTCTTGCTGCAGGCTCCTGATTTTACCCTTGTGCCATTCCTGAGGGTCTCCAGTTTCCCAAATACAACATTATTGGGCAGCAATGGGTGTGGGGGGTAGGGATTCTGTTCTCCTTATTTAGTGTTTTCCATTTGTCGAAAATGTTGTCTTGATCCAGGCTGTCATTTTGCACTTTTCAAACAAATGAGTGGGATTTGAACATAGGTTTCCATAATCTTAATTAACTGTTAGCACAATTTTCAGTTACTTATTGAATTCCTTTATCCCTTAATCACTTCTGTATCTTTACAGATCCTTCATCCTTCCACATATGAACCAGAGAAGTTCACTGACAGAGAAAAACACATTTCTCTTTCAAACAGTATGTCTTTACAACAGCCTTTGTTTGCTACCAAATAAGATACACTTCCATATCATGGATAATTAAAACAAACAAACAAAAACACTTTTGCTTTTGATCTTGCAAGCAGTTCCAAGTAAAACATTTGTTTTTTCTCTCGTGCCTGCTAAGTTTTGAACTACCAAGTCTACTTTTATGACTCCCTTCCTCCCTAGTAAAAAGATGGATACTGGATTGGCTAGCTCAAGAAAACAACAAAGCAGCCAAGAATGGTACAGTTTGCACTTGATGGCTTTTCTGGATACAGAGAATGCGGCAGGATTACTGTCCATCCATAGTTGCAAAACTTCAGAAATCCATCTGTGCATCTGAAAGAAAAGAGAGGAGATAAATGGAATCTGTTTGAACTCAAGAATCTGACATGGTTGTTATTGTAAGAGGTAGTAAATGTGGAAAATTTCAAGGTTAAAAAATATATACATTTTGAAAAAGCAGATTATATCACCTAAAGCAGCTAGCAACATTGTCCCCCCCCCCCCAAATGGCCCAGGCTAATCTGATCTTGGAAGCTAAGCAGGGTCAGGCCTGGTTAATATTTGTATGGGAGACCTCCAAGGAGTACCATAGCTGTGATGTGGAGGAAGGCAATGGCAAACCACCTTAAAATATCTCTTGCCTTGAAAACCCTATGGGATTGCCATAAATGAACTATGATTTGAGGGCACTTTCACCATTAGTGGTCTTTTAGTTCTCATATTTTTTAGACTCTGCATCTTCAGGCCACATTTATTCATTTACTGTGTAATCCTTAAGCAGTTACACCTTTGCAAAAACAATGAAGTTCTTTTCTCTAGAACTGTCTGCTAGAGCAGTGGTCCCCAAACCCTGGTCCAGAGACCTGGACCAGTTCGTGGATTAGTCGGTACCGGGCCGCGGCTCCTCCTCGTCCTCCTCCCCGGTTGGTGCCTTGGGGGCTTCCCTGCCACACAGTGGAAAATCAGGGGCGTCGGCGGGAAAGCAAGCAGAGCAGGGGCTCAGGCGGCAGTGAGGTCCCTCGGCAAACGACTACCCCCCCCCCCGGGCCTCGGTAAAATTGTCAAGAGTTGACCGGTCCCCAGTGATAAAATGGTTGGGGACCACTGTGTTAGAGAATTTACTCGTCATCTTTATACTCTCCAAATCATTTAGCTCTTTTTATGATAAATCTAATAAGCACAATTTAAAAAATCAAACATTTAAAAATTCAAACTAGTTCAAACAGGCAGGAACACTAGATTATAAAAACCACACATATGTCATCTAAACATAGTGGCAGCTGGATTCACAATAATCTCACTGCAAGCAAAGTCGGAGGGGGGGGGAGGAATTATATAATTTCAAAGGCAACAAAAAAAAAGTTGTGCCAGATGACCAAGAGTGACGAGAACACCTGCACTTCCAGGAGTGGAATAGTTCCACAATCTAAGAGTAAACACTGAAAGACCCACCAGAAGTGTCTGTCGGCTCTGATAAAGTAGACCATTACACTGGCTCAGCTCATTTGTGTCCAGACCCAAGCTACTTAGAACTTTTTAAAGAACTGCCCTTTTAATTGAGCCCAGAAGCAAATTAGGAACTCTTACAGATAGTACAGCATTGACATTTTTATTTTCAGGAAAAATGCATCCATATTCTAGACGTCTCATTTGTATCCACTGAAATTCCAAACAATTTTCAAAAGTGTCTCCATTAAGTAGTTCAGCTTTGTCTTTGAGCCAACATTTAACTAGCAGTTACCCCTTTCTAAACCCACTTAAGTCCTTTGTTTGAAGTCCCTAGGAATCGGATGAAAATTATGGTACTGCAGAATATTTGGCCACTGTGCCATGCCCCCCCCTACTCCCCCCCTGACTTGGAGTGCAGCTTCCCTGTGCATTACCTTGGCCCTGTTTGACTGGAACTAATGGGGCAGCATAATAGACACAATAGAAATTGTATTAACATGTTGTACAGGGAGAAATGGAACTCAAGGTTGCTGTTTCTGATAGCATTTCTTAGAACATGCAGTTCCACCCCAAATTTAATTCACACAATAAAATAAGCTAAACTCCATCAATAGATATTAGAAACATTTGATCAAATTGTAAAACTCAGGGGCACTACAGAGTTAAGCAGAGTCTCTGTTTGATACAGTGAAGCTCTGTTGCTTTTGAAGGAAGCTGCTTGTGGGAACCCTGTTAAAATGATCCCACATAGGCAACTGTGACTTGGATACCATCACAGGCAGCACAGAGACAGAAAGTACAACCTGATGCATTTTTTTCAAGCATAACCCTTACCACTAGGCTTAGGACTTTCCTCTTTCTGAGATCTATCCATCTCCTCAAGGAACCGTTCAAAAACTTTCACATATGGAGCCAGAGAGGTTTTCTTGCAGTCTAGAAGATTTTTTTGGGGGGGAGGAGGGGGAGAGAATGACAAAAGTTAGTTCAGTATAGAATGAACAGCCTGAATCATTTAAACAGAATAATGAAGTAACTTTCTTATATAACACAGCCCGAGAGGGAAATACCTTCCTGAAGCAGCTGCTTTCAAATGCTCAAGGGACTGGGAAAGTAGGGATCAACAAATGTGCTTGTCACTGGAATTTTAAAAAAATCTGAAGTCCTATTTTACCAGAAGGGGAACTTCTACCCTCCTCTCTAGATCTTAGCTTCTCCCTATCATTCAGGGAGACCCTGTGCATTTTTTCAGAACCCTCAGAAGGGTGAGGATCTCTGATTTTACACTAATTCCAGAAAGGATTGGGAAGCTGTCAGGTATCTGCAATTTGAAGGAGTCCTTGCCCGTCTTCATTTTCAGTGGGTTGGACCAGTTTAAGAGGCCTCATAGCATTATGCTCCTTCCAACTCTATGATTTTTATGCCAATAAAAGTACTCTGACTCTTTAAAAAAACCCTCATCATTCCATGATAACCAGACCTTGAGTGAATTTTTCATTCTGCAGATACCTGGGAAAGACCCCAAGTTCCTCAGCAAACTTGACAGAAAATACTATATGAAGCACAATGAAAATATCTCCTCTAGAACAGTGGTCCCCAACCTTTTATCACCAGGGACTGGTCAACACTTGAGAATTTTACTGAGGCCCGGGGGGGTAGTTTTTTGCTGAGGGACGTCGCCTCCGCCTGATCCCCTGCTCCACTTGCTTTCCTGCTGGCGCCCCTGACTTCCTACCACCCGCTAGGAGGCACTGCCAGCAGTAGCTGTGCAGTGCCACGCCAAGGGGAAGCCCCAGCCATGGCGGCTGCTGGAGAGCACCAAAGGTGAGCCGGGGGCAGAGTGGCAGGGCAGCCCCTGAGGCAGCAGTTGTGGAGGGGGATGAGGAGGAGCCGCAGCCCGGTACCGGTCCATGAACCAGGGGTTGGGGACCACTGCTCTAGAAGATAATTTCTTTAAAAAATCTGCAGTGGGGGAGGGAATATCTATGGGGATGGGGACACCTACGGCTATTAGATATGAGTTAGAAATTAGTATTTAGACTGCATGGACAAAATCTGCCTATTTCTCAGAAACCTCAAATAAGATATTCATTGGTCAACCCTCCCTATGACTAGGAAAACTGGCATAAATTATATAAAGTAGTAGAACATTTTTCATAATTTATAAACAAAACAAACATTGATGCAGAATTTTGGATTTTCCAGACGCAGACAATTTTAGTGTTTAATACACACATCCCTGAGAATAAAGAAAATCATAGCAATCATAACAGTCAGGTTAGAGATTTCTCAGGGCCTTTTGCACCTACCTCTACTCCTGCGAGAGCTTTCTACCTCCCCTTCATTTTGTTCTTCATCCCCTTGATCGTTGCCAGTTTTATCCAGTTCATGACAGAGTTGGCTAAACACAGCAAAAAAACAAAAGAGAATTCACAAAGTTGGCTTAAGTTCATTCATTGGTGTTGAAAGATGACATTTAATGTACTTCTGTCCAATGCAGTGATAAAAATTCCATGTTGGCAGTGGCAGTGGCAGATGGGCATTACACTGCTGAGGAGCCTACAGTTAGCAATGATCCCTTTTTGTCCACCCCCCCCCAAAAAAAAACCTTTCCCATCAGACAGCACATGAAGCACTGGCAACTTTGGGCAGGATGACTGCGTATTGCCTCTGTACTGACATTGCTGTTGAGATGGAAGCATTGTATTGAAGACATACAACAACTCTAGTTCTGTGCCAGAAACCTGCAACTTGTATGCTAGACTTAAGCAGCATCCTACACAATGCTGCTGTTCTTTGTTCTGAAAGTGACAAACCATTCAAAGCATCCTTTGGGAGTAGAGTCTTATTTCGATGACCTAACTAGCTTAATTAAGGTAAAGGTAAAGGTATCCCCTGTACAAGCACCGAGTCATGTCTGACCCTTGGGGTGACGCCCTCTAGCGTTTTCACGGCAGACTCAATACGGGGTGGTTTGCCAGTGCCTTCCCCAGTCATTACCCTTTACCCCCCAGCAAGCTGGGTACTCATTTTACCAACCTCGGAAGGATGGAAGGCTGAGTCAACCTTGAGCCGGCTGCTGGGATTGAACTCCCAGCCTTATGGGCAAAGCTTTCAGACGGCTGCCTTACCACTCTGCGCCACAAGAGGCTCTAACTAGCTTAATTAGCTTGGGCTAACCCAGCTCTAATCGACCTAAAATACGGTATTTTTACTGCCTTTGTGACAAAGAGCAGACAGATTTACAGTGACTGCTCAGAAACAAAAACCAACTTTGTGAATTGTAATGCTATAATATAAAGCAGTGGTTCTCAACCTGGGGCTTGAATGACCCTTTCACAGGGGTCATGGCAGGGCGAGCAGCTTGGCGGGGGGGGGGGGGGGTGTCACCACTGTTGCTGCTCCTCCTGAAGGTGCCTGCCAATTTATATACAATTTATAACCAGTTTATATACAATCATGAACAAGGGATCTTCACGCCTTTGGTCAGTTTCAGTTTAATTTCTGTGAAAGAACACTTGCATAATTTTATGATTGGGGGTCACCACAACAGGAGGAACTGTATTAAAGGGTTGCGGCATTAGGAAGGTTGAGAACCACTGATATAAAGCATCTGAATCATTATACTCTTTCATTAATTCTGATGTGAATTTCCTGAATTCCACTGAGGAACTTCTATTTTTGTTTTAATTTTAATTATTAATTAATTAATAATGAAAGATACAAATACAGCCAAAGTAGGACAAAGGCCATAGCTCACTGGTACCAGCTAGATATCAGGAAAAAAAATTTCAACTGCTTAGGCAGGTGGTGAGCTCCCCTTCACTGGCAGTCTTTAAGCAGCGACTGGACAGATACTTATCCTGGATGCTTTAGCCTGATCCTGCATTGAGCAGGGGGTTGGGTGGCCTGTATGACCCCTTCCAACTCCATGATTCTATGTAAAAGGTCTCTCCTGAAACCCTATGATGTAGGGTTCGGCGCTGTGGCCACCAAACCGTTCCAGTCCAAAGCAGGCAGCGCTGGTGGGGATTGGCGGCACACCAATCAGTGCACACACACAGGCACAATACCTGCATGTATTTTGTGCACTGACTGGCATGCTGGCACCGGCGCCCCCCCCTCCTCCAAACCGCAGTGCTGCCTGCTTCGAGCTGAAATGGCTGCTTAAGCAGCCAAAGCGCCCAGTCCTACTATGAAGCTCCTACCAGCATAAGTAGATTGCACTTTTCTTGATAAGACCAGTAATCTGACTCAGTATAAGGTGGCTTCATGAGTTTCCTCTCCCCACAACAGATACCATGTGAGAAAGGTGAGGCTGAGAGAACCCTGATATTACTACTCGGTCAGAACAACTTTATCAGTGCTGTGGCGAGCCCAAGGTCACCCAGCTGGTTGTATGTGGATGAGCAGGAAATCAAACCCAGCTCGCCAGATTAGAAGTCTGCGCTCCTAACCACGACACCAAGCTGGCTCTTAAGATCCCCCCCACCCCGATTTCCCAGTTGGAAACAATACCAGAAAGCTGCTATGTTCCTTGTTAGACCAGAGGAAAGCAGCATTCTAGTGGGGGAGGGGAAAGAACCCCACCCCATTCCACAGTTCCAGCTTGTCTCCCATGCACTCAAAAAATATGTTAAGGAAAATCACACTTGGAACTATGAACACTAAACTCCTAGGGCCGAGTTTAATTATGTGATGGAAACATAGAACTTGCTCTTTATTCATACTGAGCCAGTGTAGTGCTATGGCCAGAATTTTGCACCTCCTGTGGTGACTTTAGGCCAGGCGTTCTTTCTCAACCAGCTCTACCTCTCACAGGGCTGGTGTGCAGAGAAAATGAAAGAGGGAGAATTATGTATGCTGCTTTGAGCTTTGTGGAAGAGTGGAATAAAAATTGAAAATAAAGAACATACAAGACGCAGCATGCAACCCCTCCCCCCAACCTTATAGTGGGAACTGCATACCTTATAGTGGGAACTGCAAATGGATCAAAGCTATCCAGTTTCTGCAGGTCAATTGGAACTGAAATACGGCCTAAAGGAGGCAAAAGGTAGAATCAAAAAGTAGAATCTCTTGACTGCCTTGTCAGACCTTTAGCAATGGAACTGAGTCAAGTTACACTCTGTATTGTATCCAGTTGTTGTTTTCTGGCTTGAAATTTTATCGGTGCGGGTGATTTAACAAATACCCCCCTCCCCTGTGAAATAGTACTTTGCCCTCCATTCTGATCCCCAGAAATAGAACTTCAGGAAGCTGGGATGGGGAAGAAAAGGAAATCCCACTCTACAAGGTTTGCAGCGCTCACAATCTGCAGTGCAACACACTGTTTTGGCTCAGTGGCAGAGCATCTACTTTGCAGAAGGTCCCCAGTACAATCCCCAACATCTTCAGTTATAAGGCTCAGGTAATGAGTAATGCAAAAGCCCTCTGCCTCACACTCTTGACAGCTACAGTCAAGGGACCAACAATCTGATACAGTATAAGGCAGCTTCATGTGAATTCAGAAGTTAAATTACATCCCAAGCTATAACAGCTAATAACTTCATGTTCTTTTTATATCATCTAACCTTTTCATTTTCACCTAAGTCAATTTTTAATATTTTCTTTTTCATTTCCTGTGACAGCAACACGTCAAAACGCCTTTAATAAGATATAAATGTGACTTCTACCCCACTAATTAGTGCAACTTTATACAGACTGACTCCAGTCTAAACCTATTTAAATCAGTAACCTCAAATTAAATATAACAGTTCATAAGCTTGCTGTCAGTCAACTCAATCCTAAAGTTTGCAGCCCTGTTTTATATTAACATATTACCAAGTTCCTTGACTAAAACTAATAGTACGTGATAATATGATTTTAGTATTTCCTGTCCAAAACTGAAGATCCTAGTTACTATATTATAAGGTAAAGGTAAAGGTATCCCCTGTGCAAGCACTGGGTCATGTCTGACCCTTGGGGTGATGCCCTCTAGAGTTTTCATGGCAGACTCAATATGGGGTAGTTTGCCAGTGCCTACCGTAGTATATAATAAAGAATCTTAAATGCCATTTACTCTGGACTACAAACTCATGGCTTGCTTGCTGAGGCATGGATACTTTTTGGAAGCCTTGTTAACTGTATGAAGGTTCTTATGAAAATTCTTGTCACTTTAATTTAAAATAAAAGGATATACAAACATGGTGATCATGACTCTTTTGGTTACCAGTAAATATAGTTCCATATTTTTGAAACACTGTCTTAATAATTAAAATTTGTATTCTGCCCTTATTCTAAGGAGATCAAAGACATGTGTATGGAATTGTCCCATTTTATCCTCACAAAAGTCTTGTGAAGATAATCAGACTGATAGTCCCTGGCCCAATATTACCCACTGAGCTTCATGGCTGAGTTGGTTATCTACTAGTACAACCTCATGCAGAGTTACTCCAGACTAATCCCATTTCTTTCAACTGCAGTAACTCTACATAGGATTGCACTGTAAACTGCCTGATTAAAGTTTTACTTGACTCTACATTAAATCTCTGTCTTTGGTAAAGGAAGTTGTAGCATCATGAAACTAACCTGTTTTCGGGTGAACACTGAAGGGGCTCTTCAATAAATGGTTGATTCCTTTGCTAACATTAATATCCAGCCGGGGAAAGCAGTACTGTAACATGATCTCCCACTGTGTTTTCTTGAAAGAAAAGATTACACCCAAATCACCTTTGGGAGTTATGCATCTCCATTTTTACTAGAAGTAAGTTAATCGTTACACAGTGCCATTAAACCATTCAAGAGGACGTTCTGTGACTACAAAGCCAAAAGCAACAGTTTTACAAAAGACTTGGAAAGCTTCAGTGGGTAGTGCTCAGAAGATCTCCTTGTGTAGAGATAGTCAAAGTTGGCCTATGGTCCATGATGAGTTTCCCAAGATGGACTTTGGCCCACAGGATGCATTCTGGAATGAGGTTCCAGGTAGCATGTTGGGCCCTTATTAGGGAAGCTGTTTCCTCCTGCAACATTAACCTTGTCCCTACCTTTTGGTGGCTAGCCTCCATCCACATTCACTTCAGTACTCTCCTAGCCTCTCCAAGTGGGAAGCAGAGCTGGCTCCAGAGGACAGAGCAGGAAGGCCCTACTGCCTGCCCCAAAAGGGATGCCATTCTCATACAGCACCCTAAGGCAGAGTTTAAAAGATTCTTTATTTGCAAATCCAGCCCTCTTCTGGGCTAAAGACAGTCTTACCCAAAGCCCTGAAGTGATAATTTTCTATATTTGTCTATATTTATCCCAGGAGCCACAATTCTTCTCCTGAACAGTTTCACCATCAGCTTGCTGCTAAAGCTTACTGTTCCACAGGCTACAGAATCATCCTGTCAGAAACCAGCTGTCAGTCTCTATACCAGGAACTGAAACCTCTTAGTTCACCCTGTGCTGCCCTGTCCCTGTCCCCCAGTGCTGGGACCCCTTGCTCACAAAGTTCCTGAGAAATACATTTCCCCCTTCCCACTCCATTACTTACAATGTTCTTTTCTGTCTTGTTTTTCAAAAGCTCCCAGCGCTGGATTGAGTTGCGCTTTTTACCGAATTCCTTCTGCAGTGTCTCACGAGCTGGTAGTCAAGTTGTTAAGGAGTTTGAAGGTTGGCTTAAGTTATTTTATACCTGAAGCTGAAAGCCAAATAGCATCCTCATGTTCTTTAAAGCTACTTGCCATCCCACTGTTATTTCTGAGTAAATGTATTTAAATAAGCCAAGTTTTTCTGTCCATGCAATATGTTTTTTTAAATCTGCATAGACTTTTAATCACAACGGGAGGTAGCTTTTGGGAGGAGGTATATTATTCATTCTTACACACTTGTTATGTTTTTCTAGTAGCATACATTTTGCATACAGAACGGATTTCTTTCAAATTGTGTTAGGAAAAAAAACTTAATTTCTTAAGTTTCACCTTTTTTTTTTGCCTTTTCCTTTGCCATATTCTCTGGTATTTAATGTGCCCCCCTCAGTTACTTACCACACCCCCACACCAACATAACATGAGACTCAGCTCACATTCATTTCAAGGAGCCTAGAACAGGAGAATTCTTTGCTCTCCCAGATAATATACAGATATTCTAAATTCTGTTCCACATCAGTGGCTATCTGAGTGCATGTGGTACATTAGTGACATTCTTTGGACACTTTCCTATGTAAAATCCCTCCTGCAAAGAGATATTAGCAAACAAAAGCAATAGGTTGGGCTCAAACCTCATAGATATATTAGTTTTGAGCTTTTTAAAACTTTCCTGGAGTATTTCTACTGTCTTTGGATTCTGCCATTACATTTTGCTCCATGTATAGGCCAGACTTCACACTGAGAAATCCTGTCTGAATCAAAACTCAGGAGCCCAGAGTTTCCTAAAAGTCATGCAGAAGCATCTTCCTGTCTTGTGTACCAACTCAGGTACCTATCATTATTTGGCAAAGGTATCTTGACCTATGTATAAGCAGGATACCAAAAACTCACTCAAAACCATTTTCCCTAGCGAGTACCGTGCCCCCCCTGCCTTTCAGAGTACCCCCACAGGATATGTTCTGGGACCAGAGCCAGCACTTTATCATAGCTGTCTTTACTTCCAAGTATGTCCTGACCCACAAGGGCATATTCTTCAAAGGATTCCTTCACCACATTTATTGACTCCCTAAAAAGAAGATGGAGAACATCAGTGGCACACTTGAGACTCCCAAATGTTTAACATTCTGCATAAGAGGGAAATTTGCTAGTTAGGCAGAGGTGAGAAAAGCTGTACTCCTTGGCATTTCATTTGCTCAGAAGTCTAAATTGAAGCACAGGGCTGTTTTCTTAGTTAACCTGTGAGAATGCCAGTACTCAATTACTGCAAGGCTTTTTCTTACCTGCACTTCAGAAGCAGAACTACAATCAAGAGTGCATGAACTTCAGGTGTCTTTTTGGCATACCTTGACAAGCCAAAGAGCTCCACCAATACTTTCCCAAGTATGCAGAGGCTGTTCTTGTTCAAGACTCAGCGGCAAAACAGGTGCTATCAAAGGCAGCCTCCTGTTGACATCCATGGTACCAACTTGCATTCTCTTCTCTATCAGATACAACACACCATAGCCCTTCTCCAGCATAATTTAAAGAACCACACAAGAATGGAGGATGCATTCCTGAGCCCACACATTCCCCACTGTCTTCCATTGTCTCATTAACTGACCTGATGAATGGGTGAATGGGGTCAGAGAGGGTCACCTTCTTGGTGGTCTCATTGCCACCCTACAGAAAAGTTAAAGAACATGCAAACGTTAACATAGGATTTCATGCCCATTTTTCTATTCAGAACCAGGAGTATCCAGGCAGTAGAACACTGATACCCAAAGGCTCAGAGTGGGGCACTAGATCCTGTTCTTCTGTCCGGTCTGCAATAGCCCCATTCTTTTCAAGACTCCACTTTCTTCAGCATCCAAAGTGTAAAATAACATCAAAGCTGGCATGGCCTCATTCCCACTGACTCAGTGAAATAAGAAGGATCTAAGCTATCGCTACAACACTATCGCTAAAAGTACAGCCATGGCCAACCCTGGCAATAGTAATATATTCCATTATGTTGGTCTTGCAGAGCTCTGCACCTGTGTGCAGGTGCCAGGTCATGTGCCGCCACCAGCGCTGTCCCTAGCGCCGCCCCTCCCCCCTGTGCTGCAGTGCTGGCCACCTTGGGCTTGAATGGCTGCTGAAGCGCACAAGCCTATTCTCTACACTTCTTAAACATCTTAGCCTGCTTTTATATTAGATCATAGTTCTATTGTTGACTATTAGCCATTTAGCAGAACAGTGTTTATCAGATGCAGTCAACAGGCGAGGGCTGTTACCAGTGGGCCTTGTTTGTGGACTTCCCTGTGGCATCTGACAGGCTATGGGGAGAAACAGAAAACTGAAGTAGATGGGCCAATGGTCTGAATCCCCATGACTATTCTTATGTTTGTATTAACAGCTCTAGCAACAGGTCTACCATTAACGAATGAATACATTAAGATAAGTTCCTCTCCCAAATTCCTTATTTCCTGTCACAGTACCCAAAAATCCATTTCACTCTCAGCAGTATGCTCTGCCCAACTTCCTTCCTAATGTATGTTGGGATATGACTTATCAGCAGTGCAAATGGTGGAACATTAGTCTCTCCCTCCCCGGTCAAATTCCAGCCCCCTCCTTCCTGAAAGTACCACACCTTGACCAGACTTAGATATTCCACAGCTGCGGAGCGTAGAGTTGTGGACCACTTCCTGACGGAATCATCACACACCCAGCAATGAACACCTCTACGTCCAGAGTACACCCAGAGGCGGTGCTTTATCCCGAAGTCCTCTGGAGGTGCAGAAGGGAAAGAGCAGATAGCACAATCTGAGCATATACTTTAGCATTTACAATATATAGTGCTCAAGGTGACTACACTGTGCACTTCACATACATTTTCTTACAACCACCATGTAAGGCAGGTTAGCATTATTGAGCCTGCAGGTGGATGGGGCCGTGGCTGAGAGAATAATGGCTCACAATGAAGAACCTAAAACCTCCTGGCTCTCAATTATCACTCATCACCCCTACACTACACCAGCTCCTTCTACAGTATTAACAGTATATGTATGAATACCAGTTTCATACAAGAGTATAAGAAGGACGGTCTAATTAAACCAAACAGAGAGAAACAGACCTATCCAATGGCAATACAATAAATATATTCATAAAAGAAAGAAAAGTGTCCTTTTTTGTGTAGTTTTCCTTATGTCTTTATTCTGTAGGACTTCTGTCAAAACGAAATCCAGGTAATATCCGTTTTCAATGAGATTCTTTCATCAGTGACAAGTCCTCTGAGTCTTCAGTATATTTATCAATTTTATAAGTATTGAGAATTTAAACCTTATATATAATAATAGTATAATATTGCCCACAGGCTCACGTAGGTATGGGGATACCGGTCTGTATTGACACGTTCCCCACATCTGTTTCTCTCTGTTTGAATACCAGTGTCAACAACTGATAAATGCTACAGTATAATTCTGAAGCATAGGAACACAAAATACACAAATATTTCACCATGTGGTATTAACTGATACAAAATAGACTGGGAGACAGACAGAAGGAAACTATGCAACTGTTTACAAATTTGCAGATAAGAGACAGCAATCTGTGTCTATTTATTCATTTTTATTGCACCCTTCACCCAACCAGATCAGGACAATCTACATGACTTCTCTCCCTTTCTATATCTAAGAACAGCACCATCAGCTAGGTCAGGCTGAGTATGAATGACTGACCCAAGGTCACACTGCAACCTATATGACAAAGTATGTTTTTAACCCACATCTCTCAGGTTGTAGTTTAATATTCTAACCACTTTGGTCTGCAGAAAGAGGCCTAATCATTGTTCCAAAGCAGAGAAACACCATGGAGGCCACAAAATAGAGGGAAAGGTTATAGAAGTAGGCTGACTACATGTCTACCCCAGATTAAAAGGCAGAGGAGAGGGATGGGTCAGGTGCCCCACAATAAAACAATTCCAGTCCAGCAATTGCAAAATGAGCTTAATACTTAATAAGTTTTCAAGACTACAGAAAGTATCAGCATAGGAAAAAAAATCTGTCTACCATCTCAGACCAGGAACTCGTTTTATTTGCATTCTGGGACCCACTTTTAATCCTTTTGTTCCTTGTTTTATGCCCTTTTTCTTTATTCAACAACTTCCCTTTAAGCATCTGAACACATGGTTGGCACTGAATAAGTAAATATAGTAATTATTATTATTATTATTTATTTAGATTTTGATAATGCCCTTCCATAGAGCTCCAGGCAGTTTACATAAAATGTCATAGGGTAATTACACAGAACATCATAACAAATATAATAATCATAATGTAACATATCAGCTAGAATAATATTTCAACAGGAGTGATAACTTTGACAGAACCCTTAGGTAGGTCAGATTATTACAATGAAAATGCCCCCACACCACACACAGATACAACATGGTTTAATGGTTATGTGTCAGACCAGGGGTTGGCTGTGAAGCTCTCTCAGACTCTGAGCCCATCATCCTCACTTAGACTCACCAAACACACAAGGTTGGTGGGAGGATGAAAAAGAGGAGGAGGAGTCATTAATGCTCCTTGGAGCTCCTTGGAGCTTCGTGGAGCAAAGGTGAGGTACAAACATAGACAGAAACATTCTGGAAGACATTCTGGTTTTGGTGCGTCTCCATAGGAAAGTTTACTGAAACAGATAGTCCTACAGCAGCCATTGTGTGCCCTAAGCCACTTACCCACAAGTGCCCGGTCTATAATGCGGATAGCTAGAGTCATGAGAGTCCAGCATTTGGAGCAGATCTCGGCAGATCTTAAGAGAGAGCAAAAGAGAAAACAGTCTCACTCCATTTACTTATCATAGAGGATAAGGAAGCTTGCAATAACTATTAAAGGTAAAGGTATCCCCTGTGCAAGCACCGGGTCATGTCTGACCCTTGGGGTGACGCCCTCTAGCGTTTTCATGGCAGACTCAATATGGGGTGGTTTGCCAGTGCCTTCCCCAGTCATTACCCTTTACCCCCCAGCAAGCTGGGTACTCATTTTACCGACCTCGGAAGGATGGAAGGCTGAGTCAACCTTGAGCCGGCTGCTGGGATTGAACTCCCAGCCTCATGGGCAAAGCTGTCAGACGGCTGCCTTACCACTCTGCGCCACAAGAGGCTCATGCAATAACTATTACGTTGCCATAAAATGGAAGAGACTTAAAATCAGAACAAAACAATTCTACCAAAGCAGGCTGAGAAGAAAAGGGAAAGGGAAGCAGCACTAAATTAAAGATGGCAGCAAAACTCCTTTCCCCTTTCACCTATCAAATGCTATTGAGACAATGTAGACTTTGCTTATTTGATAAGTAGCAAGGAGGGGCACAAATGGCCCTTATTCCTTGATTCAACAAATGATTTATCAAAGCAATATAGTCAACACAAGTGTCACCTCCAATCCAACCATTGATCAAAGCAGCCTAATATCCATTCCACTCAGAATGAACCATCAAGGGAACAAGTTTTACACTCAGTTCTTTTTAATATGCTAAATCCAGCCAACGATCACCCCATCTTGAAATATCAAATGTCACTTCCTAATCTTCCTGTCAGATTTGGGCAGCAATTATCTTCAAACTACTCAATAAAATTCAAACTTTATTTCTTGGACTAGTCCCATTCCTGTGCTAGTGGGTCTCATGTAAAGCAATGGGCACTGCCCCAAATAAAGGCCAGCACAGGTCAGTGAGCTGCATGTCAGATTCTCTGACTACCTGGATACTCCTACAACTGCTCTAGATCAGTGGTCCCCAACCTTTTTATCACCAGGGACCACTCAACGCCGGGGACCACTCACCGGGGACCACTCAACGCCTTTTACTGAGGCCCGGTGGGGGGGGTAGTTTATTCCTCTACTCTCAACCACTGCCCTAAAGCTCTCTGATCGCTATGGTAATGTTTAAACATCCCTTCAAAATAAGATACAGACATGGCACAACAAGGAAGTGTGTTGTAAAGGGCCTGGGGGGGATGAAGTAAAGGGCCGGGGGGGAGGAAGAAGGCGTCCTTTGGGGCCCACCTCCAATTAGTCGAAGGACCACATGTGGTCCGCAGCCCACAGGTTGGGGATCGCTACTCTAGAGGACTTCTCAATATTCTGCTGCCTTGGATTTCTGTTGCACAGACTCCCCACAATTCTCAACCCCACACATACCTTTGGATCAGGTAGTATCACCCACCTGAACGCCCTTCCTTCTCTTTTCTCATTGTCTTGTCTCTTGTCTCATTTGCTTTAGGATGCTTAGGGCTGATCCTGCGTTGAGCAGGGGGTTGGACTAGATGGCCCCTTCCAACTCTATGATTCTATGATTCTATTCCTCATCCTTACCTCTATCCATAAAGTATATGTACTTGGATGGGCGAATTTGGGAAGAAGAGCATGGATTGTTTTGCTATGGCTTATCACGGTGCTGACAGTGGCATGATTGACTGCTAGTGAACAACAATTTCATTTAGTTTACTTTTTCTCTGAGAACACTGCTGTGGGAACTTTTTCTCTGGGAACACTGCTCTGTGTGCTCCATACACACAATAAAAGATCACTTGTTCATTCATCTGAAAACCCAGTAAAAAGGTAATCCTCCCCCTCCTCCAGGGTTCAGTTTGGGTAACAAAATGGGAAGGCTTTTGTTATCTTGTTCCCCTGGGGAACAGAGCACTTTCCTTACACTTGCCTCCAAGCTGCAAGAAAATAGGCTCCCTTAACAACAAAGAATCCTTAAGACATCTATTAAGTATCAGAAACTACTCATGTACAGAAAACACAGGGCACAAATCCTTATCCATGGTTCCTCTATATATTTGTGAAACAGTCTGGGGAGTGGAACGTGTCCGGCTGTCCAAGTTGGAATAGGCCAATCAGCTCCCACCCTCTGTCCCTGGACTCTAGCCTCTTTGCTCCCAGACACACCTCAGTGCCTGGAGTGCCTGGAGCCAGCAGCCAGCAGGGGAGAGGGCCCTGGCCACAGGGTCGTGGTGGAGGGCCTGCTAACAAGGGCCTCCTGGCCTGCTAGGCTGGACCAACTAATGAGGGCTTCCCTGCTAACAAGGGCCTCCCTGCCTGCTAAGCAAGCCTGCTAATGAGGGCCTCCCAGCCTGCTAATGAGCTGTCCAGCCCCTGCCCGCCCCATTTGCTCCAGCTGTGAGCTGCGACCCAAAGCCACCTTAGGCTGCCTGGCTAGGGGCCAGGGAAGGGGACCCTTTCAAGGCCCGTTCTTAGGAATGGGCTTTGAAGCTAGTAAATAATAAAGATCAAATACAAGTTGCTAGTCCTCAAGCACTGCAAGATACCAAAATATAATGTCTTTTGAAAGTAGAGCTGAGAAGGAATTATCAATACTCTACACACCTCCCTTTTCAGTTTTCAGGATCATGATATTCCACCAACGCAGCCTGCTTACCTCCACAGCACTAACCCAGATAAGAAATAAAAATACCTGCAGCATTGTCTGACGTCATCATAATCTGTCATGTCTATGTCAAACACAAGTTCCTTTTCCTGAGCCTGGAAGGCTCCCATGTGCACTGTGTTGTGCTGGATAGGCTGCAGAGAAGAACATCAGAAAGAATATTACTTAACAAATAACTGATTACAAGCATTTAGATTTCAGTTCCACAACAGCAACAACAAAGTCTGACCATTATCTAATAATATTTCACTGTATTTGTGCTGTCAATTGTTCAATTGTTTAAAAGTAATTCACATGGATGGCCCTTCATGAAGGAGCTTTTTGCAAGTTCAGGAAACTTGTCATTGTAGCCTGCTCAATCTCTCCCCAGTTAAGGCAACAGCTGAGAAAATGACTGTCAGAGTCTATTCTTCTTAGCTCTAAAATTGGTATAATAGTTTGTGTGACAAATACCTAAAGATGATTCCAGGTTTGCAGAAAAATTTGAAATCTTTTTTTTTTTTTAAGAAAAGGCTAAAACATACCAAAATAATTGAAACAATGCCAGTAGCATTAAGAAAAGAATGCCCACTTAGCTCTCAATCACCACATTAGAGTTTGCTATGCAACCACAGCAATATTGTTGAACCTTCCAAATGCTTGTTTTCTACACAGAAAAAGCCATGGTGCGTAGCAGCGGGGGAGATTTAAGACACCAAAACAACCCTAATGGAGGAGTTTCTGGGGACATGCCTGGCAGTGACCACTGTAACCTTACCACCTTCACCACTGGGCCTAGCCTAGTGACCGCTACACAACTAGGCTCAACCTTTCCCAGGGAGAAGTTTTGCTTCTTCCCTCCCATGAGCTGTTTCTCCTTGTTGCTGAACACAGAAGGCACTTAAAGGTAGGTTGGTAGACAGGTGGGAAGCAGAGAAAGAAGCTGGGAAAGGGTCTGTCAAAGCTGCCGGAGAAGAGAAAGAGGAAATCATAGGGGTATGGGATTGAGGGGAAAGCAAGATGCCCCTGCTTGTCTTTATATAAAGTGCAACATGAAAGCCATACAGAACTGGTTTTAAAGTTATATTCATCTCAACGAAAGAGGCCCGATCAGATACATTTCAAAGACCTTTCTAACTCATAGGTTGTCTTGCTCTCAAACGCTCCATACCCTATGTGAATATACAGCGCCAATATCAATCTTGTAAGGACATGTTTTCTGGATCTCTTTCTCCAGCTCCTGGGGGGTGTTAAAAGACTGGTACCGGACGTAAATATCGTCATGCAGTGTGAATGAGAACTCCCGCCGCTGAAAATAATTCTTTGACACTGCAAAAAGAAAGCAGAAGATCACATCTTTCACTATATTGCGCATTACAGAGCTCAAGAGACAGAACTGCAGCTTAGGAAGCCCCAAGTTTCATGCTCACCGTTTCAATGAACTCACAGGCAAAGATCAACTTCTGGCCCAAGTACCATCAGGCACAAGGGGCTCATTGGAGGCACGCCTGTGATCTCTGGACCCTATGCACATATAGGAAATATGCCTACACAAATAAAGTTGCTTTATCTAGACCAGGGGTAGTCAAACTGCGGCCCTCCAGATGTCCATGGACTACAATTCCCATGAGCCCCTGCCAGCATTCGCTGGCAGGGTCTCATGGGAATTGTAGTCCATGGACATCTGGAGGGCCGTAGTTTGACTACCCCTGATCTAGACTGTTGCTTCGCTCGTGGAGCGTGCATTCAAAAACGGTGTTGCAAGCTTGGGAGGAAGGGGGGGGGGGCTGCTAGGATACTAAAGGTGAAGAAGCAAAGAGTCGTACCGCTGCCCGCAAATGGCCTTTCCCCTAATTATTGGACACGGAGTAATGAAAGTTTCTCTGCATATGCTCAAGCGTACTCTCCATACGAGAAACTCTTTCTGAAAGTGAAAACGAAGCCTGGCAACATCATTTCCCCCACCCCCGGCGCGGTGCTCCGCTGGCTTTCTGGTTTCCCGGGCACCCGGATCCCAAATATTCCAACCCCACCGTTTACCGTCACCATAGAGCAGCCACCTCCCGTAAGCACCAAAGGGGAAAATGCGGCGATAATAGAGTGGCAACAAGTCAGGCAGAGAACGAGGTTCAAATTCGGCCATATCGATAAAAAAGAAATAGAAAAAAAAAGCGCGGGAGTAATGAGTTTCCACTTGTCCACCGGTAGCCAATTAAGAGAGGCCACGCCTTTTACACTCTAAGGCTCAGGATTTATGGGAATTGTAGTTTTGGCAAGGAAGAAGCATGGACTTCAGTCCTTCTTCTGATGCCTGCGAGTGGGTTGCTTTTATTTTTTCGCCTGAAACTGTTGCCAAACGCTTGCCAGCACAAGGCACAGTGCGGAAGGAAAACTTTATACCCCGGGAGTTATTCAGTAGGGATTACGGGTGTATAATATAAGGGGGGATTATTTATTGTCTACGACGTTTACATCCTACCCTTTCTCCTAAGAACTCTTGCTGACTCATATGGCTCTCCCCTGCATTTTATGCTCATAATGGATTGGTTAGGCGGAAATAGTAACTAGCCTAAGGCCCTCTTCTTTTTAATTTATTTTATTTAGGACAATGTGAATGTAATATAATATTAGTAATATGTAGTGTAATTTTGAATTTAACTCTCTGTTCTCAGGACAAGATAATTTGCCAGCACAGCTTGTCACTTGCAGGGATACTTCCATGCTTGGGTGGAGACGGATGGGGCCAGCAACTAGTCTCTGTTAACTATTTCTTTTCACAACTGGGAAAGAGTATGCCATTAAATACCAACATAGACAGTTTTATTTCTCCAGTGTTTTGTGAACTACAACTGAACTCAAAAGGACTGATTAGCTGTTTTAGCAAAAAATTATCATATGGCGTAATTTTGATATTATGACACAGTTGATTACTTTGCCACAATTTATTTTGCCTTATATCTTTACAGTTATGATGGTTGTTCATTTAGTCTGAGGAAGCGTGAATGCACTCGAAAGCTCGTACCTTTAATAAATCTTTGTTGTCTTAAAGGTGCTATTGGACTCAATTTTTGTTGAGCCCAAGGTCACTCAATGCACATAGGCATGGCTAGGATTTGAATCTGGGTCTTAATACTCCCTGCTTGCCACCATTCCTCCATGGCACTCTTCCTTCACACACATGGTCAGCTCCTACCCCACTCCACATTGGTGGCCAGGGAGGACCTGGCAGCCCTACAAAAATGATACTCTACGTTCATATGAAAAGTCCAAAACCAGCATTAGTAGAATAACTAGGAGATTGAAGTTGGTTCCCAGTTACTTATTCACTCCTAATTCATGACTTATTCATGAATTCAACCCAAAACATTGAGGACAGTTTGAAAGCTCAAAACCTCAAGGTTTAGACCTCCAAAATTAATATACCCCACTTTCAGGGACGCTCCCCTTCAAGGGGAAATATGATGTTTCCTGGTCCAAAACGCAGTGCTTGTGCCAGCTGCTCCAAAGTGGGGTGCTCCCAGGACAAATAGAGGCAGACACTGGGGCCAGGCTGCACCCCAAAACAATCTTTGGACCACTCCATCCATACATTTTGGAGACTGCCCCCTACAAGAAGACATAAAGTGGTGCTGGGTCCAAACACTAGTTTTCGCACCACAACCATCTTTTTGGGTTGACCCCAAGAATCCTCCGTTACAAAGATTTAAATAAGGAAATGGAATGACAGCATGCCCTCCGCACCCCAGAATGAGTTGAACCACCACACATCATAAACCTCCACATTCAGGGGACAATCTCCTTCAAGGGAACATACAGTGTTTCCTGGTCCAAAGACCAGTTTTTATGCCAGCTGCTCCAAATGGGGTACCCCCAGGACTAAAGCACACACTAAGTCCAAACTACAACCCAAAACTATCTTTGGACCACCCCAAGTGACATATCCCCACATTCCAGAGATTGTTCCCCGCAGGAGAACTTTATTTATTTATTTAATTATTTATTATATTTATATACTGCCCTCCCCGGAGGCTCAGGTGCCTGGTCCAAACACTGGTTCTGGCACCTCAAGCTTCTAGTACCACCAAGAGGCTGGTATTTTGAAAATTTTAATAAGAAACTTCAACAACTGCAGGCCCTCTGTATACCAAAATTAAGGTTGAACCATGAGACCACACTTGGGCTGAGATAGAGCTTCTATAAGGGTGGCACTTTGAAGAATAAATATTTTAATGGGGGGGGCTCCAATAAATATATTTCGATACATTTTATTAGTGTGGGACCTCTTGTTTACCACTTTATAGTCCCCACTAGAAATAAAGCCCATTTTATGTCTGAATAAAATGGGCGCTAGGATCCTGTCTTCTCTCGGCGCTGGGAGCAGCCTCACCACGGCGAGGCCGTTCCCGGGGCCGAGAGAAGGCTGGCTCCCGCCCTGCCACCTTTCCCGAAGCCCAAAACAGCATTCTATCGCCCCGGGAGCGGCGCGGCCACTCCCGGCGGCGAGAGAAGGCCGGCTGCCGCCCCCCCACCCTCCCCAAAGCCCAAAACAGCGTTCTCTGGCCCCAGGAGGGGCGAGGCTGCTCCCGGCTGCAAGAGAAGGCTGGCTGCACCCCCCCTACCCAAATGCCAAAACGGCAAGGACGAACGCTGCGTCGTTGGGGCCGCAGAAGCCTCTGTTCCCCTTCCCCCCCGTGGAGCGGCCTACCGTCGGGCGTCTGTGGTGGTGGCGGCTCCTCAGCAGGCGGGCGGCCATGTTGCGGCAATGTTGGGGGCGGAGTGTGGGGGTGGAGCCCGGGGCGGGCCAAGTGGCCAATAGGGAGGCGCGCTATGCGCGCCTCCCAATTGGCCACTTGGCCCCTGAGTGGCACTCGGAGAGTTTTTATCCCGGACGGGTCCCGCCCTAACTCCTCCCCCAGAGCCCTTACTCCTTTATTTATTCCGCGCCCCGCCGCGCCGTGGGGCGGGCTTAAAGATTATTACATCACATGAGTGTATTTAAATATTAGACCACTGAAGAAGACCCCAAGAGGAGTTGAAATGTATTTGGTTTTCTTGTCAAAATGTTTTGGATTTGTGTAATAGTGTGTGATATATACTGATGTTTTAAGGTTTTATATGTGCACATGTATTGAAATAAATATTTGCATTTTAATATATTTAATATATATTTGGCTACTGCTCAACCTTTAAGGTTCCTAGCTTGAGCTGCCATTTTCAGGGCACATCCCCACACTCCAGAGACTGTCTCCTGCAGGAGAACAGAGTGGAGAGTCTAAACTGATGAGCTTTAGGCTGATCCTGCCTTGAGCAGGAGCTTCGACTATATACCCTGTATGGCCCTTTCTAACTCTACGATTCTTTTATGAGTTATTCCTGTCATGAATGGACAGGCAGATAGATATGTAGATCCTTTTATTATTCAAGATGCATTGTAAGAGCTAGCCAATTCATTTGTAGTTAGGATTTTTTGTTTGGCTTTGGGTTATTTAGGGGGAAAGTAGATGAAATATTTGTTGGTGGTAGCTTTCGGCAGACCTGAGCATGCCTAACCATGCTCTAAATTTCCCTATGATCTTTTGGAGCTTATGTAACAGATCTCTTGCTCTTTCCTTTTTGTTGTTCTCTCCCATTTTTTTACACTAGTTATTACAATAGTTTCTGGTTCTCTACATGTTAACCACTGGAAACCTGTATTTAAATTCCTGATTCTATTTCTATCACCTTTTACTTTTGCTTCTCACCTATCTTCAGCAATTTTAAGCATTTCATAAGTCATCTGTCAAGGCTTTTATTTTCTTCTGGCTACAAGAATAGTCTTTGTACATTCTTCCTTGATAATATCTCTCATTTCAACCTGGTTAAAATTCACTGTAACTTAGTAATGTTGTTCAGCTTGATGTAGTGGTTAAGAGTGGTGACTTGCAATCTGGTGAGCTAGGTTTGATTCCCTTCTCCTACACATGTAGTCCCTGCTTCCTCTACATCTCCCCTCAATGTTAGCGCATAAACTAAGTACAATATGACTACCACAGGTTCAGAGCAGATCGTCAAACAGTGAGATGTTCCACAAAATGTGGCATATTCTAAATCAAACATCCTCCTATGATGAGGGCCATTGCTTCTGAATGGTCCCACTCTGCAGATGAAGAAGACATACCTTCTGGGCACCTTGTGCAACCGGGAAATTAAATACTGGCACTGTTGCCATGACTCGTAAGTTTTATGTTTATTGTTATAATTTTTCATTTATGACATTACATAATAAAATATAATTAAAAAATTAAAATCATTGGGTTTGACTGTAAAGCCAAAAGCAGCACTTAATATCCCCCTACACCAAACAAGAACTTTTAATTAATGATTCATTCAGGAATGCCCTGACCAAGTAGCTTTGAGAAAGTTCAATAGATCTGGTATGGCAGTTATGCTTTAACTTTTAGAAAAACATCACAATCAGGCCTGTTAAAGATAGGCACGGAGTAGGAAAAGCAGAAGGCTGGCCAAGTACTGTTATCTGAAGTAATCTCTCTCTCTCCCTTGTGGTTTTTCCTCGTTTTCTTCTCCTGTTAGTTCCCCTTGCATGCAATAAAAATGCATTCTTAGGGGAGATATAATGAGAGTATAATCCTAATTATTTGTGAATAATAGCTGCAATTGCTCTGGGTGGGGCTTTGGTGATGATGCCTAGGAGTCAGCTGAATACTTCCATGGATAAATACTTCCCCGCTCAGGAATGGGGAGGTAAACTGTTGAGTCAAATCCAGAATGGCTGTTCATGCACAGATATGATCCTGTACTTTGGACTTGGCCCTCTGCTTGGCTCATAAAACCTCTGTACCATTTTTTGAAGTGGGAGGAACAAAAAAATGTGTTTCTTTGCCAACTGTATGCAATGAACAGGCTTCTCATTTTGAATTTCAAGGACTGTTTCAGACGGATTGAACAGCCAAAGCGTGAGCTGAAATCTGAGGTAAGCAGAGCTATTTTAAAATGTACATCTCTCTTACTCTCTCTTTGGGTGACTGTTGGTTTTGAAAAAAGGGAGAGGCTCAAATTCTAGCCCACCTTTTCTCAAGCAAGATGGGTAAGAGTGTTAAAAATTAAGAGTGTTGACAGCTATATAAAGCCCTATTATCACATCAGAATACTGATTGATTTACTGACCGCTGTGACTGGCAGAGACGCTCTAGAGTCTCAGTTTTTGTTCTCTGAGGAACTGTTCAATGGACCTTCTGCATGCAAACCATGCATTCTACCACCAAGCTATAACCCTCTCCCTCTTGGAGAAACCTATATGAACAATATTCACCAGTATAGGTAATCTGTGGCATAAAATGTAGCATAAAAGAGACATACATATCTACGGGATGGGCATCCTACAGCTCCATAAAGCAGGAGAGGTAAGAGCAGGATGCTTATTTGGCTTTCCTTGACTTTGGAGAATGTCATCAAAGTATGACATCAGCAGAGAAAGAAGCCCAGAAATAAAAAGGAATAAAGAAAAGGAATGTAATCTAGAACTATGGAGTACCAATGCAAGCAGAAAACAGTTGAGAAAAATCACTTGGCAGTTGCAGCTTGATAGGGAGGGATAAAAAATGCTATAGCTTTTGACTATCTCTTTGGGATCAAAAATAAAGGCCTACCTCTTTTACATCTGACCACCCTATTTGAAACAAAAATGAAGGTGCTTTCGGAAAGCTATATCTTAGAATGCAGTTGCCAGCATTGGTAAAACTTCTCCTAGTTCATGGAAGTCCTTGCAGTAAGATTGTTTATTCTATCTCAGCTAGAGTTGCTAACTCTGGCTCAGGAAATTCCTGGATATCTGGGGGTACTACCAGGAGAAGGTGGAATTTAAGGAGGGAAGGGAACTCAGCAGTGATGTGATACCATAAGAGGTCATTGTATGAAGCTCCTGTGGGAACTGATATCTGTAATGAAGATCAAATGTCACTCCAGAAGAACTCCAGGCCACATCTGGAAGTTGATGACCCTAACATCAGATTTAGCTTACTTGGTTAGGAAGCTGACGCAGCACAGGAACTCAGGGCCTAATTCAGCCTTTCTCAATTTTTTTTACCATTGAGAACCCCCTGAAATATTCTTCAGGCTTTCTCACTCAGCGAGTGAGAATCTTCTGGTCGTTTCCAGCCCTAGGGAAGCACGCCTAGCCTCGACCAGGGCCAGGGCCTTTTCGGTCCTGGCCCCCACCTGATGGAATGAGCTCCCGAGAGAACTGCGGGCCCTGCGGGACCTTTCAACGTTCTGCAGGGCCTGCAAGACGGAGCTCTTCCGCCAGGTCTATGGTTGAGGCTGGGGCTGCGGTGGTACATCGACTGGTTTCCCCCCGGCTTCTTCTTGGACACTGTTGACCTCCTTCTCCTCCACCCCCCCTTTTTAGGAAGGGGGTAGGAAGGGGATTTTATTATTGTGCCGCCATGCTGTGATGTTTTTAAGTCTTTTAATGGGGTTTTAAGACACTGTAACCTACCATGAGCCATTTGGGAGTGGCGGGAAATAAATCGAAATTATTATTATTATTATTATTATTCATTAACTCTCACCCATTTGGGAAACTTCCATGGTTGTCAAGAAACCCCAGTATTTCACAAAACCCTGATCTAGATTTACCCCCTTAGTTCAAGGTCTTAGCCCAAGGATGTTGGAGCGGAGGTCAGATGCTTTCAGAGGTTGGAGTTGATGGTTAGCTGCAAAAAAAAGAAAAAAAGAAAATCTGTACATCCATTCTGAAAAGTAACATTTTAATGGGTGAATCGACTTTACCTATTTATCAATAAGGTCAAACAGTTTTATTAATTTTAACAAATGCATTGTTAGTGTAGACCAGCCAGTATTACAGCAGCATTGACCTCGTTGTGCGGCATGTCATTCACTCAGGAAAAGGTGCAGTGAACTACAAGATAAGCATTACTTTGTTAACATTTACCTGATTGTACATTGACCCAAAGCACTCTCCAAAGAGAGATTCACTGCCTGGTAATAACAGAATGAGAAGAGAGGGAACAGATTAAACCAAGAATGCAGATTAAAACAAAAACACGAACCCTTTTCTTTGTTTCTGTTTTTATGTTTTCTTACCCAGCAAGCATGTGGTTCTGTCTGGCAATCGCAGTGGCCCTGTTCTTCCTGATCCGATGGTTCCTGGAGAGACAGACTGTGGACAACCTGAGGGAGAAATATGTCTTCATCACTGGCTGTGATTCTGGATTTGGAAACCAGCTTGCCCGGCAGCTGGATTTGCAGGGCATGCAAATCTTGGCAGGATGTTTTACCCAGAAGGGGGCTGAAGAACTGGAAAGGGTTACATCTGACCGGCTGAAAACCATAATTGTGGATGTGACCAGCACAGAGAGTGTTGCTAAGGCAACTGAGTGGGTGAAAGGACATGTGGGGAGCAAAGGTACAGAAGAATTATTCTTCCAGATAATTCGTATCAGACACTCTAACCACAACAACACATTGAGTCAGGTGTAGAGGTTAGAGTATGACTGGAGAGACCTAATTTCAAATCCACACTCTGCAATGAAGTTCATAGGATGGCCTCAGACTTGTCACTTAGATCACTGGATTGTTGTGAAGATAAAAAACAGACCACATACACTCCCTTGAGCTTCCTGGAAGATTACAGGACAGATGACCAGAGTGTTTATAGCATTCTGAGGTCTTCTAGTCCAATGATCTCATAAGTTCAGTCATCTATCCAACTTCAGTTGAGCTTTGGTTCTAATAGTCTTTCTCTTAGGTTAGTGCAAACTTCTGAGAATCTCAGTCCAACAACATGTCTTGCTATAAGATCAAATGATCCCTTCCCATAGTTACACTTAGCTGTGGCTTGGTTCCAGTACTTCTCTATTTGTGTATTAACCTATTTTCGTCTTTACAGGGCTCTGGGGCTTAGTCAACAATGCTGGCATTGCACAACCTGTAGCTCCCAGTGAATGGCTGACCAAAAATGACTTTGTGAAAGTGCTTGATGTCAACTTAGTTGGTCTGATTGATGTGACTCTCCATATGTTGCCCCTGGTGAAGAAGGCCAAGGGAAGAGTGGTCAACACAGCTAGCATCATGGGTCGGGTGGCTTTCTATGGAGGAGGCTATTGCCCATCTAAGTATGGCGTGGAGGCTTTTTCCGATTGCCTGAGGTAATCCTTTTCTAACAGTAATCTGGTCATATATCAGATTATTCCGCATTCATTTGGAAGAAATTGTCATTAGTTCTCTGTCAAGCACTTTAGGCAGCTTTTGCAATATATCTGGGCGTACCACCAGTTAGTGGATTAGCTTTTTATCCAGCATTTGGACCCTTCAGCAGTTTTTTGGCTGTCCTAGTCTTCCATTCAGAAGGGCTGAATGCAAAGGGCTGCCCCATGGCCCATGCCATTCACATGCACATTCATTATCTATCACAGTTCCTCAGCATGCACATTCTTTTTGGCTGTCACTTCCAGATTCAAAACTGAGGGACCTACTTCTGTGGACATTCCACTGTGTGATACATTTGGGGGGGGGGGAAATCTCGCTTACTGTGTCTTCCCATGGCAATACATAGAGACTATAAATCACGAATCAAAGCATGAAAGCAGTATACAGCCGAGTACATATTTTCCAGTATTTTTGAAACTAGTAGGAACATATAGCCTAAGAAGCAGTATACTGTTAGGGACATTTTTGTAAAAAAGCACAGAATACACAGTGAGTACTCTTGGGGGTGCAACTACATTGAACAGAGATGTGTCAGCTGCTCAGTATAATAACAGAGAAAATGTTGCTAAATATAGAAGATGACTTTGTAAAAAAAGTCAGAAAAGTTTTAAAAATAGTACTAGAATTAGAGCACACTCTAAGATCCCAGCAGGACTATTGTGGTGAAACAATACCATAGTTCAAAAGATATAGGGACTCTCCAAGACTGTAAATTCCTTACAATCCAGCATTCTTATAAATGTATTACTGTAGTCTGAGTATCAGACTAGAACCAAGGAGACTCAAATCTCCACTTTCTCTTAACACCCACTGGGCAACCCTAGGTTGCTCACTCCCGAGGTCTAACTACTTGATACATTGCCCTCGTGTCTGCCCTGGGGCCCATTAAACAGATATGGACTGGGAGCTGTGCCATCAGGATTGTCAAGCATGTAGGAGCCTGATTTGGATTTGTGGGGAGAAGGGGATTAAGCCCCAACTCAACCCTCTTTTTGACCTGAAACTACTTCTGGAAGCTACTACTTGCCCCACTGTCACAGAGCTCACCAATTCATGTAGCCTTCCCCAGTGATACAAATGGCAACTCCACAGAGCTTTTTAAGGTTGGGGAAACGGCACTTGTACGTGTGTGTAATTCCCCCTGTACTGTATTCTCAATCCGAATTAGGCCCCTGGAGTATTTTTACAAGTATTGCCACTAAGGAATTGCAGCTGCAGCGTAAACTGCAAGTCCCTGTGGTGAACTTATGTGAAATGTAACATGTTGTTTGGCCTTCATACTTGTTTCCTTTTGTTTGTCTTTTTCACTGGATATATCAGTACTTTAATTAATTGTTCCAGTTCTTGTGAGCTGCTCAGGTTGCTCTGCTCGGTAGCCAGCCATATGGGAAAGACACGGTTCAGTCCATGACATCCCTGGTAGGTGAAAGAACTCTTCCTGAGATCAGAGTAGACAGTAAAGAACTTGACAGACCAATGGCCTGACTGAATATAAGGCAGCTTCTTGTGTTGATGACAAAGAAATATTCTCTGCCCTCAAAAGCCATTGAGGGAGTAGCTTTAGAAACATTAGTTGACTAAGATCAACAATCAAGTTTACTTAATCATTGGATACTCCATATTAGCATTTAATTACAGCATTCACAATTACTGAATATGGAAAGTGGAATCTCATATCAAAAAGATAAAATATCTACTACCCTTAAATACAGTCAGTAAAGAACGTTGGTGCCAACTATGGAGAAGCATGTCATAGAATGGCTGTGTGTGTTTCTTAACAGTTGTCCATTATTCATTGTTCTCTTTCAGACGTGAACTCCACCCATTTGGGGTGAAAATAGCCATAATAGAACCAGGTTTCTTCAGAACAGGCATGACGGATGTCCAATGTAACCTCAAAAATCTGGAGCAGATTTGGACCAATGTTCCACAGGAAACCAAAGATAGCTATGGCCAGACCTATTTTGACAACTGTAAGTCACTTATACTCTCAGTATAGGAACAATGTGATAGGTTTGCAAGTGAAGTGAGTCTGGGAGTAACTATTCTCTGATTTAGCCAATGTGATGAAGGGTCTATATTTTACCAGGCATTTCTAGGCGTTTCAGTGAACAAGGCCTTCTCAACCACTTCAAGGATGGGACATTTGTCCTTGAAGAGGAAATCAGCCATCAGCATATCCATCTTTGGAAGACCATATGAATTGCTAATAGACTCAAGCAGGAGAAAAAGGCAGAATTAATAGAGACATTTATGGGTCTAACAGCAACTTGTGTGTGTTGTAGGTTTCTCTCAGGGAAAGAATGCAGGATAGAAATTTAGACTTCCATAATCGCAATCTAGTCCATCCCCCTCAAAAAACTTTTTTCTGAGATTAAATCGCTGTGAGACATCTGATCATAGGTGTCACAGGCAGATTGGTCCTAACCTGAAAATAATGTCAAATTTTGAACAAGAATTCACTGGAGGCTTTTCCTTCATGGATGTCCAAGCCATTCTTAAATGAGCATTACAGTGTCAAACAACTGGGGTTTACTTGCCTCTCTTTTGCTGCTCCTTCACCTGTCCCTGGTCTCTGTTTGAGTCCTCTCCAACTGATCATGCAGTTGCCTCATGTAATCAGAAGGCAGTAATCCTTGCTCTGGGTGAGCAGGAACTCACTGGTCCTTCCCTGAACCCAGGATGCCCTGCGTACCAACTCAAAGAGAGTGAACCTCATGGAGGATGGGAATGGTCTCTCTTGGGCTGCAAATAATGGCTCCAACTATTTCTGCTGATATAAAACTGTTCAAAGTTGCAAAGTCTTATTTCCATCAATACTCATTACAAACTCTCTGTCTTTTCCTTCCCCACAGATTACAAAATGTTCCAGGAGGGAATCGCAACTCGGTGTTCCACAGACATATATCTGGTCACTGACTGCATAGAACATGCTTTAACATCTAAGCACCCCCGGACTCGCTATTCCGGGGGCTGGGATGCCCAGTTCTTCTACATCCCACTCTCTTACCTGCCCTCAGTTCTGATGGACTTTGTGTTGACATGGTCTTGGCCAAAAAGTGTTCGGGCTGTGTAAACAGGGTAGAACACAAAATAGTCGGGGGGCATGAAAGGTGATATGAGGAATAGGTTGCTCTCTTGCTCTCTCTCAAACTGGATGTGTACCTTTAAATAACTGGGTGCAGATATGTGTCTGACGTGACAGGTGACAGTTTTACAAGCAATGCATTGCCACATTGTTTTTATACTGCCTAAAGCTATGGGTTAAGGTTGGCAACTACCTGCTCCCCCCTTTGACTATGCTATCACGTTGAACAAAGATCTTGAATTTACAACAATATTCATAATCAAGGACTTTTAAATAAAACAAATAATTTATATTCTGTAAAAGTCTACTAGTTGACTGGTGTTGCTTTGCAATTTTCACCCTTTGTAATTGTCACTCAATCTTCCTAGTCAAGTGCACCCAACCCATCGGGGTTTGCAGGTCATCATACGGCAGGCAATGACCGGTCAAGGATCTCCAAGTTGAGACCCTCCAAGTGGAGAAACTGGGCCTTGGTGGCATCAGTCCAGGCATGCATCTTGCTAGCCAGTCTGTGAAATTCCCGGGCATAGTGGGCTACAGAGATGCATGCATAGATAACCAGCATAGGCTCACTAATGACAGGAACTAGGCTAACTTGGCAAAAGCATAAATTGCAGTTTTGCCACCTGCCAATCCCACGAATGGGAAGGAGAATTGTGTCACTTTTGCATTTTATAAACTTGCATCAGGGTCACCTCCCACTATCTACTTCTGCAATTCATCTTCCACATCTTTTCACACAGTTGTTTAGGTTGGAATTACTAGGATTTGTTCATACATTTTTACTTGGAATCCAGATTTCTTACCCCACACAGCAAGGATTCCACATTTCTCTGACCTCACCAGTGCAAAAAACGTACGCTGACAGTGGAGCATTCACGTGGACATTTTGTGAGCCCTCTCTTACATCAGTTGCCTGTTTCCTGCATTTCCATCCTGCAACACTAGAGGGGGGTTTAGGGTTTTCTAAACAGATAATTCTTTTGCAATACAAAAGAAAACAGTACTCTTAACTTTTTGTTACAGAGCTCTGCAACAAAAAGGACTTGAGGCTTTTAGAAATAAAAGCTGAGAATTCAAAGGAATGAGTAGAACATAGCAACAGGCAGTTATATTACTGTGTTATAGTGAATTCTAATTTTAGAAAAACTTTATAGACTTCTCTGACCTGGCAGGGAAAATGGCAACTACATGGGGGTGATGGAAAAAACACAGCACCAATATGGAATTGACCTTTAAAAATGGGCAACTTCTCATCCAGGTGGCTCGCTAATGCACTTGGTCTTCACTCTTTCTGGAAATAACATAAATTAGGCAATCAATACACAAGGCATCATTGCAGAAAAAAGCTCCATCTCTTGTTGTCACACAACCCACTTCAGAAAGTAGGGACTAGGCATTGGTGGTTTCAGTTTGGATAAGCTGAAATGTACCCAAATCAATGGTGGTCTATAAATTTAAAAATAAATAAATAAAATCAGGGAGGCCAAATCTTGACTCGGCTACAATTTGGCCAACTGAATACATCCCCCCTGCATTCTTAGGCAGAGCCTGAGAAGGCAGGGGGAGAGTATGCACTGATTAGCTGATGATGACAGGTGTCCTGACACCTCCATTTAAATGCCTTCCGAACTGGGGAGGCATTTAAATGGAGCAGGTGGGGTGCCTGTCATTAACAGCTCATGTGTGCGCTGGACTCAATTAAAAGGATGCGGTCAGTTCCCCTACTAATGTGGGATATCTCCAACCTCCCAGGAGAAAATGGGGGCATGCCATTGCACAATATTGCGGGGCTTTTCGCACCGGGATCCTTGTAGCAAATTGTTTGCTGAACGAAAAATCGCCATTTAAAATAGCGCAATTCGTCATTATGCATACCTGACTTCGTAGTGGAATCCAGTTGCGTTTCTATCGTTTCCCACAAGCTTCCGGTCTCAGCAAAAATCGCTAGAAAGGAAGCGCTATTGCCGAGCTCGTCCCACCCCTGGCCATCAAGCAGCCAATGGGCAGCCGTTAGCATGCTCCCAAACAGCCCCTTTCCCTTTAAGAAAGGTTTTTTTTTTTTTTAAACACACCCATTGCAACGAATATGTGTTGATTCGTTGCAACGGAGAGACCCATCAGCTGGCAGGTGTGTTTGAGCTGTCATTTCATCGTTGCCACGCTCCCCCCAAGTGAAAAAAAAAATCCCCCCCCCTCACGGGCCCGATTTTCGGCCGAAAACAGTGTAAAAAATAAAGGGAAAATACATCAGCAAACAGGCTTCTCTGTTGTTTGTGCTTAGTGACTAAACAGCTCTGGGGAGGGACTGAAGCCGGGGAAGCCTCTAAACAGGCTTGCTGGTGGGTTGAACTCCGCTCGCTCGGAGAAAAAAAAATGGCGATTGCTTCGCCGGAAGATCAGAGGAGAGAGCCAGGGAGAGGGACTTTGTAGAAACCACAACAATGGTAACGCACAGAACTTTCCCGCTAGTGTTGCAGATTGGTTGCAGGAGTGTAGCGCTTTCCGGAGGGTGAATCCACTTTTGGGGATTTCCCTGAAAGCGCTACAAGGAAGCGCTTTTTGCGGATCGGTTTCAGGTGTTTGGCAGATTGTTTACGACGTTGTGCATAATGGCAAATCAGTAGCGTTTTCAATTGGCAACCATTGTGCGATTTTGAAGGCGTGCGAAAAGCCCCTGCAATATCACATCTTATCATGTAACCAGAGGTGGTGTCACATTTCACTGCAGTGCTGTAGGAATCCTCCAAATCTCTACAGTAAAATCATAGAGACTGTGGGATTGCTAAAGTGTTGCAGTGACATGCTATATTATTTTCAATTACATGAGCTGAAGTGACATCATGTGCCACCTGGCCTAAGCCCTGAAAGTTCCCCAGAGTTTACAACCTAGAAAGGCGGTCTTTCATATATCCTTAAAAGATTCCAAATGTCACTTTGAATTGTTTCCAGGAGCAAACTGGTAGCCAGTTAAGTTCTTTCAGTCCACTCATCAGAAACTTAGTTGTCACAATGCCACTTTAATGTGAGGAAGTTGCCTGGGATGTCTAGCTCAACCTTCCTAAACTCTAAAACTTGCATTCCAAATACTGTATCAGCCATATTCAGTGGCTCAGAAGTCCCATTCGAACCTTGACATGCCACTTGTGGCTCTTCTAAGGACCCACGGCACTATTTTACTTAAGCCTCTTAACTCCACCCTCTAGCCCACACTTTCTTGAAGCCCTGGGAGGGTTGTATGTATGTATGTATGTATGTATGTATGTATGTATGTATGTATGGGCGGGCGGGCGGGCGGGCGGGCGGGCGGGCGGGCAGGCAGGCAGGCAGGCAGGCAGGCAGGCAGGCAGACTTCTGGGGTTTCCTGAAGCCTGAAGATATTTTCCAGGGTTTCACAATGGTAAAAAAGTTGAGAAAGGCTGCTCTAGCCATATCTTGAAAGCTTCAACCACACACACTTCATCATGTGTGCCCACTTGCGTCCCCCAGCAAAGTCCTGCTTTCCTTTCCTCGTAGTACTTACTCACAGGCTGGATAGTCCTAGACAGGCTGGTTCTGGCCCCCAGGTCATATGCTTGACACCCCTATGCATACTAGATCTATTTTCTGTTGCTAAGATGTGCAATTAAAACAGAGCTTAGATACATTGCAAACGTCACACACCGGAAACAGAAGCAACATTCTGCTAAATATACTTCCTCAGTATCTTGCAACTTCTTTCTTCAAGATAGCTTCTTTGGCATAACTGCAGTTTTGCAAATCTAAGCAATGGCTCCAGTCTTATTTAAAATGCTGACATTTACAGTAATTGGGTGCTTCCTAACAGCACACAGTAAGACTTTTCTCTCTATGATGTCTCTTTTCCAAAATGTTGCCATCTGACAACCCTAATTCAAGATCCATTTCCCTCCAACTTTCAGTTCAGCCATCTCTAACAGATGAAGAAGACCATGATCCCGATGAAAATGGTAAGTTTCCCTTGGCAGCTGGCTGCATGTTCCATGCAACCAAGATTTTTTATTTTGGTGGTTTCTTTGGGGTGGACCTGAACCCATACTTGATTAATGAAAGGACTTGTTTTATTAAGTTGTAAACCAGCTGATCTATCTCTGCAAAACATCTATGGTGTCTATCTCCAAGCTGTCCCCCCCCCCTTTTCTTTAAATTCAACCATTTCTGCCAGACAGAGAGAATGATCAAGAGTAACAGAATAACACACACACACACACATGTAATAGTGAACACTGTAGAAAAGGAACAATAGGAAACATTAGTGCAGGGGCATCTTCTCAAATCTCAAAGGAAAATAATATTGAAATAATTGTTTGAGGCTTCTCAAACCTCAAAGGAAAATAATATTGAAATAATTGTTTGAGGCTTCTCAAACCTCAAAGGAAAATAATATTGAAATATTGTTTAAGGCTTCAAAACAGGAACTGGCAAGCTAAAATTTTTGTTTGTCTCTCTCACTTCTGCTTGTGTTTCAGTTCTTGGTATCAACTTGAAAGATAACTACATATTATACAGAAAAGATCATCACAGAATTCCATGGTCTTATTTAAAAAAAACATCTTGGGGGTGGGGGTGTTGGATCAGATAAGCACGGTCTCTCTGGCCAAACCTTGCTCATAGTTGCTTCATTCTAAAATAACCCCTAACCCCCAGCAGCTTTTCTTACTGTGAAGCTAAAAGTAAATAAAGGTTTACTTACCTTTTTGAATCCTACAGGCGGGGGAAGGGGGGCAATTTAAAGCAGATAAAGAGTTAAGAATATCTATTCCGCTATTGTTTCCCTGTTCTTAATTCTGGGGAGGCAGACAGATTAGTCTTTAAGTCAAAAACAAATGAGAGTCTTAGGGTATCGTTTAGAAAAGGCCCATTGTAAGAGATACACAAACTGTGTTAACAGACAAATGGTTCTTTCCTGAACAGATGTGAAATTAGCTTAGTAAGTCCAGGAAGATTTTGTTCTCACTCATAACTGTTATTGTTTACAGTTTTCCCGCCCTCTACATCAGTTGTGTTAATGTATCTGTCACCTTAGGACATTTCACGCATCTGCGGGTTGTAGTCACTAGCTCCTGATAACTTACCTCATAAAATATTGTTTTTGTTTTTAACACTTGGCCTATCACAATGAGATTGTTGATCTGCCTTTTTTCTCAGAGCCCCATCTCACAATCCACAGTCCCTCAAAAGAAGTTGCCATAGGTGAGAACGTGACACTGAAGTGCTTCTTGAAAACAGGCTCTCCACCAATTACCTACACATTATATAAAGGAAAAGACAGATTGCTATCCCCTGCAAGCAAGCACAAGAAGGGAGAAGAGGCTGAATTTCACTTCTCTATCAATTCAATTAGTGATCTGGGTGAATATAAATGCAAAGCTGAATACAAATTGACTGAAAATAAATACAGTCCTGGTTTCAACTTCACACTGATAGGTACGTGTGTATTTTCCAGATACCATTTTCCAGTCTGATCTTGAGACATGGCTTGAAACAGACTGTTCAGCTGTTATGGGCACTAGGAAAAGTCTTACCGGGGTGATAGCTGGGGGTTACCCCACACAAAGTGACGCCTCTCTCATCTCACACTCAGGGGCTTTGGCCAGGTGCCATCACCAGCCAAGCCCACCCTCCATGGGGAGATCGTGCCAGGGAGCAGAGCGGTCCTTTTTGGGGGTAATTGTTCTATCCTGGTAGGGGTATATATTTGGATATTGCCAACCTAATAACATGCTTGATATTTGTGGTATCAGGTCAAGGCGTGAGCTTTCAAGTGCAAACACTCTTCGTCAGAGTGCTCACGCCTTTAATAAATCTTTGTTGGTCTTAAAAGTGCTACTGGACTCTGATGTTATTAAATATCTGGTGAGCCATACAGAATATATTTTGTAAACTTCAAAACATTGTGCACTTTAATTGTGCTGATTGTGATACGCAGAGAACGTTCCTTCTGTAGGCATACAAGTGCTGAGGGAAGGCAATATTTGGATATAAATAATCAGAGTGACATTATTTTCTATCAGCATATTGCAATGGGATGTTTTAAAACGAATGGTGATGTGCCTGTTGATGTGCCTTTTTGCTCAGAATCTGTGTCTCAACCCATGATCTACAGTTCCCCAACGGAAGTCCGTATAGGGGAGAATGTGACAGTGTTTTGCTTCTCAAGCACCGGTTCCCTGCCCATTAAATACACACTATATAGAGGAAAAAAGAGAGTGCTGCCTCCTACAAAGAAGAGCAAGAGAGAAGCAGCAGCTGAGTTCCACTTCCCTATCAAATTAATTAGTGAACTGGGCGAATATAAATGCAAAGCTGAAAACAACTTTACTAAAGAAAAATATAGCCGTAGTTTCAACTTTACAATGAGAGGTAAGTGTACATTTTCAACAGCAAGATCCCTAGTATATGATCTTGAGAAGCACCGATTATGTGTTCTCACTGACAGACACAAGACTGACAAGTTGGGCACTAGAGTGTGCAAGGGAGGAAAAGCAGAGGTTATTTTTAATTTGGGTATTTTTGAACTGAAAAATATTGGTATGGTATTCAAATTGGGCAAATATAGTCAAGCCCATATATGACCTGTGCTGTCACACCTATAAGTTGATAACCAAATTAGATTCAAAGTTCTGGTTCTCTCCTTTTAAGCCCTAAATGGTCTGGTACCATCATATCTTTGGGACCACCTCTCCCAATATGTCCCCCAAAGGCAGTTGAGATCTAATGATCAGAATCTACTTAGGATCCCTGGCCCTAGGGAGGTAAAATCAGCCTAAACCAGAGCCAGGGCTTTCTCTTCCCTGGCCCCCGCCTGGTGGAATACTCAGTGACAAGAGATCACATCCCTGCGGGACCTTAGACAGTTCCTCAAGGCCTATAAAACAGAGCAGTTCCTCTAGGCCCATGGTTGAGACCTACAGCCATCAATTGTTCCACCTGTAGCCACTAGGCTATACTCCTCAGTGAAGGCTATATAAAGTAGACCCCCCCCCTTCCCATATTAAAGGCAATATAAAGCTCTGTGACTTTAAAATGTTTCAACTGTATATTTATTTATTTTTATTTATTTATATTTATTTTTAATGTTACTTTGTATGTTTCTAGAATTTATATAGTTTATATTGACATTGTAATCTGCCCCGAGTCTTTTTGAGAAAGGAAGGAATAAAAATTGAAACATAAATAAATATCAAGGAATCCCAAATTTATTTTTTATGGGGAGTGGTCCATTATAATCTATAGGGGCCATTCAATGGCAAATCTGCTCTGGGGTATATTCCACGGGGATGGTGGTGTTTGAGGTAGAGCCACCAAACTTGCCAGGTAGCTGCTGGAGCCTCTCCTCAAGTGAACCCCCAAGTTTCAAAAATATTGGGGGGTTCAATCCTATGAGCACCAAAAGTAGGTAACCCCATTGGAAATAATAGTAAGGGAGTACAAGTCCAGGACAATGTCCTGGAGAATCTCTGCAGTAGAAAGTGAAGTGGGGGGCATTTTTGCAAGGCCAGCAACAGAACCAGTGTAATTTGCCCAGCACAACCAGTGCCACTGTGGTAGTGCCAAAACCCAACAGAACTAATGTCAAATCTGATCATCTCTGAAGTGAAAATTGTGGGATGGGGGGCGGGATTTCTGCAAGTACACCAGAAACAGTGCAATGTACTAATGCTCAGCAGCATAACCCAGTTCCATTGTGGCAAATGCCAGCTCAACAGAACTCATGTCAAGCCCAGAATAAAACTAAAGTGAACAACGAAAACAAAAGGCCTGAGGTCCCTGACTTGTCTACAAACTACCACCCACCAAGCCCAAAGAATAATTAACAGTAAAATAAGAAAAAATTTTTTTGTAAAGGTTGCTCAAACCAGTCGCTGACTTCACTCTTCTTCAATCCAAAGTTCATAGCAGAGTCTCTAGGGCAGTAGGAGTCAGGTTTAGAGCAGCAGCAGAAGCCCAAGCTGGTACACACTCCTGAAATCTCTCTCAGCCGGACCCTTGCTTTTATGCTCTTTGTCCATGCACAGAATAATTTTTTAAAACCCTGCAGTAATTGGCTAAAGAGCAGTGATCCTAACCTGAAATCCTATTTGCCCTTCCTCCTGTTCTCTAGGAAATGTCGGGAAGGTAAAACAGTTAGTTAGTTGGACTTCACATTTGAAACCCACAACCCTGCAAGTTGCAAATCTGCCATAAGGCACTACAGGGTGCTTTTCCCATTGGGATGCAGAAATGCCTCTTCCCCCTCCCTCCTGTTCCCCTGGAAACAGAGCAGAAGGTGGGAAAGAGCCCTAGAGAGCTATAAGTTAACTTTGTAGCCTTTTAAACCACTCCACCACCAGTTATTCAGTGTAGCTGAATATAACCCCCCCAAAAAGGGGGGGAAATCCGCTCTATTCTATATCAGCTATATCAGTCAGATTATCTGATCAGTATTCAGTTTAAAAATACCCCAGAATACCAGTAACGTATTTCAGGATATTTTTCCAGCTCAGATAGAAGAAGAAGAGTTGGTTCTTATATGCCGCTTTTCCCTACCCAAAGGAGGCTCAAAGCGGCTTACAGTCGCCTTCCCATTCCTCTCCCCACAACAGACATCCTGTGGGGTGGGTGAGGCTGAGAGAGCGCTGATATCACTGCCCAGTCAGAACAGTTTTATCAGTGCTGTGGTGAGCCCAAGGTCACCCAGCTGGCTGCATGTGGGGGAGCGCAGAATTGAACCTGGCATGTCAGATTAGAAGTCCACACTCCTAACCACTACACCAAACTGGCTATCAGCTGAATACATGTATCTAGTACTAATTAGTACTAATAGCTTGTAATAATCAAGAAAGGTCCACCTAGATCTTTAGGGTCAACTATATCAATATATTTCCAGGGTTTCCCAGTAGAGCTATGGAAAGTTGTGTTTGAACCTTTTACTGGAGATGCCAGTACTGAAACAAGGATCCTCTGCATTTGTAACATGTACTAAATTTTAGTATCCTTCTAGTGTCCTATGTGGATGGAATAGGTGCACATCTAGCCAAATATTCCTACCTAACTGAGCCCTGTTGAGCTGCTTGGCTGCATCTTTTGGTGCCAGTGGGGTTATCTGAGGTCTCATTACACAGGAATATACATTTACAACTAACTACAACTGGATTAGGGTAAGAATCAGTGTTTGGTATATAATTTTCTTAAATGATACCCAAAGACAAAAAACGGAAATGTACCAAAATGTATATATGCCTTAAACTTTGATGCAAAATACAGACTCAGAAAAAAATAATTTTGGAGCACATCTAGTCATTGGTGATTATATCTCTGATTAAAAGACATTGTTATATTGAAAAGAAAGCACTACCATGCCTAACCATTATACGTTTTTATTAGCAGGAGAGGACAGGAATTTAGTTGCGTTCATTGTCCCGCCTCTATTATTGCTGCTGTTGGCATTAGCTTTAGCAATTCCATTGCTTATCCTTCCCTGGTGTAAAGCAAGTAAGTTTACTTTTCCCTACCTGTGCTACCACCAATAGTTTTTTCCAAACCATGTGCACCTTACAGCCACATGAACCTACATCAAAATTATGTTGCTTCCAGCTTGCTAACTAAACATAAGCTTTTCTGTATGTGCCATTATGCTGGCTGGGGAAGAAAAAATAGTAACAATTATTCCATGTGTTGTGGGGGAAAAATCATTTACTAGTCTACTGGAAGTTCAAGTGTTTAAAACTGGGGAAAGGAGGGGTCCCAAAAGTATTCAACTATGAAATTTGGTGCTGGAAGGAACAAACTGGAGGCCTGCAAATAAACTGGTAGGAAGGAGATATCCAGCTGGTCAATTTTCCCTACAATTCCTCATCTGCCTGTAACTGACTTCCACCTGTTCTCTGCATCTAGTCCCTTCTAATTCATAGTTCTCTTTTCTGCATGACTCCAAAGTCCTACAAGCATGTGGAACATTCTGCCTTGTCTGCAGAGTGGAGTGAATTACAACGGTACAGATATAATGATGTTATTGGTAAATATTAGATACAGTTGAGAATATTATTTATTTTATTTATTTATCATACTTCTATACCGCCCTCCCCGGAGGCTCAGGGCGGTTTACATTATAACAGAAAACAATACATAAAACAGTCTGTAGAACATGTATAACTGATAACTAATAATTGTAACCAAATAATAACACAGTATAACAGTAAACAATATAGTAATACAAACAGGTCCAGGGCTTATTGATGGGATTCTGAGGGGGGGGGAGCAGGGGCCCTTGGTCGCTGATTGATTACGTCTGGTCTCGGCCAAATGCCTGGTGGAGGAGCTCCTTTTTGCAGGCCCTGCGGAACTGTTTAAGCTCCGTCAGGGCCCTGATCTCCTCTGGGAGCTCATTCCACCAGGTGGGGGCCAGAACAGAGAATGCTCTGGCCCTGGTCGAGACCAGGCGGACTTCTTTAGGGCCAGGGATCCTTAGCTGATTGGAGGCAGTAGAGCGCAGAGCTCTTTTGGGGGCATAGGCGGGGAGGCGGTCCCTCAGGTACACTGGGCATATATATGCATTCATATTGGGTTAGTTCCAGTGAGGAAAGTAACTCAGAGTCATATGATTCACTATTATCACATAGGTTTTTTATTACCAGACTATATTCCTATTTTTCCAGTTATGCAGAGAGTATTAAAATGGAGACCAAAAACCCCAGGGACATGTTGGGTCCATTGCTATACAGAGCTCATGTAAAATCCCCACAGTGAGGTCACCCAAAATATACCCTTGAAATAATCCACCACGCTGACCATAATATCTGGAACTACTTCATCAAGATTCTAGAGATAGGGAGCCAACACATACACGCTAGCAACATGATAGTAGCAATCCCAGCAGAAAGTACATTTAGATATTATAGATAGAATTAGAAGCAGCGTCAGCTTGTTCAAGAACACATCAGAAAATCTAATTAAGGATTTATATCCTAGTAACCTGAAGGCATCTAAGTATTTCTAATTCACTTAGGTAGTGATTGCAAGCCAGAATAAGGGGGTCTTTTCTGTGTGGGGTTTTGTTCTTGGGTTCTGACCCAATATTGCTTTGGTTTATCCTCTTATTTCTTCATTTGTTTGTTTGCCTATAGTTTTTTGGGGGTTGTTTTTTCTCCTGGTATTTTTGAGAGCACTTTTTACCTCAGTCTTTTTCTGGAAGCTAATTTTGCAGTGTGGAGATATACAATCTTTTCCCTGGAAGAGGCAGATAGTGGAATTTATATGCAGGGGGGAGTCAACAACATACTCCATTCCCCTGCAGAGCATGTGCATGAAGGAAGGAGAATGGTATGTTGAAAGGAACTGGGCCTATTGTCATCTTCCCATCCAGAATAAAGAGATCTGCATGTGTGTGCATACACCCACATTTTTCACACATGGAAATTACATTGAACATAGCACTTTCTGTATGCAAAACACAATTGACTCACAGCCCCACTTCTTGCAAGCCAAGTCTACAAAATCTTCGAGTAACAGTGTCACTTCCTCAGACACTTCATAACAAAGATTGTAAATCATTAAAACTTTGCTTCTTCTTGCAGGAAAACTGAGAGACATTTCACCCAATGGTTTTGTTTCAACAAATTACCCACGCTCAGAAAATGATGTGACTTATGCTGAGATTGGTAAAGTCCAAAGGATTTATTATTCAAATATGTCTATGTACAGAGAAATGACTGCAGAAATTAGTAATACCTGGGGAATATTTCTGAATTGCAAAAGAGAAAAGTAGTAAAATTGGCAGTTCTTGCCTTAAATATTGACAGAGCTCCAAGGCCACCGAAAGCCCTACAACTTCTGTGCCTTCATGAAGCTTCGGGGGGAGGGGAAAATAACTGGAACGATACAGAAATTCTATCAGGAAACTGGGTAGGTGGAAAGCCCCTATTACTCAGCCATGTCAAAAGCACTGTTATAAAATGTTACAGAAAGCTAGAAGGAAACATTTTGTCTTAGGCATACGGAACAAAGTAGAATGACCTCACTACAATAGAACAAATGCCTATATGATGCCCTCTATATTGTTGAAAAATATTCAAATTAAGAAGGAGCAATCATTGAAATTTTTTTCATGAAACCAGGTGCATCCAGTATCCGGGACCCCGTTCTGGTTGCTCAAGATATTAATTCTATGTTATTTGCTTAAGAAGTTTATGAATATAGAAACAGATTTTTGGATTTATTTGAGAAAATATACAAAGACTGTGGAATTCCTTATTTAGGCTTTCTGGTATCCAGGCAGCATATGGGCAAGGAGCAATCAGAATGAGAACTGAGGAACTGGGAATTATTAATAGAGTCTCAAATAATTTTCTAATCACAAATGAAAGTCCTTTCTGTATTCTATAGGAAGCAAATGTAATTTAAAAGTTTCATTGAGCACAGTTCAGGCATATAAATCCCCATCGTCTAAGCCCTAATTTGACACTCTAGATTGAATGTGGTGATGATTGAATTGAGCCCTAGAAAATGTAAGACACTATGCTGACTGGTCAAATGGAAACCACAGGTAAAGTTCTGGGATCTCTGGCTATTGTTCACACATTGTACAACCCAGGAATAGATATTTCTGCTGGTCAAAAGACCCTTTTGCTCTTTTCATTTATATTTCTTATATTCCATTCAGTGCCTGAAAAAGGCCAAGAACAATATGCCAACTTGGAATTCAGTAACAAAACAGAAAAAAGGAGAAAAGGTAATGTCTACATGTTCTGTAACTGAAGCTTGCTTCCCTCTGGCGATGCACAACTTGGATGCTGGTTCCATTCGTGTTGCTGACACCCTCCCTCAACACACCCAACTGCTACATCTGAGCAAGACAGGGAATTCTTAGTCTGAGGAAGAGTGCTTGCACTCGAAAGCTCACGCCTTGAATAAGTCTTTGTTGGTCTTACTGGACTCTGATTTTATTGTGCTACTTCAGACCAACACTGCTACTCATTTGAAACAAAGCCAGAACATGATGCATATGATGTTTTTAGGAGGGCAGCTTTACCCAAATGAACTTTCAGTGTGTTGCACAAGGCAGTCATAGAAAAGTCCTTATAAAAAAGTGTCTCAGTTTTCAGATCAGATTATTAACAACATATGCAATTTTACTTGAAGAACTGTAGATTTCATTTCTACAATCTTGCCACCTGGTCTTCCTAATAAATTGTCAAAACCAGCTCTAGAAACCACATACAGAAACTGAATACAAAGCAATGTGCAGCCTATGTGCCAATGGTAGGCATGTACTGGTGCATAATTTTCAACATCCCAAAGAACAGTATATCAATATCATTTTGAGAGTCCAGTGGATAGGATGAGGGATCTTTTTTTATTTAGGAATGTAGCTTTTTTATTATGGCTCCTATTATTATTATTAGATTTCTAGCCTGCCGCTCCCGAGGCTCGTGGCGGGTAACAACATGTAAAACCCCCATAAAAATCCCATTACAAAGAGTTTTGCTCAAAAGAGTCAGAGACCATAGCAACAAAAAAAGAAATATTACTGTGATCTTTCCCTGTGCAATCTAGTGCAACTCTTAAGTCAGTTTCCAGGGAATGAGCGCCATTGAGTACATACCAATAGAATTCTGTGTAGACCTACCTGGGATTGCTCTTTCAGTTACCGAGTGAATGATAGTCACCCTAGGCTGGATCCTATGCAGTTCTAAGCCACACATACATAATTTATAACAATTTATATGACATGCAAATGCTGTTTTAAGATTTCATTTACATTTAAATGTGCTTTTATGTATTTTATATGTTATAATGTTTACATCTGATTCTTTTAGTGAGCTTCAGAGAAGCTACTACAGTAACCTATTCAGAAGTTATCAGAAGATAAAAAGGTAAACATTCCTTGCACAGGATTTACATTCAATTGTGTGCTTATATGAGTGGGATATCATTCTTTTCCTTCTGCATTCCTCTGACCTACAGGTCTTGAGTAATATAAAAAAAGATATTGGTGAAATTATCTTGTTCCACGTAATATAATAAACTATTAGCCTTAGATAACATTTGAGTTTCATACTTAATGCCAGTATCCAAGCATTAGATTCAAGTGAATGCTGGCCAAATTCCAGTTTAAGGGCAACACCAGCCACAAATTTCAGGATCCCACAGATCTCACAAAATAATTGCCTTAGTGGTCAACCGGTAGTTTAATTTATCCTGTAGACCCAGAGTGGGCTGTCTATCATCTTTAGTAACTACATTCCTATTATTGCCCACAGTTTTGATCATCCCATCTGAAATATATTGTAGAAATGAAAAGCTGAGTAACTTAAATGTCATTTGTGTGTTAAAACTCTGGATTGTAATGAGAGCTTTAAGATGGTCCTTCTTCATTCAACTGTCAGTGACCCCACTGACCACACAGCTCATCCAGGATATTTTTTCAGTTTGTCTCAGCTGTCCTCCCATCTCATCTCACTTTGAATAAAAGAGCTCCCCCTGCTGAAAAGAGTATGGCACTGAAGTGACGGTTTCTGGCTTTTGTTCAGTGCATTGGGAAATGTTTACTAAAATGCATCTGAGCAAGAAGTTACAAAATTATTTTTATTACAACTCACACATTTTTAGCTGCTGATATATACTTGGTTAAAAAGTCCTTTAATCTAGATATGTGCATCATTTCTTTCATTGTGGTGTCCCTGCTCCTCAGCTGGACCACACCATTCTCCAGTGTAGCTTCAGTGACCAGGATTGTGAAGAGGACACTCATCTCATCATACCTGTAAACAAGGAACAAGGATAGCATGGAGTTACTCTACTTTGGTATATTCCAGAGTAACGCTACTGTTCAGTATTAGTATGAGAGATGGCCAAACTGGTATAGACACTGGCTTCCTCTTGGGGATGATGAATTTGATTTTGTATTGGAATAGTTTCCAAGATTGACAGTGTTGGGCATATAGTTAATTCAAGTGTAGCTTTGCTGTACTTGAGAACTGAAGGTCTTCTAGAAGTGTCATTTGCTACTTGCCTCAAAGGCAATCAGATGAGTGGCAAACTACATCAGCACCTTTCTTGCTCAGCTATTATCTATCACCATGTTCTTCCCCCTCAAGCCACTGCAGGGCTAACGTGATCCACTAAGGTAGGAGAGACAGAAAGCATGGCACAGCCAGTACACTGCTCTTTCTCCAATGTCTCTCATGATTTGCCAGTGAAAGACACTGACTGCCATGGATCTTGCAGCTTTCGCCTCCCACGCAGCTGTCTTTTCTGACCCTGGGAAGGAAGGAAAAGCCTTGCACGGGAGCTAATCCATAAATTGCAACACATGCCTGTACTAGTTAGTGGAGTAGCATGGCTGCCATAAAGAAATTTGGTGAGACAGCATAGAGGTGAGAAAGAGGAATATGAGCACTCATGGCAAAACAACTTGAACTTCTATATCAAATTAACATGGACTATTTCCTGAAACCAATACTGGTATTTTTAAATAAACTTATAAGACAATGAAGTAAGCGTATCGTAAGGAACAGTATTGATACATCTTGACAAATTATTGTTATAGATAATTTGGATAACTGTATGATTAATGTGGGTTTGGTTGTGTTTTCCAGCACAGTATATCCCCCAGCTTTCAAGTTCTAAAGGTTATAGTGCATTTATTTCTTCTTACTTTGTATACAGCTGTTCCAAAGATAACTGCATCGTTTCAAGATATCCAGGCCAAACGGAAATCCCATTTTCTAGGAGTTCACTGAACAACCCCTGACACACCTTTGAGAAAGGACAAATATTGTTATTTGAAGCATTATAAGCGAGAGTTAATCCCCTTTTACACTATAGGCCATTAAGAATGTTCATGAACTATAAGTTTGAGACACAAGATGTATTTAGAGAGCAAAAGAAGTTCCCTAAAATTAAAACTTTAGTTTTATTTCCCTTGGTATTTTAGTGTTTTGTCAGTTGGCAAGCATATCTGTAGACCAATCCTATGCAAAGTTATTCCATTCTAAACTTTCAATGGGTTTAGAATGGAATAACTCCTCATAGACCCATTATGCACGGGGGTTTTAGCGCAAATTCAGGGTGGAATGGCGGCGACTAAAATCACCAATAACGCACAGTGCCAGCTGCAACCGGCTGCAGCTTCAGTGCATGCTGCCGAAACGCGGAAGAAAGCACAGCTTTCGGGTGACCGGGGCGCAACCAGAAGTGGCGGCGGGATCGCCGCGTGCATAATCGGTTAGTCTGGGTTTTGCCGCCGTCGCGCCCCGCCCCATGCATAACCGGTGTGCCCCCTCCGCGTTTTCCATGTGACCCAAAATCACCGTTTCGGCGGCCGTGCATAATGGGCCATAGGATAGCACTGTAAGTTGGGACCCTTATTTATTCTTTTAACACTCACCAAGGTCTTGAGGATTTCAATAGCAGAAACCTCTCCTCAGCCCCACTCTAGAGTGACAAAAATTGGAGGTGGGAGGCATTGCTTGAGTGTTTCCCCAGATCTTGCATCTGTGCCATTCTGATGCTAGTCACCATTTATAGATGAGTGGAGTTTACTAATTTACTAACAGTTTACTAATTTAACAGAATTAATTTTTGCTATATATTCCCACGGTCATGTAAGGAGTTCTTAGTCTGAGGAAGAGTGCTTGCACTCAAAAGCTCACACCCTGAATAAATCTTTGTTGGTCTTAAAGGTGCTACTGGACTCTGATTTTATTGTACTACATCAAGAGAGGAACAACAGCTCTAACTTCAAAGCTCATTCACTGCTCACCTGCCTCAGTTCTGTGGTTGGGCCTCTTCCTACATCCAGTGCAACTTTGATTGGTGTTAAACATGGGTGAAGTTTAAGGACCTGAAGCACAACATTACACAAAATGTGGAACTTGTTAATATTCCCAGAATTAGAAAGTCAAAGCAAGTACACAATGAATTTTCTCCTTATCAGGCCTTCATACACATTGAGGGGAACATCACCTTTCTCTGTAAAGTCTTCTTTCTTGGTAATGTATTTTCAGTCATCTGCATACAGTCACAGAGATATGCTAGCACTCCATAATCTAAATTGCCACTCACTGATAGGACATGAGGAATGGCATTCTTTCTGCCATCTCGACCCTGCAGGAGAAACACCACAATGTGAATTCTGAAATCCATTTTCTTTTAAGTTTGTGCATCCCATATATGGTTTATGTTTAAAATTTGTCTCTACCAGACACAATAGACAATAAAAATCAAATCAAATATATTTATGGTCCTAGCGTACAAAAGAGTAACATAAAGATCAGGTTAAAATAAGCTAAAAATTAAACTAAAATTATATTGGCAATACAGATTGCGGGAGGTGATGGTACCGCTTTACTCTGCTCTGGTTCAGCCGCACCTGAAGTACTGTGTTGAGTTTTGGGCACCACAGTTGAAGAGGGATGTTGACAAACTGGAGCATGTTCAGAGGAGGGCAACAAAGAAGGGTGAGGGGTTTGGAGACCAAGACATATGAGGAAAGGTTGGAGGAGCTTGGTCTGTTTAGCCTGGAGAGGAGATGACTGAGGGGGGGATCTGATAACCATCTTCAAATATTTAAAAGGCTGCCAGGAAGAGGATGGAACAGAGTTGTTCTATCTTAACCTGAAGGGACGGACCAGAACCAATGGGATGAAATTAATGCAAAAAAAAAAAAAAAAAAAATCCGTCTAAACATCCCGAAGAAGTTCCAGATGGTTAGAACGGTTTCTCAGTGGAACAGGCTTCATCGGGAGGTGGTGGGTTCTCTATCTTTGGGAATTTTAAAACAGAGACTGGATAGCCATCTTACGGAGAGGTTGATTCTGTGAAGGTTCAAGGGGGTGGCAGATTACAGTGAATGAGCAACAGGGTTGTGAGTGTCCTGCATTGGGGGGGTTGGAATAGATGACCCCAGGAGGTCCCTTCCAACTTTATGATTCTACAACAATGTGTATCAGACAAAAACAATCCTGATAAGTCAATGGTCTGACTTAGTATAAGGCAGTTTTCTGTGTTTTTGTGGGGAAAAAACTCCAACAAAAGACCAGGACTCAAAGGGGCACAAAAGGAGATACACATTTCAGTGTCTATATGGCCCATTATGCACGGCCGCCGAAATGGCGATTTCGGGTCACATGGAAAACGCGGAGGGGGAAGACGTGACGCATACCGGTTATGTATGGGGCGGGGCGCAACGGCGGCAAAACCCAGAGTAACCGATTATGCACGCTGCGATCCGGGCGCCGCTTCTGGTTGCGCCCCGGTCACCTGGAAGCTGCGCTTTCTTCCGCGTTTCACTGACGCGGCTTTTTCGGCGGCATGCACCGAAGCTGCGGCCGGTTGCAGCCGGCTCTGTGCGTTATCGCTGATTTTAGTCGCTGCCATTCCACCCCGAATGTGCGCTAAAACCCCCGTGCATAATGGGTCTATAAGTTGCATTGTGCAAAGAAAGACCCTTCACATTTCATCTGTTGGGAAGAACAGCATCAGGTGTCTGCACTGGAGGAACATTATCCCAAGTGGCTTGGCTACCCTGTGGACAGAGGCGTAACCTCAAGCACGTAATATCAAGACACATCAAACATACAGATAAAAAAACCCAAACATGAATAAGCCTTGAGTTTCCAACTATCATTTATATGGTCTCTATTGTAGAAACATCCTTGTTTATATATTGCATTGCCTCACAAGCAAGATGTGAGTTCTACTTGGGTCAGCTAAATCCATATGAAACAATATAACTTACATGCAGCTGAGATGCTTTTCCAGGATACATTTGCAGCAGTTTAGTATCTCCTAAATTCCGCAACGTTTCTATCTGTTCCTTTCCCCAAGGAAAGCTGTAATAAATATTGCTTCCTCTTCTGCCTTCTTCATCATGATAGTCACTACTGCTGAAGTTGGATGGGCTTGTCGCAAACTAGAGATGGGAAAGAGGTCTATCAATATACCAGTTAAGTCTATAATGGATATTTAGTTTAATCACTGTATAAGTGGCACAAATAAGTGTATTTCTGTGGGTAGCTAAAATTAATAGTCCTTCCGTTCTCCCTGGCAGAAAGGTGCATACCCATTCATTACAAAAACCCAGTCAGAAAAGGATAAATCCACAAGTTTTTACTACATGTCATTACAAATTCTTCTGCGGTGTCATGGAATTCAGTCTATAAACCATTGCTTTGCACAAAATCAAAGCTGCTCCAGCCTTAGGAACTACAAGTCGAAACCTGCAACGTCTTGCTGGAGGCATCTTACTTCCCACTCCCCCACTATTTTCTCTTTCTATTTGCTTTTACTAGAGTTACCAACTGGGAGATCACTTGGGATTACAATGGATTTCTCGACTACAGAGATCAGTTCCCCTTCGGGTTGCCAACTCCAAATTGGGAAATTCTTGGAGATTTTAGGAAGGTGGAGCCTTAGGAAGGTGAGGTCTGGGGGAGTGACTTCAGCAAGATATAATGCTAGAGTCTTCCTTCCAAAGCAGCTATTTTCTCCAAGGGAACTGGATCTGTCACCTGAAGAGCAGTTATAATCCTGGGTGATCTCCAGCCCTCACCTGGAGGTTGGTAGCCCTAGTTCTCCTGGAGGAAATGGCTGCCTTGGAGGATGGAGCCTATGGTATTATATCCTTCTGAAGTCCTTCTCCATTCCTAGGGTCTCCCCACCAAATCTCTAGGAATTTCCTAACCTGAAGTTGACTGCCATATCTCCTTCCCACCCAAAAGCCAACCTATATTTATCAGCCTTCCTGGCAGTCTCCACCTAGGAAAACAGTTGTGTGATACCAGCAACTGGCCATGCCCACTTTTATTGTAGGAAACCCTCAAGGACTTGTGGGGGCAGGCCTCACTTTCTTCCGTATCCTTCTCCCCACCCTGTTTTCTCTTTTCTCCTCCTAGTAACCCCCATATCCTTTCCTATTTAACTGCCTCATTCTCTCCTTCTCAGTCATTCACCAACTAACCTTTTATTGACCTCCCATTATTTATTTACTTAGGGGACCACAGTGGGGACCAAAGCAATTCTCCTTTCCTCCTTTTTATCCATGCAATAACCATGTGAGGTAGGGTTAGGCTGAAAGTATGTGGCTGGTCTATAATCACCCAGTGAGATTCCAAAGCAAGATGAACCTTGGTCTCCCACACCCTATTCTGAAGTTTCCTTTGCCCAGCTCTCTCTCTCTCCTGGAGCTAGCTGAGCTGGTCTCATGTGTCTTAGAGAAGACCTTAAGGTCCTGTGTGAGTTTAACTTCCACACTGAGGCCAACTTCTCAGGAGTAGCTCAGTCCAGCCATCTGTTTTCTTAAATATCATCTTAAACCAATCAAATGAAAATGTTGAATACCTTTCTCCACCACTGAAGGCGCTGACGTAACCAGTAATCAAGCCACTGTCCTGCAGTTCTGGCAGAGCTGTACCACACAAGGGAAGCCACTGTCCTTTCACCTGTTCTTTAAGTAACAGCAAAGGAATTAGCACAGAATGTTAGAGATGATTTCCAAAACCAAAATGAGCATGTATTGACAAGGGCTTGTGACTAGTGAAGGAAAAAGCTTGTATCACTGTACCTTATATGATTGTCTTCTCCATTATTTTTAACTGGATGGAAACACACACCAATCTGAGCTACTCCAAAAGGGAGCCTCTTGTTTACCAATTCCAGGCAAGTAACATATTGTTGTAATGCACCTGTCAAAGATGAAAAATTGTCTTCACCATTTCAGGCTAACATTGTAATTTGAATGGATTAAAAATGTCCAAGGGAAAAGAGAGAACAAACATGAACAGCTTCAGGGATACATACTGGGCAGCAAGAAACATGTATGGCTTTTTGTTTTTTTATACAACAAACTTTAATTACAATTGTCTAATTGTCTAATGTCCAGGATAACATTGTATTACACAAAGTATTAAAATATTGCAGTGCCTATGTTTATAGAATAGTTAAGATCACACATGGTTTGGCCTTCTTCACATTTTATACTGAAAGTTCTCAAAATAAGTACAGATAATATAGCCATAGAATCCAGTGTTCACACATTCAGTTTTCACAAATTAATATATTAAAACTGAATGCATCTGCATTTGAAGCAGCAATGGCTTCAAAACAGAAGTCTGTCATTATTTAGATAATCTAATAACCTCAAATACTGAAACTATATCAAGATTATTGAAGAAATATATAGGCAGGAGAATACTTGCCTAGATCTTAAACAATCTTGATACTATTTTGATTTTTGAGACTTTTATGCTCAATCTGGATCCGAAGATTTTCCACCTCCAGGATTCCTGAGGTTAAAAGGGACCAAAAGAAAAGACAGTAATCAGTCACTTCTCCCATTATACCTGAAAGCTGGTATCTGTCGCAAGAGAAATGGCAATAGCCAGGCACGTTTCCCAAATGCCTTGCTCCACAAGACACCACCACTCTCCCAAGCACCTTTTAAGTTCCACTATAACTGATATTTGAATTAGTTACATTGGAAGCTAATTTTTTACTGAAAAATGTCATTAAAAACACACAAAACAAGGAACAGCATGTGTTTTTAAAAGAAGCTTAAGACTAACCACAAAGAAGGTCTCCCCGCAGCATCCCAGACGCCTTCAGCATCTTCTCCAGAGAGGCCAATAGTTCTTGCTTGCTCGAGGCCTCATTCTGTAATACTTCCCAAGGAGTTTTTGAGGGCACCACTTTCAAGGACTCCTCAAGAAGCACCTCAACAGACGTTGAAGAGTCACATAGTGGGGTATCAACTCCAAACACTTGTTCCCGAAACACAACGATGCTCTCCCACCACTGGGCAGCCAAGTTCTTCCGCAGTTCCACCCCCACAGGCCCAAAGCTTGGGTGGTCTCCCTTCAGGTACGAGTCCCAGGTACGCTGCTGGGGTGTCTCCCCCCTTCTCAATATGTGCCTTCTCTCGCAGATATCCAGGAGTGCTTCTGCAGCCTCGCTGTGCTCCTGCTCAGCACTGCTGTGAGAACCTGTGAGGAAACGCAGCGTAGCAAGCATGGGAAGGGAGGACCTGCTAAGAAGCCCTGACTGAACACCTGAGAGCTCCACGGGCAACCTGAGATCCTGCGCGCGCATCCAAGGGGTACCTACAGGGAGCGTGAGGCTATCCAGCCAACCCCTTCTGACTATCTTTCGGCCCCAGGATAGTCCAAAGTGCCTCCTGCATAACAGCCGCCCAGAGCCACGTGCTCCAAATCTCACCCTAAAACCGCACCCCCAAGAAGCTGCACCGAGCAGCATGCCGGCGGCATAAGGCGCCTCCTGCGACGGAGAGCGCAAGCGCAACTCCCAGGGCGAGCGTGAAGAACGCAGGCGGAAGCCAGGGAAAGAAACTGTCTCCCCCCCCCACACACACCATTGGACGCATGCGCATTTTGCCGAAAAGCCCTCTACGGAAGTATCGTTTTTAGCCAGAGAATCGTTCTAGTTCTATTTTCCAAGGGGGCGCGAGGGGTGGGGGCAAACAACACGTGTAGGAGCAGAACTAAGCCTTTAGAGGCATTATCTTCTTGTTTATTTTTACTTATTAATTAGATTTGCTCCACGTCCTAATGGAAACCGTAGCTGAGGCTGTTTGGGCTTTACTCTCTTTTTCTGCTGCGGACTTAGAGGTTAGGATTCCAGACCGTAAACCGCGTTGGCCTGTTCCATCAAAATCAAAGATGAATCTACTAGCACCTTAATGATTAGGAAAAATAATAATATTCGAGCGTTTAATCTTTTGTGGACTAGCTCCTTAGTCCATGGATGCTGGAATAAAGTGTGTTGTTCGTCTTTAAGGTACGAGCAAGATGGGGTCAGATGTGCAGCCTTGTAGGCTGGTCGCGGATTGAACGCCGCTATGCACAAAGTCGGCCGTGTTGTTCTGCAGATAGGTGTAAGCAATATAAGCATGGGCGAGAAAAGCGGCTCTCCTGTGCGCACTGGGCGCCTTCTGGTCCCTCAATAGTGACTTTCGGTTGGGAACCGGAAATTACTGGTACATACCCATGGTTCGATCTCTATCATCAATTTGGGAAGTGAGTGGCCATAGGCTGGTGGTAGTGTTGTAAAAGCAAGCTTGTTTCCATGCAAGTGAGCCGAGCTTGAGGTTCCAGCGTTCCCCGTGTGAATATGAAGATGCCCTTTAACAAGATCTGTTCCCCTCCCCCAATAGCTCGAGGTGCGTTTTACCTGGGGTGCCTTTTATTTTACTTTATGATTACGATTATTTCAAAATATATGGATTCTGCAACCCAAAGCACTGGATTGGTTTCAGTGGTCTTGGAGTAACTGTCAGATTGTACTATTTAGATGCATGGACACTATTAGCAAAAAATCCATATTATCCTATTGCCCAATTATTCTGTTTGTGGCCTTTGGAGAGGACCTGTGAGATATGAATATCCTCTGTGTGTGATAATGTATTTCACACAGATGTTAAGGTAATAAATATTTTATTAGAGAGCTGTAAATCTCTGCCTATAACCCTGAGACCTCCATCCAAAGTGTGGACATTATAAAACAGCAGTTTACCATGACTCTTAGAATCATAGTTGGAAGGGGCCTTCAGGGTCATCTAGTCCAACCTCCTGTGCAATGCAGGAACTCACAACTACCTGCCCACCCACAGTGACCCCAATTTCATGCCCAAGTGATTCCTCCACCAAAAATCTCCATAATCCAGCCTGGCCTGGAGGAAATTCACCTACTATGCTGCAAAAACTTCAACAAGAGGATATTACCACAACAAAGCATGCAGCTCATTTTAATGGTGGCCCATATTATAGTAGTAATCCCTCTGCAGTCATACAGGAGAATAAAAGGAAAAACAAGCATTTTCTTTTATAACAATCACTAGATAGGAAGTCTTGCTAACAAGGACAAGTGCATAACACTTGGCTATGCATTCCATAAGGATAGATTCAAATGAGTAGCCATGTTGGTCTGAAGTAGCACCTTTAAGACCAACAAAGATTTATTGAATAAATCTTTGTTGGTCTTAAATGTGCTAGTTGTCTCTGATTTACTTGGCTATGCAGTGATTAAAGGGAAAGGAACCTGAAAAAAAAAAGATGGAACCACAAACTTGTGTAGGGAAGGAGTTTCACATACAGAGGGCAGCAAGAGAGAATAAGATGGGAGCTTGCTAAAGAGCAAGGAATCTTCTGGTTGCTGATGGTGAGAGGGGAAGAAGCAGAAATCTTTGGTGAAAACACAGCAAGAAACATGAGCCAAAACACAGGGGAAGGTCATGGTTGTGGAGAACTTTGTGCTGGAGATGGAACCCAGTGTAGGGACCTGAGAAGCAGCATTGCAGATATATTGTAGTCCTATTACTTTAATGCAGGAGTTCCCAACCAGGGGTCTATAGACCCTGGGAATCCAAGCTAAGGAACTGGCTGCCTCCACCCATATGTAGGGAGGCCATGGGTGTAAAAATCAAAGAGGAGTCGGTTATGGCATGGTACGTGTGTGTGTGTCTGAGCTATATGGCTGGTCAACCACCCTGTCCATTGTACTTGGGATTCTGATTCTGACCTCTTTCTGGCCTATATGTAGCAAAGCCACCATAGTGGTAAAGGTGGGGGGAAACAGCAAAGGGTATAGATGGTTATGACACCTCTGGGGGGGGGGGTGGCAGGGAGGCATACCCAGCTGACATAACTTCCAGGGGTTATGAAGCCTGAAAAGCTTGTTTCAGGGGCTCCTCCATGGTCAAAAGGTTGGGGGGGGAAACTGCTTTAATGATTACATATATCACACATTCCAGAGCCTCCTGACCGTATATGAAAACTAATCAACTGAATTGATCTACATGCATTATATATTTCCCACAGAAAGATGTTTTAACAGTGATTGTTTGGAATCTCTTGATTTCAATGGTGAAAACAAACACTACGAAACAGGGTACTGTATTGCTTTTGAGAGCTGCATCTTTAACATTAAGGACTTCCAATAATTAAGTATGCCTCTCTCTGTCTTACTGCCCGAAGTATTACTAATAAGTAAACTAAAATGGTATGTTCTCTGTTTTGCCAGAGTTACCCATTCTGCTCTGGCACAGCCTGACTCATCAGCAATCCAGTGGAACTTTCCATCAGGCAACATTTGCTACAGCATCATTCTAGCCTACTTCCTTTAGGTGGAGCTTACAGGGAAGCCTGCTGAGCACGTTTGGAGAAGAATCGGCCATGTTCTCTTCCAGTGAATCACAGTAATCCTAATTGCCACACTCCAGAATCCACTATGTGACAGACTGGGACGACAAGTGGTAGCAGTTAGGAAGTCATTGGGGCAAAATTATAAGACTATGTAACACTTCTCAGATAAAGAAAACCAATGTAATACCTTTGTTGATAATTCTGCCCCGTATACTTCTGGAATAAAAATATTAGGAGCCATAGATACCCGTAGAAATGATCCATAGGGGGAAGGCACTCAACAGGGCCCCTGGAATTTCAGGGCCTGTTGCACATGCCATATAAATTGCCCCTGCAGCAAACTATACAGTAGGGATCTCTGATGTGGTGCCTGTGCTGCCACGATGTCAGATAGCACTTTGAGTGTCCTAGAGTTTTTAGAAAGGGGCCAGGGCCAAGTGAGGCTTCAGTCCAGCAAGACTTCTGATTGGCCATTGCAGATTTGATTAATCTAAAAGATATTTGGCTGCAGCTGCTGCCACAGCAATGAGGATCTTTACCATGTGACTGAAGATGTGGCAGCCATTTTGTGTCTGGTTTAGCCTCTTGGGGCAGCCATTTTGTGGCTGTGCCCAACACCGTTAGAATTCCAGAGGTGCCCACAGGCTTAAAAGGATAGGAGAGCCCTACTATACACAGTAGTATAGACCACAGTCCCTTTTGAATAATTAAGTTTTATATTTTGTAGAAAGGCTGAAGCATAGGAGACTTTTTGACTGCCTCAGGTACTGCTCCACAAGGAAGAGGCCACAATGGAAAAAGCACATGTACAGAAAGTTGCTGGTTGATACCTACCTGCAGAAGGCCCTGTTCCAATGAGCAGAGGCGTCATAGCAGAGCACAGGAGATGGTCTTGCAGTTATGACGGTCCAAGAGGCTTTGTATGTGATAGCCAACACCTTAAATTGAGATTTGTAACTGATGGGCAGCCAGTAGAGTGACTGAACGGGAACAATATGCATGTCCCATCTAGCTCCTGACAACAGCTAAGCAGCGTCAGCATTCTGCACTAAAGCATTCTAAACTAATAGTTTCTAAACGGTTTTAAGGGAAGACCAATGTACAGTGCATTGCAGAAGTGTAGTCTCCATGTCACTGTGGCATGGATTCAAGGCATCATTTTTTGAATCTAGGATGACTTGGCAGAATGCCTGCATTAACTTGCTTTTCCAGCAATAAAGTTGGGCTCAGTCTAACACAGAGGCTCTTAACTGAGTGGGCTAAGGTGACATTAGCCCAATTAGATATGGAGAGGATATCCAAGACCTCTGGCTTCCCAATGAGTAATTGTCAGCATATCCCAGTTTAAATTATACCTAAAGCATCAAATTGTTTTAAATCCATGCATTAATGAACAAAGTGGCATGATGTTTTAGTAAAAAAATGATCAGACTGGGATTGCTTTGTTTTAGAATATCCTGATTCAATTAAAAAACTAGGTTTTGGTAACTTAGGCTGTAGTGTAGAGTAGCGATCCCCAACCTGTGGGCTGTGGACCACATGTGGTCCTTTGACTAATTGGAGGTGGGCCCCGAATGATGCCTTCTCCCCCCCAGCCCTTTACAACACACTTCATTGTTGTGGCATGTCTGTATCTTATTTTGAAGGGATGTTTAAACATTACCATAGCGATCAGAGCGTGCTAGGGCAGTGGTTGAGAGTGGAGGAGTAAACTACCCCCCCACACCAGGCCTCAGTAAAAGGCGTTGAGTGGTCCCCGGTGATAAGGTTGGGGACCACTGGTGTAGAGGACACTACAAAAATGCTTAGTTTTTACTATAGATTTAAGTATGCTCCGGTTCATATATATAGTATAGTATAGGCTTTCTCAACATGGGTTTTGTGAAACCATGAAGTTTGACAGCCCTGGGTTTCCTGAATCTATGGGAGTTAATTTTTAAAATTTGTCAAACCTCATTATATAATTATTAATTTATATTACCTGCTGCTCTCATAAAACATCTCATGGTGGGTTATAAAATGTATCAGTTGATATGACCATACATGGTCATGTTGACCCCCCTCTTCCCTCCCAAAATGGCCAAGGAGCCCGGAAGGGGCAGGAATCCTGGGTGGGCGTGTATACAACTATGTCTCCCAATCATATTGGGATCATGCCACTTCTGGGGTTTCTTGAAACCTGAAGAATGTTTCAGGGGTTTCTCATTGGTAAAGTTGAGAAAATTTTATCTAGCCCTATTCAACATTACAACAGAAATGTGAAGATGGCAGATTGTTTTATGTAAATTTATATAGCCAGTTTTAAACCGAGGGGTGTGATGAACTATCAAGTACAATATATTTGACCCAATTTAACTGCTTGATCAATACTTATTTGTAAGTTGTAGCTAGAGATGTATGCTTGGCTACATCTGATGTGGAAATATGCCTGAAAAAATTGGGAGCAAGCAATTTAACGTTCTACAAGGCAGTCCCCCCCTCCCTTTTCCCAGGCAAAAGGTGGAAGTAGGAAAATGTCACAGACAAGTGACATCAGAAGAACTGATGCAGTAATTTAGGGTCTACCTGGCTCTTGTGAGCTGCCACTGGCCCTGGGGGGTCTCTGTTGGACTTCTCTGAACTACCATTGGTTATGTTGAACTTGCAAGTCTCCCCATTATCTTGTTTTGATGCTGGTTTGTTAGGCTTACCACATTATCTTGTGGTTCTGCTGAGATCCTTGGTTGCCTTATCAGAGACAATCAAATCTGGACATTCACAAATAGTATACACTAAAGTACTCATGAAAGCATTAGGTTCATACCAGTGAAAACGCAACACATTCCATTTTCAAATATTTTTATTGGAAGGCCATGCATTGCCTCCAGTTGCTGTATTTCAAATCACTGTACATTTACTTTGTGAAAACACTGCCTGCATTTTCTAGTACAAAAAACTAAAAATTGTTTCAGGAATGTAGAGAATATGAAACTTAAATAGTGGAAAAGTGCACCATAATTACTGCTGCACTGCAGACATTGCTGCCTGTTCCACAAGATTTTAAATAACTATCCTGTCTCAGTAACACACAATATAAAGAGCAATTATGAAAAAACAAGACACTTAAATATACTTCTAAGTTATTGGGTATAATTTGCTGGCAGTGGATAGCCTATCATTGGTGTTGCACCAGTTGCAGGGTATGCGTACTGCTGTTGGTTCATTGCACCGTGCATGTTTGCCATGTTATTTCCGTACTGTTGGTCATAGCCATTCTGATAAGCTGGAGTGCCAGCCCTGAAGCCACCCTGCATGCCAGCTGCTCCAAAGTTGTTTCCAAAGGCAGTTCCATTACCAAAAGATTGAGCACCATAGCCACCATTCTGAGCTTTTGCGCCAAAATCTCTCTTGCCCACTGCACCATAGGTTCTTTCAAAGTTTTCCCTCTCTCTAAAACCAAATCCACCTCTTTTGCCCGTAGAATATCTGTCACGTCGGTCACCTCTGGAACGACCTGCAAAGATAAAACAAAAGATTTGGAAGCAGGTTCCCTATAGGCAGGAATACATGCATCATACAGCAGTACAGGGAATTCAACTCTTCCAAAATGTTTGATTTCAGAGAGGTGTTGAATTCCAGCACAAATTTGCGTTACATTGCAGCTTTCAGTTTGTTTGATAAAACAGCAGAAAAGGTAAGCTAGTATTTAATTGATCAAAAGAATTCTGATGTAACAGCTATAGCTAAAGTACAATTAATAAAATTAAAATTTACCTGAACCTCTGTCTTCAACCAACTGGAGCAATTTGGGGTTGATTGCTTGATTAGCTTCACGAAGTACAGAGATGAGGTCGCTTACTTGCTTAATATTATTAGGTGTAAAAAACGTGTATGCTGTGCCTGTTTTGGTACTGCGGGCAGTTCGTCCAATTCGGTGGATATAGTCCTCAGAGGAGTTAGGGTAGTCATAATTGATGACAAATTTCACATCTTCCACATCTGTAAAGTGTTGCAGTGCAGCAAAAGCAATGTACACAATTTTGCACACCACAACAGCCAGATGAAAAAGCAAGTTAGACAATAATAGCTGTAAGATGCTAACTGCTGCAAAGAATGTTAATTATCTATTTCTGCAAAACAAAAAAAAAGTTCCTGTGAACAAGGATGCATATTGCCTCTGACCTTTTGTAATTCACCCTGTGATCTAAAGCCTTACCACAGAACGCCCTACAAGTCAAGTGACATCTGAATGCTTCTTGCAGTAAGACCACTAAGTTCACAGTAGCCTCTTCATGTGCTCCCAAGGACCTCCATATAAAAGTGAGGTCTTGCCACACACCAGAAGCTTTAAAAGATGGCCACACTGCTTGTCTTGCCAAGACCTATCAACCGCAGCTGCAAGAAAAACATACCTGTCCTCAAAAGGTCATAAAGTTGTTTTCATGCACTGTGTCTCGTCTAGGCAAGCGCTTCCAAGAAGCCAGCATTCACTTGAGTGTCTCTCTCTCTCTGGCAGGTCTCGACATGACGGTTACGGTATAGTTGACGGAGGAACTCCAGGTTTGAAAAGCCAGTGCTTTCCCACCCCAACTTGTAAATGAGAGGTGGACTTTCAAATTTCATGTGCCAGTACTCACCAATTTGTACAAGGCTCAGGACATTTTAAAGCTGCTCTCTCCATTTCAAGGGTTGGAAAAAAAGAGACCACTGTAGTTTAAGTATTCTTCGACATTTCAGCAAAACTCACTGAAATCCAAAGACTCATGGACCACAGCAAACAGTATGCACACAAACTAAACAGCAGTGCACCATGTCAGTCATGCAAAATCATGGAACAGTGAAAATAACCAGGCAAAAGTGAACTGTGATTGAAGCTACCATTCCATGAGAGAACAGTTTATGGGGTCGTAGTTTTAGTCTTTGCCTTTTGAAGATTACTGGCACACAATGCTCAACCTTCACCTCTCTATTGGACTGGAAGCGTCCAGACGATCACTTCCACTAGTCCTTCATCCCCCTCGAGTCCTCCGATTGTCATGCCTAGGCCTTGCCACAAAGACTGCACCTTTATGTGAAAAAAACTTAGAAAAATGCAGAGGTTAAAGAAAGCAATACACTTTCTTTAATTAAAATGTAGCGCCCAGCAAGATATTACTAACCTAGACCTCTGGAAGCAACATCAGTGGCAATAAGGATAGGAGCCTTCCCATGTTTGAATTCTGTAAAGACAAGACAAAGTATTTTTTAACACCCAACATCTGGGAGAACAGCCGCCCTTTTGAATACCCACCAGACCAAATCACTCACCATTTAAAACCCAGTCTCGTTCCTGCTGACTTTTGTCACCATGTATACCCATTGCTGGCCACCTGTAATTATATTTAAGTTTTTGTCATTAGTGACATAAATCACTAGGTGTTAATGAGTGATCCCTGACACCCCCCCCATGCCACAGAGGTATGATTAACACATGGTACCTTTGCATCAGAACCCACGTTTAGATAATTCTACTTGACTCTTTTGTATAGAATAGTTGTGTACTAGTAAAGTATAGCAAGACAATACTACAAAAAGTTTCCCCACATTAGTATCAACAGTCTAGTGTAGCAAGAAGACTTTGGGATATCAAAGAACATTGTACAGCTGTACTATACCAAAACTACAATTCAGCAACTAAAATTGAACCAACAGAGCTAGCTGCACAGGCTTACCTAGCTGGTACATATTTCAAATTTAAGGCTGCAATGTACCTGTAAACACAAAAACTGGTTTATGTCACAGGGACCAAATCCTTACCCATCTCGCCTCATTTTTCTAGTAAGGTCATCACATCTTCTTTTGGTTTCCACGAACACAATTGTCTTGTTTTCTTTCTCACTCATAATCTCCTCCATCAACCGAATAAGCCTTTCACAAGAAAAACAGACTGGTCAGAGGACTGAGATTGTGTGCAATTTATGTTGTTCTAACAGAAGACCCAAGAGTCCTGTCAATTTTAACAAGCTTTGTAGTTTTATAACACAATTTCAGTTATGCCTTACGGTTGAAACCGAAAACAAACCTTTCCTGTTTTACTTACTTATCATCTTTCTCTACATCATGACACACATCCACTATCTGCAGAATATTGTGGTTTGCACTCAGCTCCAGTGCACCAATGTTGATATGCACATATTCCTTTAAGAAATCTTCTGCAAGCTGCCTCACTTCCTTAGGCCATGTTGCACTCCACATCAATGTCTGTCTGTCAGGCTGAAAATAAATTGACATTTAATATTAAAGACAGTTTAGCCTCCCTTCCGCACCATATTTGAGTGGATGAAAATTTGAAATGGGCAACAATCAAGATTTCAAATATGATTCCCCAGTTATCAAGTGAAATGTGACCATCTATACTTACTCTAATCTGTTCTACAATTTTTCTAATTTGAGGTTCAAATCCCATATCAAGCATCCGGTCAGCTTCATCAAGTACAAGGTAAGTGCATCTCCTGAGGTTAGTCTTTCCAGCTTCCAAAAAATCTATGAGTCTTCCAGGTGTTGCAATGCAAATTTCCACACCTGAAGCAAAGAAATAGCCATTTATTTAATTTATTTAAGTGGTCCATAGAGCTATTAGACTTGACATCTACCATTTATAGGCTGACTTTATACCTCTTTCCAGGTCACGTATTTGTGGTCCCTTGGGAGCACCTCCATAAATACAAGTAGACTTCAAACGGCAGGCTCTACCATATTCTGCAGCCACTTGCTGCACTTGCTGAGCAAGTTCTCGGGTTGGTGCCAGCACCAGACACTATGAACAGAAGTGCAAATATAGAATCAAACTGCACTCTGGAATGTTCAACGTAATTCATATTTTACAAATTCAGGTGTTGTACATTGAAGCAATGAGCTGTCTCAATCTGTTAAACTTTAGTACTAGCAGTTATCACTGTGACCAATAGCTGGCTCTTATCAGTAATTTTCACAGAAAGAAAGAACATCCATCCAAGCAGCATGGCTTCCCTGCCTCCCCTCATCTTGTTGTGGCCCTTAAAGGCTCTGAAAGTTGCACGGGGTGTGGGGGGGGGGCAGGGAACCACCATAAAATCTGAGGGGGGAGTCAAGCATTTGCAGAGAGATGCTGGAATCAGTGAGGATTCTATTGGATCAAAGCCCATGTCTTTGTTAACTTTCCAAATCTATTAGTAAAAAGATATAGCAGACAAAAAAAATTACCTGGATAGTCCAAAGCATTACTGGTAATTCTACAGCAATAATACTCAAGAACTAACAAATAGAAAGGACATTTAAGTTTCACAATGTCAATGTCAATACTTACAATAGGTCCATCTCCTCGCTCCAGGAATGGCTGATGATTTATATGGACTATGGCAGGCAACAAATACTGTTGAGAAAATAAAAATACAAGTCATGTCTACAGAACACTCAAAACTGGAACTCCAAATGTTATAGAAATCAGGCTGTAAGTAGATTACAGAATATTTTAATATGCATTAATATCTATACTATTTATTATTATATCCAGCCATTACTCACAGAAAGTGTTTTCCCTGATCCAGTTTGTGCTACGCCAACCATATCCAGTCCACTCAAGGCAACAGGCCAACCTTGTGCCTGAATAGCAGTTGGTTCAGTAAAGTTCTGTCTTTGAATTACCTCCATAACATTTGCTATGAGACAAAAATGAATTGGTTAAGCTTCATGCATATTACCAAAGACTTATTTTATTCCCAGTGGTTGTCCTACTTACCAGGAAAGTTAGCTTCATAAAAGTTCATAACTGGCTTTGGACAGCTATGGCCTTTAACTGTAATTTCTTTGCTTGCTCTGTATTGTTCAATCTCTTGCTGTAAAGAAAGTCAAAGCCACCTAGTCAATACAGCTAGCCTAAATTTGTATTGTTACAATAATCCTACTGTAGTTACAAAGATCAATATCAAATACATTTTGGGTTCACATTACATTAGATCAACACATTAGTCTATAGCATTATTATTTTAACAACGCGACCTCAAAGAACATTAAATACAACAAACTATTCATACCATAGCACGTCTTGCCACATCAGGATGTTCCTGGTAGAAGTTCTTCTCAAACTTGGGAAGCTCATCTAGATTCCATTTTTTCTTGGTAAGCTTTTCTCCAGGATTTCCAAACTTCTTTCCGCCTAATGATCCCCCTCTACTTCCCCCAAAACGCGGGCCACCAAACCTGCCAAGACAAATTTTACACATAAGAGGCTCAAATAAACAGCACGTTTAAAGAGCTGCGGTAACATTCTCATTTATGTCTACAAGCCTGAATGCTAATAGGGCAGATCAAGAATACTTTTAGGCAGGCAGGCAGGAAACCGTCTTCAGTATCTAAACACGTATCGGCAAGCCGATCAACACCATCTTGTTACCACAAAACAAATTTTCCTAACTGCTAGGCACTCCCCCCTCGGCTTCGTTTCCAAAGAGGCGGGTCATGATTACGAAACCTACAGGATGCCGGCAAGACGCTGGTTTCTTTGAAGCAACCATCACTTCCCTTTACTGGGGGGGGGGGCAGTTTCTCTAGCGCCTTCACACTTGGCTGAACTATCGGCAGCGGTCCTCGCCTCTCCCCCTTCCCTTAAATCCCCCCTCGGGAAACCGAGGGCTGCCCAGGCGAGGGAGGGAGGGAGACGCCGGCCGCGCCGATTCCCCACACAAAGGAAAGGCAGCCGAGGGGACTGCGGCGTTTCCCTTTTGTTTTTTTTTTCCCGTCTACGCCACATTTTCTCGCAGGCGCATCCATTTTGACTCCTGGGCGGGGAGCGAGCGAAGGGGGAAGCCAGAGGAGGGAGGAACAAAGGCGGGAGCAGCCGCCGCCGGCATTTTGATTTTCCCTTTAGTCACCGCATGGCGGGGCCAGCCATTAGCGTGCGCCCGGATGAGACAAAAGGCAAATGGAAGGCGGCTCGAGAGCGGGAGGGGAGGCGGCGGTTTCGCGCGGACGGTCTCCCCGCCCCCGCACAGAAACCCATTTCCCCGCACGGCACTTGGGGCGCATTTGCTTCCTCCCCGGCGCTAGGCTAGCGGGAGACGGCCTCGGGACGACACCCCCCCCTCCCTCCCGCCGGGACCCCCGCCACAAGGACATCCGCCGGAGAATCCCCCCCCACCCGGCCGCCGCATCCCCCCTCTGCCCCCAACCGCGGTCTTCTGCGCAGGCGGCAAAAATCGAGGGCTCGAAAAAAAAATTCCCCGTTCCGTCTCCGCCGCCATTTTAACTACTCTGCTCTTCGATGCCGGCTGGCGAGGACCGCTCGCCCTGCCCTGCCCCCTCCCCCGCCGTCCGGGAGCCAAGCTCGCTAAGCCCCCCGGCTCACCCGCGATCCCTCTCACTGGAATACCCAGGCATGACGAGAATGATGATCGAGACGGTCTCAACGACGATGGGGAGCGGGCAAGACCGGTCAAAACCTCACGCCGATGACGAGGGCGACTAAACCGGGAGTGTCCGAGCAGGCGGACGCCGGTTATATAGCCGGCACCGCGGCGAATGTTGGGAAGCCGGCTCGTGACGTCATTAAGAGCACCGCCCCCTCTCGTTCTAGACTCGGGCGAGCGGCTGAAGATTCTCTGCGCTTCCCCAGGGGGGCGGGGCTAAGGCTGGGCCTCTCCGTTGGCATAGGAACCCCGCGCTCCGGTCGGCCGAAGCGGCTGCCTGGCGCGCCGGTTTTTCAGCTCTCGGGAATAAGCGGAAGCGCTCGCTCCAGCCCTGGCTGTCATCCGCGCTGCTTCCCACTCTCAGCTGTTGCACACCGCGCAGCCTGGACCATCCCCCGCCCTAGCCCCGGCCTTCGGAGGCTTTCTGTTTCTCGCCCACCCCACCCCAGAACCCGGGTCCTCCACGCCTGCGCACATCGCTTTGTCTCAGGGGACGTTGCAGCTTTGTGCTCGGGTAGACGGGGAGGTATTTTCCGCTTGCCTAGCAACCTTTTGCGGGCAGAGAAACGGCCTTTACGGTTAATAATAAAAAATAGTTAACGACAACACATTATGATAGTTTTTAATAATAAAAACGTTGAGTGTCTCCATATGATTTGTCATAAAGGAAAGAAGCTCAAGACTTGCAATGGTCTATTTCCATCATTTAAAATTCCTCTTCTCTTTTTGTTAGGTAATATTTGCTAGTGGAGAGAATGAAGCTCTTGGTAATCTTCTGAATAATTTTCAAATAATAATTATATCAAAATATGGTGGCATTACATAGTCAGTATATTTGCAGTATAGAAGGGTAGCCATGATTACCTTTAAGCATTCAATAAATGGATGAATGTACAGGATGAGAACCTGCAGTTTGAATAACATGAAAATAAAAAATCGTGGTTAAAGAGGGCAGTAAATAGCTGTACTGTACAAGCGAACAACTAATAACACTTTCTTAAATTCTGAAAGTAATCAGACTTTATATTAAACATAACAGGAGGAGGAAAAGGAGGAACTGTACTAATATTCAGGATTTCCATGGAGAAGTTCTGGTTCTGAGATATAACCTGGCAAGGAAAGGGTATCCTAAAACAACAATGCTATCATTTCCTGCAAGAGGGAGATGCTGCTTGGGGGGAAATAATGATCCAATAAAGGTTACATATATACGGTGGTGGTTGTTGTCAGCCATTCAGTCAAGTCAGATTCTTGGCAATCCCATGGCTATCTGTATTTATAATAACATCAATGTTGGATTTAAAAGAAGCATTTATAGAACCGGAACATGTTGTATGATATACCCTCATGTGACAAAAAAGGCCATTAATGCTTTTAAGAGCACAAGTTTGATGGAGAAATTAGTACATGAGAACACATTTTGATCTACTAACCCATAATAAACCTTACCAGGATCTAGTTTGCCAAGTGGTCTTCCCTGTAGAAATTCTTCTTTTTGAAAGATTCACAAACTACATGAAGGATTTTATCAACCCATATGACACTCTAAAATATTGTACAATTATCAGCTCTGATTGGGTGGTTTATGTGATCAGATCTCCATATGGGAAATCACGTGGGTAAAACAAAAAGGAAGATTAAGGTGCACATTAGGTAACAAACATAATATCGTACTTTTAAAAAAGGTGCATCATTAGTACATTTTTTAGAACACATTCATGACCTGGCTGATTTCATTTTCTGAGTTATATATAGAGCTGATATCCAAAGCAATACTTCTTAAAAGGGAAGCTGGGGGGATTCTTAAGTTGACAATCTTGATACCACATGAGTTAAATGAAAACATACATGTTAGCTTATGGAAGAGGATAGGAGCTCTTTCTAATGTCAGTAAAAGATAGGACTTGCAAAAATGGTTTTAAATTACAGCTAGAAGGGTACCTGCTGGATATTAATTTTTTAAAAAGGTTTTTTACAGTAAGAATAGTTCAGCAGTGAGGTTGGCTGCCTAGGGAGGTGGTAAGCTCCCCCTTACTGGAAGTCTTCAAGCAGAGTATAAATCCTTCCCCCCGCCCGCCGCCCCAAGGAAGCATAATGCAAAATAAATAGAGGTTATTACTATACTGGAGTAAACTCATCTTCCCACTTTACAGACTATTCTGATCCCAATAACTCCATATCTACATAGTAATAATAATACTAAATGTAAACCTTATTTTTATACCCTGCCCTTCCTATGGGGTTCAGGGTGGGTAACAACACAATTTACAGGCTGTAAAAAACTAAAAGCAGTCATCTCAATTTCCTCTGAGAAAATTTACAGTCAAATGGGGGGGGGGGGGAATTCAGACATTTCAGAGCAGGTCTTCCTTAGTTTCCAGTAGCATGGCCAGATCTTCTTGGTCCCTCCAGGACCTGACCATATGCCTGGTGGAACAGCTCTGTCTTACAGGCCCTGCGAAACTGGTTAAGGAGCTGCAGGGCCCTGAACTCTTTCAGTAAAGAGACTCTGATCGAGGCCAATTTCACCTTCTTTGGTTAGGGAATCCTAAGCGGAGTCTGCTCTTAACAGTCCTTGGGGAAGGGAATAGATAGTCTTGTAGATACATCGGTCCCTGACTGTTTAGGGCTTTGAAGGTTACTGTCAACACTCTGAACTTGATCTGGTCTACAATTTGGAGCCAATGCAGGTGGGCAAGAATTGGTGTCACGTGAGCCCTACATTTTGGACCAGAGGGAGTTTCCAAAGCAGTCCCAGGAAAAGCCCTATGTAGAGTGAGTTGCAGAAATCTAATCTAGAAGTGACTGTTACATGGATTACCCTAGCTAGGTCCAAAGTCAAGAGGGGGTCTGCAGTCTTGATTGGTGGAAATGAAAGAATATCAGGTGAGTGACATTTGTGAGCTGGGCCTCCATTGAGTATCAGGCCCAAGCGATTGATAGAAGACACTAGTGTTAACTGGACTCCACCAAGGGCTGGGAGATGTATCACCAGTGTCTATGTGATAACTCGGCCAAAGGACCTTTGTCTTGGCTGAATTCAACTTGGCCATCCATAAGCAGAAATAGTTGGGTCTCATCAGCATACTGGTGACATCCCAGCCCGAAACTCAAGATCAACTGGGCGAGGGAGCGCGGAACTGGATGCAGAGGATGGCAGTGGGGGATGAACTATTGGATTCCTGCGAGCTCCCCTGTGGGGTTCCACAGGGGGCGGTACTCTCCCCCACGTTGTTCAGCATCTACATGTGCCCTCTGGCCCAGTTGGTTCAGGGTTATGGGCTAGGGTGCCACCAATATGCGGATGGCACCCAGCTCTATCTCCTAACGGACGGACGGATGGACTCCCCCCCCAGATACATTCACCAGTTCTTTGGAAGCAGTGGCTGGATGGCTCAGGCAGAGTCGCCTGAAACACAACCCCTCCAAGACGGAAGTCCTGTGGCTGGGAAGAAGAGGACAGGATCAGGAAGCGCGTCTCCCATTCCTGAATGGTGTACAATTAACATCTACACCAGTGGTCAGGAACTTGGGAGTGACTTTTGATGCCTCCCTGTCTATGGAGGCTCAGGTCACGAAAGTAGCCCAGACAGCTTTTTTTCATCTTTGCCAGGCCCGGCTACTAGAGCCCTACCTGTCCTTGGAACACCTAGCCACTGTGATCCATGCAACGGTCGCTTCCAGACTAGAGTACTGTAACTCGCTCTACGCAGGTCTACCCTTGGCTGATCTGCAAGTTACAGCTGGTACAAAATGCAGCAGCTAGAGTCCTCACTAGGACACCTTGGAGGGCCCATATTCAGCCGGTACTCCGTCATCTCCATTGGTTACCAGTCTGTTTCCAGGTCAAGTTTAAGGTGTTGGTATTAACCTTTAAGGCCTTACGCAGCTTGGGTCCTATTTACCTGTGGGATCGTTTGGTTGCTTATGCCCCCCCCCACAGGGCTCTCCGCTCTGCAAGTAAGAATCTACTAACTGTCTCGGGCTCTCAGGATGTTCGCCTGGCCTCGACCAGGGCCAGGGCCTTTTTGGTTCTGGCCCCAACCTGGTGGAATGAGCTCCCGGAGGAGCTAAGGGCCATGTCGGAACTACCATCTTTCCGCAGGGCCTGTAAGACGGAGTTCTTCTGCCAGGCGTATGGTTGAGGCCAGGGCAGAGCCTGGGTTCCATCCAAGATCCCTAATCCATCAGCCAGTTTTTCTCTCTTCTCTCTCTTACAGAATTAACGTCTGACCTCTCTCTGAACAAGCGGGGAAAGTGGGGAGAGTTATAGAATAGGATGCCATCTTTTTATTGCAATAATGGGGTATTTATGGGTTTTATGTGATTTTACTGTGATTTTATATTTTATTGTGAACCGCTGTGAGACCTTTTGGCGAACTGTGGTATATAAATCCAACTATAATATAAATAAATATAAATAACATTGGGGAGAGTATCACCCCTGTGGGACCCCACAGCTGAGGGCCTGTTGCTGGGAAACACTCTCCCCTATTGCTACCCTCTGTCTCTGACCTTGGAAAAACAATTGTGACCACTTTAGGGCCATGCCTCAAATCCCTATGTTGACTAGGCAGTGTCCCAAGATTTCATGATCAACCATGTTAAACACTATTGTCAGATGTAACAAAAACAGCAGCGCTGACACTCCTAGATCCAGTTTTCTCTGAAGATCCACTGTCAGGGCAACCAGAGCCTTCTCCATCCCATGGCCAGGCCAGAAACCAGACTGAAATTTGTCAAGTGCTGACATTTCTTCCAAGAACCCCTGTAGATGTTTTGTGACCCCCTCCCCCTTTCAATCACCTAAAACTAGATGTGAAACTAGGTGGTAATTGGCCAGCTCAGAAGGATCCAGCCCTTGTTTTTTCAATAGCGGCCTAGGTAATTATATGAGTACCACACTTCTATATAAGCATGTGAAACACTTTAAACATGTGAATCAGCTTGGGTAAAACAACAAATTCTTTGAAGCTAAGCAGTGTCAATTCTTGGAGGGGAAACCACCAAAGGCTCTGCAGAGGAAGACAATGGCAAACCATCTGATTCTGTTGCCTTTAAAGGTCCTTGCTGGGTTGCCATAAATTGGCACTTTACACACACACAACAGACACATTCAACTAGGTAGCTATCTTGGCCAGATGCAGGAGAACAAAATTTGCATCCAGTGGCACCTTTAAGTCCAACAAATTTTTATTCAAGATAGAAGATTTGTGTGCAAATACACATTTCTTCAGATGCAATTAAATAGAAATTACTAGTCCGTAATATAAGTAGGGGGTGAGCAGTAAATCAGTATGCAGCACAGTGAAGATGAAGATGCCAGCATCAATCAAATAGGAATAACAAGCTTCGTTTATCTGGGGATCCTTTGTTTGCACTTAATTCCCGGGGTGGGGAAGAACACGGTGAAAGAAAGAAATATGTCAACATTTGAGATTGAGGCGCAGATAGATCCTTAATTGCGGGATGTTGTCCCCAGCTGATAATTTGTTCAACATGCACACCTGACATTCAAACCCAGACTTTGCTGGGACTGGAAACATACGTCTCCGTTTGGAACACGCTGTCTTCCCGCCCAGTACCCTGCTTGACGCGCCGTAATCGACGTTGCCTTGACACCTTTGCGGAGAAATGCCAGAAATCCCGCCAACACCCACAACCCTATTGCCACCGCAACCAGCCCCGACACAAAATAACACCACGCCGTAACTCGACGCAATAACCCGGATGTAGGCTGCTGAGGCGAGGGGAAGAAGGCGGGCTCTCCCACCACGTGAAAGGAAATCCTGCCCTTTCCGCCTCTGGCGAGCCAATTAAAACGCACGGAGCCGTGGATCGGTTAAGGGGTTTAAATCTCCCGGGGCTTCGGCGGAGGGCTTGACTCGCTGTACTGTGGGTGGCTTGGCTGGCAGTGGCAGAGCGGAAGGAAGGAAGCCGTCTGCGCTTCGGCGGCGATATGGGTGACCCAGAAGACAGAGGTGGGTGGGGTGTCCCCTTCCCTTTGGGGCTCCGTGGAGGGAGGGCTTCCATTTCCCAGTTGCACTAGAGTGGGTAGCCGTGTGGGTCTGAAGTAGCGCAACAAAATCCAGTCCCCTGGCACCTTTAAGACCAAGGTGTGGGCTTTAGTGGGCACGCAGACTTCCTCGGACAATTTTCCAGTTGTGTTCTATTTTAACGCTTCTGTGACTCCCAAGTGTTGATGGGTGTGAATCTTTGAGGTAATATGTATGTCACAAAACCCTGTGCTTCTTTAACACTTTTAATGTACTGTTGAATTTTTCCATTCTCTGCCCCCCCAAAAGAACCCCGTATATGCTTCTGTTTAAGTAGCCAGCTATTATATATAAAAGCCCATTTTTGTTCGTTTTTTTCTTGTGTCACATACTAATTGCCTCTGCTTTGCGTCTTAGTGTCGTCTCAAGTCTTTTGTTGATGATGTTGTTGAATTCTTAATCTCTAAGGTAAACAGTACTTTATAGCAAGCAAACAGTTGGGCTGGCCATCTTGAGCTCTTTTGCGGGCTTCTTGTCTGATGTCCCTCTTTAAGTGGAATGTATTAGGCAGAATGTATCTGTTTATGCTACAGTTGATCCCATTCCTCCTGCAGTTTCTGCAGCTCGATAATAGTGGTACAAATGACAATGTCAATCTGATCTGTTTTCATATCCTTGCCTAAATTAACATAGTATGGGCTAATTGAGATCTGGAAATTGAGAAGAAATCTTTTAAAGGAAGGCTTGAATCTTGGATTTTTATATTGGACCAACTGGTAGACTATGATGAGTTTTCTTAGTTTTGCAGTTGAGTTCTAGATATGATTGTCAATGTCTGCTGGTATCTAAATATGGCCCTAAGTGTCTCAGAGTTCCTTTTACTCATGGATACTAGTTGAATTGATGCAGAAAATGAAGCCTTTGACATATGAAATAGGTGGGGCTAAGAAAGTTCTGAGATACTTTGCCTGCTCCAAGGTCACCCAGCTGGATGCATGTGGAGGAGTGGGGAATCAAACCTGATGGGGAATAAAATCTCATTCTCCAGATTAGAGGCCACTGCTCTTAACCACTACACCAGACTGGCACTCCAGTTCACTTTAGCTTGTTTGCAGTATGTAGGCCCACATAATAAACATTACATTGATACAGTCAAACCTGGTTCTCCAGATTAGAGGCTGCTGCTCTTAACCACTACACCACAATGGCTCGCCAGTTCATTTGGCTTGTTTGCAGTATACATAATAAACATTATATTGATGCACAATATCTTCTGACCTAATAAACTGCCAATAATTCACTACTATTTTAGTTATATTCTTCTTTTGCCTATTTTTCAATATCTGAAACTTTTGAGCGTATGATCTCTAACTGCCATTGCCTGATATATAGAAGCAGTTTATCCTAGTAGCACATGCTAAGGGCCCTGCAGGGCTATACAGTTAAGAGGCCTTCACACTGTGATTGTTAGGGATTTCTCAACTTTACATGCCTTGTGGACTGCAAGAACACAAACAGGTGATATGCGTGCTCTGTTACTAGCTGAGCATGCATGTGAACCAGAAGCTGCATAAGTGTGAAGGTCCCCTTAGATATTGGGGCATGGTGCTAGCGCATCTTGCCAAGTTCCAAATTTTGTTTCCGGCAAAGTGAAGCTATCAGTTGCTTCCAAAATTTAAACTGACCTGGTACGGGACCCCTGCAGTTATTTGTGCAGCACAAGTGACTGCACCAGTTGTGCTTTAAGGCCCTACAAATCTTTCAACTGCCTTTGGTGCTATGGACCCTGCTGATATATCCCATCATTCTTTCTAACTTTGCAACCTCTACATTTTAACTGCCATTTCAGATATAACAGGCTCTCATATACTTGCTGTGAAAGAGACATTTTATTTTCCACCTCAAGATCTCTGATCTGCTGTATTAATTGATTTTCTTTGTCTCTGTTCTGTCTATAGATTTCTAATCCTAAAAAATCCTCTTATATAAACTTTGAAAGTGTCCCAGATAATAGAAGAGTTGATTTTTATATGCCACTTTTCACTACCAGGAGTCCTGAAGCAGCTTACAATCACCTTTCCTTTCACTTCAACAGATACCCTGTGATGTAGGTGAGGCTGAGAGAACCTCATAGGCCAATTAATTGGAGAGAGAATATTGAATTTTTAAAAAGCTTGAATTTCTTTACCCACATCAACTTACACATTTAATCTAAACTGCATCGAATTCCTAAATATGTTAATTTAAAGACTGAAAGTGATACCTTTTGGACAGAGCATCAGAATGAAGGTTCTTGTCTACTACAAGAGGCTTTCCATTCCACCTATTATGCAAAACTGCAATCTTAGTTGTTAACATAATGAATGTAGCTGTGGAAACATCCTGTGGTTTCCCTTTTTGCTACTGGCCTCTTCTCAGTGCTGCCCCTGTTCCTGCTGCTGCACTACGATCCATGCCCAAATATCCTTTCAGTATGTCTTCCAAAAAGCCCCCAGGGTCTTTCAGTAGCTTCTGTTAGGCCTAGAAATTTTAAATTAAACTTTCATCTTTCATTTTGGACCTCCAGTTTAGCTTTGAGTGAGGCCCATTCAGGATCCCAATCCTTTAGCTCTACTGCCTCTTTCTCCAAGCTCTGCTCAACAAATTTAATTCTGCCTTCCAGCTGGTTCCTTTGTCTAACCACATACAGTTTCCTGTTTTTGCCTCTAGTCCATCCACCTTATTCATTATTAAATTACACCTGCTATTTTCTTGTCCCTTTCTTTTACAGTGTTCCAAGTGGTATTGCATCTGTTCTCATTCCTAAAAACATGGTTTTGTTCTCCTTTGCTATTTTATAATGTCAGTAGTGCCTTAAGTTCTATATGTAAGTGTGGAAAAACACCTTGGCCCCATCATAAAGTTTTATAGTCAAGCAAAATAAAGGTGAAAAAGGCTTCCATCAAATCATGTTCTTGTCCATGGACTGCTTAAGATCTATTCCATAAGCATGAGCCTTGTGTCATCTTAGTGTAATCGTTTTTTAAACAAAAAAGTCTTCAGGTACTTAGTGAATTTCTAAGGTGCAACCAGACTTTAAAATGTTTTGGCTGTGGCCAGACACAGCTATACCTCTAGCATTATCCTGTTAATTAGGGTAAAAAAATGTGGGATAGACTCTTTTATTTGTCTTTGTAGAAAATTCCATCAGGCAACAGAACAAAGTATGAGCTACTGATCAGATAATTAAGAAGCAAAACCAAAAGCAGAGTCTCCTTAATTGTCAGTGATGTCATGTAGTGAATATTATCCTTAAGCTTCCCCTACTAGCGAAACTTGACTGAAATATATTAAAAATCAAGCTACTGCTTTATAGATGCTTGTAATGATAGGCTGCATAATACTTCAAGAAAAAGTGCAATGCTTTGTTATATCAGGATAAGTTTAAAAACTTTGCTTGCCTTTTTTAATTTAGTAATTACTACTACAATGATTTGGTTACAAGAGTTACACACAATACTGTTAATAAAATAACAGGATTATTTTTCAGTGATATTGAAAATTTAAATTTTAAAGATACATTAAATAATTTATCAGTAAAAACAAATTGATTAGGATACATTTTTATAATACTGGAATAGATATTCTGATTTAAATACCTTAACTTTGTTTATATTATTGTACCTTCCCTAAAGCTAGATATTTTAATGAACATTTCAAATTTAATGAGGTAACTTCTGTGTATTCCCTCTTTTGACTATTTCTTTTCCTTCTGTTTCCACTTAAAACAAAATATAGCTAAACTTTAGAAGATACCTCTGGAAATTTTCTATTAATTCCCTACGGTCAAAATATGGTGATATATTCATGTTTGAAGATATTTGAACATTGGAGGAGTCTGTTTTAATTAGAGCATATCCAGCTGAATTATAGTAGTTACGTTTATAGAAAAATCTGGAGATAAACTGAATGAAAGAAAACCAGAACTGATAATCAAAAAATAATGTAATATCCAGATTCTATCATACACTGTGGGATAAGAATATAAGATTCTAAGGCAGTGGTAGTCAACCTGTGGTCCTCCATATGTCCATGGACTACAATTCACATGAGCCCCTGCCAGCAAGCGCTGGCAGGAGCTCATGGGAATTGTAGTCCATGAACATCTGGAGGACCACAGGTTGACTACCCCTGCTTTACAGCATTAAGCCTAATACATGCGTATTTCAATGCAGTGAGTTGTGACTCATGTAACCTTGCGCTACTGAAACTCATTAAAGGATCAGTCTGAAAGGTGACACTCAGTCTGACCGACCCATCTGCCCTTTCGGAACATCTGCCTGTGGTCCTCCAGCTGTTCATGGACTACAATTCCCATGAGCTCCTGCCAGCACTTGCTGGCAGGGGCTCATGAGAATTGTAGTCCATGGACATCTGGAGGACCACAGGTTGACTACCCCTGTTCTAAGGTATCTGTCATCACAGAACTATTATTTATACTGAATTATGTACCTCTGATGATTAATATGACTTTAAATAAACTTTCTGTGGTGCTGTTTCCCAATCAGACACTAATATGGGAATACAGCACCTCTGGCGCAAGCTGGTGCTCCAGTAAGGAAAAGGGGCAGATTCAGGGGTGAGGCAGGATTTGATTGGCTCTCTAACTTACTCAAGCCTAGAACACCCCTCCAAACCAGTGGAATTACATTGTCAAAACCCAGAACATAGGAACCCATAAAGCAGAAGACTGAGCTCACCACCACCCCCAGCATGGCCACATCTAAAAGTCCTGGTGGAGCTCAAGGTGCCAACTACAGCTGCAACCCTCCCCTCAAGGTTTTGATGTTGACCCCTGAATGCTATTTTCGCAAAAAGAACCGTGACCACCTTGGTGCTTCAAGGGATGCTGACGTGATTTTGAAGAAATAAGCCTGTCAATTTATTTATCTGCAGGAGTACGGATTTAATTTTGAGAAGTGTCAGCGTTGTAATCAGATCTGTTACTTATACAGATTTAAAAGTAGTGGGTAATGCATCCTTTTTATATGCAAACAGATTCTGTATTTCTCTGAGAAGCCCTAACACTAAAGCTTTTTATTTTGACAGAATGGATCAACGTGGCGAACTTTCTTCTGACAAAATATAACATAGACCTGCACGTTACAAATCTCTTTGACTGTGGAGCTAAAGTGTTTATTTCTCTTTATGAGTCAGTGCTGGGAGAGAAAGTGCCAGGTAAGACTACATGCTTGCTGCAATGTCTTGGTTGTCCAGGGAAGTTTTAAAAATCTGTATATGTGCTTGTACAATATATTCCAAGAGGATAACTTGTGTCTTTTAGCACCTTCATAGGCTAACAGATTTAGTGGGCTCTAACCTATGATAACTTGTTTCATTATAGACTGGGTTATTTTGAAGGTCCAATAAGATTCCTTTTTGTAAAGCAATGTAAGGACTGCAGTTGGGCATAAATGAGCTACATAATTCTAATTCCAAGGACTTCTTATAACATTATTATAAGAAATATTTCTATTTTAAAAGTCTAGTTCTTTTAACTAAATAGAAGGATGTTACCAGAACTAAGTCCTAAATGCTGAAGTAATATGTGGCCAACTATGGATATTTCCTCCTGCTCTTGAAATTCAAAGACTCTCAAGAGGTACTCTGTTCACGGCAGAACAAATAATAAATTAGCCAGGATATATTCTTTCCTTCTTTCCTGACAGTTTGTCATCCTTTTTTCTCGTGTTTATTCAAGTTAAATTGCAAATATTGTCTATTTTCTTTCTAGAACCCATTAAGGAAAGCCTGAATGGGTTAGATCCAGGTTTCATTAGTATAAAAATGTGGATGGAGGAGGGGTTCCAGCAAATTGCTGCATCTGCTTGCATGCATGACTTATTCTGGAGTGCCTCCTGATTTTTGGTTTGCTGAGAAATGTCAGTAAAACGAACAGCAACACAGCTTTCAAAAGCTCACTCAATTTATAGGAACTCAGTGTCTTCTTTTGTGGGACTGCTGGTGTGATATTTATTTTTAGATCTTATCCTTCTTTTCTACAATATAGTTAAAATACAAAATTCAGTAATTACTTTAAAAATTCCAAAACAGCAAGCCCCCACAAGAACCTAAATTATCCATCTAAAATCAGTGGTCTTAATATCTGGTGAAAAATATTTTTATGGCTCTCCCAAAATGGCTAGTAGAACTTATCTAGAGAGAGAAATCACATATGAGAGCAGCCACTAGAAAGGTCATGTTGAATCCAGGAGTGTTTTTCTATCCATAGAAGAATTTTCTGCTTATGGAATTAGTCTTCTGTTAGTCGAAGTGAAGTCAAAGGGAATCTTTTCACAAATGAAAGATTTCTCTTGTGAGTGTAAAAGGCACTTTAGGATCTAACCTCTTTTTTTGTGGTATAGGTCAGTCACTTGCTAATGGTGGCCAGCTTGGTGTAGTGATTAACAATGATGGCTTCTAATCTGGAAAACCAGGTTTGATTCTCCACTCCCCACTTATGTTGAGCCAGTCACAATTATCTCAGAGCTCTCTCATACTCATCTACCTCCACAGGACGTCATTTGCAGGAAGAGGAATGGTAGACAATTGTAAGCCGCTTTGTTAGTAAGCTCCTTTTGGATAGTAGAAAGTGAGGTACCAAATAAAGCTCTTTTTCTTCTCATCCAAAGGAGGGTCTCAGTTGCAAATCACAGCACACAAGGTGAAATGCTGTGTAATTTGACACTGAATTGAGTTCATATTTGCATGTGTTGTCTTGAAGTAATAGTTCAGTATTTTCATGAGAGTCCGAAGCTATGAATGCCTCTCCAAGCTAATTTATATGAACAGATATTTGCAGACTTGTCCTGACTTGGGTGGCGTAAGAAGTTGGTATATTCTTGGACTTATGCTATGTATTATCCTGTGTAAAGGTAGTATGATTAAATTTCATTGTTTTATAGATTTAATAGCCGAACCTAGATGCCAAGAAGATGATGCTCACAATGTGCAGGCAATCATAGATTCTTTGGCACTGGACTACTTGCAGATCAGCCTGTCACACATAACTGGTGGGTATCCAGAACTTAACTTTCAATACCTTGTTGGTTAATGGACAAAATATTTTTGAGGCCCAGCCCTGCATCTCTTGCTGCTTTAAAGTAAATGGGACTTAGTATGAGTTTGTATGGCTGAAACGCAGCAAGATGTTGTTTCATTATGTATTAATACAATTCTGAATCTACAGCATACTGAAAACTTATGCAACAGTTTTTTGGCCCGTGTTCTCATTATTGGGTGCAAGAACTGTGTTCAGCATCACAAAAAGGTTAAGGCAGCAAAATGTTTATTCTCCAACTGGCCCCACTACAATCCATGAAGAATTTTTGATGGATTGATGTTGGAGTAATCAGTCTTAAACTGTTTTATGAGTTTTAAAACTTTAAAGCTTTTAATGACTTTGAAAGCTAAGCTACCAGTTTCAAAGAGAAACCAGTTATGTGGAATAATTTTGGAAATATTGTAGTCCCTGGCAACTACACAGGGACTACAACAGGTCACTGTATTTTTTCCCTTCTTTGCTGAGATATTAACAAAGTTTTCTATTAAGGTGAGAACATTGTGAAAGGAGATAGGGAATCCATTAGAAACCTCCTGGAAATATTTGATGGCTTGTTTGAGTACCTTACAGAAGAAATCAGCGAGCCTGCTTCTGAGGACGGTGCAGAGTGGAAAAATACAGCAAATGGTATGTCCTGTAGGGATACAAAGTGTTGAATTTAATGACTCCCTTCTGTTAAGTGAGGAGGCCTCCTTGGGCAGAAGGGCTTGATGCTTAGTGGAAGGAAATGTTTTGGTTTTATTTTATTTTTTAAGAATACGTATCTTTCTGCACCTGGGAATTGTAGAAGGTGAGGACTATTGCTAAAAAGAAAAGTACATCAAACAGCCCATTAAATCCCAGTCACCTATAGCATCATCACAAATAGATTTGTACTGGTTCCAAAATACAGTTGGAAGGGGAAAGTAGAATTGTATGTTACAAAGAGTTTTGTGTGTGTGCACTATGCTAAATAGGCCCCTCTCTTCACACTAAATATGGAAGACTGCTTTAAATATTGTTTTAACTCCAAGCCATTGCCCTTCCTTTCCTCAGACATTAATAAGCCTGGTACTCTTCCCCAGGCCCTGAAGTCTTTCCCTTAAATAATTTGACTCACCTTCTAAGGCTTCTAAGTAGCCACAAATCTCCAAGAAATTCCCAACTCTGAGCTGGTAACTCTAGAATGGGGTTGGGGAAGGACTCACCTCTTGACTCCAGTTCCAGCCACCACAAATCACACAGGAACAACTGAGAGGTTTGAATGGTCCGGGCCCCTCCCCTTCCCATCCTCTCCAGGCCCATCATTAGTCACTTTGTGTGGAGGTGGGTTGACCTGACCAAATAAGGGAAGAAATTTTCAATTATTTTTTTTAAATACCTTACATAGGAGCCAGAAACAGCAGTCACAGGGTGAGAGGGCTCTCCAACTGCCATTTTGGGAAAAAAAAACATGTTGTGGTACCATGTTGTGGCTGGGGCTGGGTCCCCACTTACCTGCGGGACTATTTGGTTGCTTATGCCCCCTGCAGGGCCCTTCACTCTGTGGGTATGAATCTACTGGCTGTCCCGGGCCCTTGGGACATTCACCTGGCCTTGACCCGGGCCAGGGCCTTTTCGGTCCTGTCCCCACCCTGGTGGAATGAGCTCCCAGCTGGGGGCCCTGTTGGAATTGTCAGCTTTCTACAGGGCCTGCAAGACAGCTGCTTTGCCAGGCATATGGTTGAGGCCAGGGTGGAATCTCTATATTCTATTTGAGGATCCCCCCATGGTTCAGCCACATATGGCACCTCACTCCCAATGGAAGAAGAATTGGCCTCAGGCTGGATGAGGAGGAAAGGGGATGGGAGTAATTAGAAGGCTTATTTGTGATTGCCTGCTGCCTTTGTTGTCGTAAGGGAGGATTTAATGTGGTTTTACTGTATTTTAATGTTTTATTGTTGTGAACCGCCACAAGACCATTGAGAGATCGGCGGTATATAAATTGAAAAATATAAATAAAATAAATGTTTGGGAAACCCTGATCTAAGGTTAACAACGATGTGTATCAGCTACTAGAAGTCCTTTCAGTATGTTACTTTGATTGCATAATGCTTTGGTAGAAATTGAACAGAAAGATCTGTGTTTCACTTTCATGCTCCTCCTTTGTGCTTTTTTGCCATTTAAATGACCACATGGTTCTTATTACATGTAATATTCGTCCATTTCATTTATTGAAAACATTTGTAAGTCCACCATTCTCTCAGTCTGAATTCTGCCAGATGTTTTCTTATGCAAAAATGCCTTTTAAAATATTTGCAGGCTCCAGGGCATTTAGGGCTTTATAGTGTCTTGAACTATACTGCAGAACTAGTAGGGGTGCCTGCACATTTGTTCTAATGTGGTCTGATATTCCAGAAGAACTGACCTAGGGTCTACATTAAAGTCTAAAACTTCCATACAGATTTTGAAGTATTTCAGAAGTAGATTCAGGGTAGCAGCTGACTGGATCCACACGTGAACATGGTGGATCTGGTTTTTATCCAGCTGAATACAGTGTATCCAGTTTTTGATTTAGTCTCCTTTTTCATATTGATGGTTCGATTTTGGAGCGTAGAACATTAATCTGTTCTCTTTTAATAGATATTTCTTACAGCAGAAATTATTTCTATTTATGAACAAGCAATATTAAAAATGTTAACCAACAGCTGGCTTTAAAGATGATCTGACTTGTTGGGTAAAAAGTTGAAGACACTGATATAAGACCATGATCCTGAATTTGATTACATAAAGTATGGAACATGAAATATATAAGCCAATATGACACAGTAACTTTGTGCAGGTATTAGTCATATGCTGGCAGGTATGCCAGTGCTCATGTATAGAACAAAGGTGATATTTTATTTCTGTCTTTGTGGCAATCAGAGATCAACGTAGCTCATAATAATGGCTGTTTGTAAACAGGTTCTGTTAACCAGATGGCTCAAGATGAGGTTGACAGTGTTGTTCTAGAAGAAATAGAAGGTGACAGTGATGTGCCCTTTTCTTCCCCAAAGCTACCATCTGTAATAGGGTAAGGTTATAACTTAATTTGATAATGAGTTCCCTTGTATAATAATAAGTTCCCTTGAATAGGTTACCTTGAAATTACTTCTGCAGTATGGTTAGGCTCAAGCTGACAAATGTGTTGAATTGTAGCCTCCACCAGTAAACAAGTTTCCACAAATGTAGTCAAAATCACACAAACTTCAGATGATCTCAAATTTCACAGCTGAAAAGCTAATCTCTGCAAAAATCAAGCCACACTCATTGTCTACAAAACTAGATCTAACTGCATTTCATATAATTAAACTGTTGGAATATCATCTTTATACAAATAGGCATGTTGGCCAAATTGTAGAATACTTAAATGTGATGATTGAAGCTTTCAACAGGCAAGACAGATTGGGGTTGGGCACTTTGGCAGCCATTCGTGCCTCCACCCCCCCCCCACCCCGTGCCACGGAGCTGGCTGCTTCGGACGCAAACGGCCACTTTGGATGCCGAAGGGCCCAATCCTACAACAGATCTTTCTACAAACCTAAAAATGTCCTAGGTTTGCAGAAGATTATGAAATATATTAGTGGGTTTAAAAACCCAACAATGATAAAAGAAATGCCTGTAGCTTTAAGAAACAGATTATCTCACTGGCTGTTGCTAGTCAATCACAGCATTCCATGTTGGATGTCACAGGGTAAAAACATGGGGGGGGGGACAGGCAGAGTTCTTTCCTAGCCTGTTTTATCCTTTGAGGGGGAGGGCTTATTGGAGCCAGGTCTTTCTAGGGTTACTAGCTCCAGGGTGGGAAATTCTTAGAGATTTTATGGTGGGGTGTAAGGAGGGCAGGATTTGGGTAAGGTAGAGAGCTCAGCCGGATATAATGCTGTAGAGCAGGGGTAGTCAACCTGTGGTGCTCGAGATGTCCATGGACTACAATTCCCAGGAGCCCCGCCAGCGTTTGCTGGCAGGGTCTCATGGGAATTGTAGTCCATGAACATCTGGAGGACCACAGGTTGACTACCCCTGCTGTAGAGTATACCCTCCAAAGCAGCACCCTCACTGCACTGCATGCATTCAGTCATCTATAACAGTGGTCCCCAAACTTTTTATCACCGGGGAACACTCAACACCGGGGACCACTCACCGGGGACCACTCAACGCCTTTTACTGAGGCCCGGTGTGCGGGGGGTAGTTTACTCCTCTACTCTCAACCACTGCCCTAACACTCTCTGATCAATATAGTAATGTTTAAACATCCCTTCAAAATAAGATACAGACACGCCACAACAATGAACATAAGGAACATTTTATTTTCATGGAAATTTTAACTCATGACAATGACAAATCAATGGGAACCCTGAGCTTGTTTCTCTGCAACGAGATAGTCCCATCTGGGAGTGATGGGAGACAATGACACCCAAAGTGTTGTAAAGGGCCGGGGGGGGGGGGGGGGGAGAAGGCGTCCTTCGGGGCCCACCTCCAATTAGTCGAAGGACCACATGTGGTCCACGGCCCACAGGTTGGGGATCGCTAATCTATAATACATTTCTGTCTAGAATTTGAGAGTAATATTATTAGTTCCACTTTCCATACAAAATATTTCAGGGTGTTTTTGTTTTGTAAAATAAAACTTTAACGCAAGTCAGAAATGGGTATAAATATTTATGAATATTTAATTGACAACATAATGTGTATGGTTCTGTGCAGTATGCATAGGACTGCCCTGTAAATTGGGCTAAAAATGCTTTTCTGGGGATAGTGTGATTTACAAAGGTTAAAAAGGTGGCCCTCAGTGTTTGGTTTGTGCAGTTACAACACAGAAATAACGCCTGGCCACCAGCTCAAACAGATAAACTTACAAAGTCTTCTTTTGTTTAGGTCTTCCCAGTCATCAGACATTTTCATTCCTTCAGGGGAGGTAGAGGGTTCAGAATCTACAAGTGAGCTAATTAAACTTGGTGACACAGCGTACTTGTTTTCTTTAAGAAATGATGGTAAGTAAAACTAGGAAAAGCAGCATCCACATGTGAGTAACATGAACTGTCCACTTCTGTAGTGGCTATTTCTGCATGGAAAGCTACACCAGTGTTGCAGATTACTAAGACACAAATTTTGTGTATGCTACTGAAAAACTGGTTTACTTCCATCTTGACATTTTTAACATTTTCCATTATAATTTGTCTTTCCAATGTCCTTGAGAGTAATATACCACCTAAGAACATTTTGTGTCGATTTCCTCGTAACATCTGACTACTTTATTTGTTTATCCCACAAGTGTTCCCATTTTGACATAGGTACTTGCTGTCTAAACTTCTGCATTCATTTGATAATGCATTTTTACTTATTTTTCTGTTTCAAATTTACTAAATAACTTATATATGCATCATAGTAGATGATAATTGTTCAAACTCAGCCTTTTCTCAGAATTGTACCTCTATATTCATTGCTTCCTTTAATCTTGAAACTGATTGGTAATATATTAACCATTGAATATTAAATCCTTCCTCTTACCTTGCCAGGACTTGAATTTTTCTTGAGTGTTTAGTATATTATTATAAATTAGGAAGTCCCTTTTGTTTCTTGTATTCCTTGTTTTTATTATTGATACAAGCAACTAATACTTGAAATAAATTTACCAGACAATAAACAAAAATTACGTTTAGACTAAAACCTAGAATATGCTGCCTGCTTATGATATATTATATCAGACCCTTAGAAACATATGTAGGGAAAAACCCTGTCCAAGACAATTATTTATATACAAAGAGAAGTTTATTAAATTAACCAGGATAAATAACAAGTCAACCAATCTAGAGGGCAAAGAATAGCATAGTTGATTTTTGGAGTGGGAAAATATGATTAATGTAAATTTCATTGCCTGGGCAACATTTTCCAATCTTCAACAGACTACAGTAGTCCGAATACTGTGGCAGATTTATTAAGGATATTGTTTCTGCCACAGTTATTCTGTAACTTTTACAGAAGGCAGTATGGACAGCAGTAATCTATTTGGGCGTCTCTTCTGCAAGGAATCCTTTAAAATTGTCAGTTTATATGGCACACTCCAGTGTAGTCTTGTTGGCTTGAAGATATTTTGAATTCCGGTTTCTAGAACTCGCTGCTTGCCTTCAACCCCCTAAATTGTACCCCCCCCCCCAACGTGGAATATTTCCACAGATTGGAAGTGTGACACTTTCTTGCCTCAAGCTTTGCTGTGCTCTAAATGCTTTCCCTAGATGGAAACAGCATTTGAGGGGATATTTGTAATTACTGTGGAAGGGAACACGAAATAAAGGTGTGCTCTGTGGACTCCGTTGAATCCAAACCATTATTTCTGTCTCTTCTTCAAGCTGCAAATATCTTTGTCCAAATGCTGTATGTATGAATCCTGCTTATTTCTTTTAAACTGGGGCTGTCAAATAATTAAATTGTTTTCAGTTTGCTAATCTGGCCTTTAAACCTATTGATTTTAAATAAATGAAATATATTCTTCACATTACCAAAACCTTGAATGTATACATTTTTATATAGTAAAAGACATATAGTAGAAATTATTGTTCATTGCTAGCAGATCTGATCTTTCTTATTATTTTCGTTCTCCTTTCCATAATTACAGTAACAGGCCTTTAGGATGATCACCCAGTTCATTATGCATAGTGACACCAGAAACACTATTTCTGTCTTTCTCCCTCCTTCCTTCAGCCTGAATAAAAAAATGACTCTAGTCAGAAGATGTAGTGTTAATTTGAGCTTGGATTGTTTCTATCAATTAACATTGAACATTATTTCATTTCAAAATTACTTAAATAATTGTGATGCTTTTGCTGTTTCCAGTTTCCAGTATTTGGTACAACATGCTTTGCTTTTGCTGTATCATGGAATTTATGATCTACCTATCTTATCAACCTTATGGCCTAGCTAATTGAGCTTACCTTTGTAAGGACCATTGTCCATGACTTGATCATTTGAAATCATTATAGGCTAAGATCAGTGGGGTATAAGATATAAAGGTGCTACTCATGTGTAATATTAAATCATGGCTTTGTGTTAAATAAGCAAGGCTCAAGTTCTGGCTTCGTATTTGTCGTCAGTCACATTTGAATTCCCTCCATGACTTCCGTTGTGGCAAGTTTTAGTTTGTTCTTACATCTGAACCTTCAAACTCCACTTTTTACTTGGTTTCCAAAGCAGAATCGATCACTGTCTCCATTTCTCAAAGGGTTACCAGCCTCAAAAGGCATCTCAGTAAAGACTGCTGAGCCTGAAGAGCCTTCAGCATCTGCAGAGACATCTGGTATACTCTCCAGCAGCAGAAGAGCCTTTGTCACAGAAACTGAAGGTGAGTGTCCAGCTTTGTCTGCATCAAATAGACTCTTTTAATTTTTCAGTTCTATTTTCAATAAGCAACATGGCAGTAATCCAGGAAAGATTTATATTCCACTAACATTTCACCTTTGCTTGGCGGTACTATGGAGAAGGAATGTGTGTGAAGGAACAGACTCTGTTCCTCAGGTTACAGAAAAGCCCCACAACTTTGCCAGGTGTCCATCCAGTAACATTCCCTCTTTTTCTTACTTCCAGGGCGGGGCACCAAATTCTCTCTGGGTAGTAATCATTACCCCCAACAAATCCAAATGAGTATCTGCCAGTAGGTAGATTCATACATATAACACCATGTGTTGCTATTTAAGAACACTGTTTGTTTCCTGCTCTAGTTGTATTAGCTAACACTGAAACAAGTGGTTGCACATCAGCACTTTAGGAAGAGAGAGCTCACCTGCTGCCCCTTTCCTTAGTCATGACTGAATAGGTGTGATTGGGCCAGAACAGAGTCTGGACAGTTTTTGTAGGGGCTGGACACGCTCCACCCACAGGCCCGTTTCAGAAAGATAAGGGAACCATGGATAAGGATGGATAGCTCCTGCATTAATATGCCTTTAGTCTGTATTTGTTGGTATTATTTTATAGTACATGTCATTATGCTGTATTTAAATAAAATAAATGAACCAGGCATAGCTAGGAAAATCAAAATGTGCATTTCCCTGACTTATGACATTCAGCATCTTCTGTCACCAACAAAAGCCACTGCTCATTCTGTTAGAGAAGCCACTACTTCTGCAGCCGTTCCAGAAATCTATAGGGCAGCAACTTGGGCTTCAGCTTCAGCCTCTTTAAGCACAACAGTCCAAACACATTTGCTGAGGTTGAATTTGGCAGAAGAGTTCTCTAAAAGGTACTTCCCTCAATCGTTCCTCTGTTGTTGTTTTTTAATTTGAGGTAATAGCTTTTCAATATCTTATAGAAAGATGCCTTCCTCTACTGACTGAGAACAAAAATTTGTGGACCGGCAGACAGCCTTGATTTGTGGACTGGAAGATAGCCTTTCTGTTAGACAGGAAAGGAAGATAGCCTTTTCCTGTCTTGGTTGTCAGAGAATGAATTGGAAATAAACTCCCTAGGTCAAGAAGGGAGTTTTTCCCCTCACCTATTATTCAGCCTTAAAGTGATTCCAGTTACAGGACTCCTAGGAGAGTTCTTTCATCTATAATTGCTGCGAGAGAGGTAGATCAGTCTTCCAAGAAGCTTGGTAAGACATGAATGGGGGAGGGGGGGGTCAAGCACCTCTTCAGTGTACAGGAAAGCTTTTCAAAAATTTCCGTATGCCCTGCACATGAAGCAAGGAAGAGGCAGAAGTGGTGCTGCACAACCTATGCAAGGTTACCTTCCAATTCAGTTATAAGAAGCCCTCTGAGAAAGTCTAATACTTTGTTATATAGGATCTGAGAGAAAAATGCCCTAATCAGCGTGTCCTAATGAGTGTATAAAAATTCTATGAATCTGCTTTCATCCAAAATATGTAAGGAAACTATCTACTTGTACGATTATAAGAATTAATTCTGCTTCCAAACTGTCCTCCCTCCCTCCCTCCCAGGATCCGCAAAAGCAGCTCGGTTGCCCAGTGAGCAACTGAATTCCAGTGCCCGGAAACTGGGGGAGCCTATTCGTTCAGCTGTTGCCCTGCAGCCACCCTACCAGCCTTCTGTGCCTAGGCCGCCTCACCAAGATGAAATAACTAGAAATTCAGACAGATATGGTCCGGCATTGACTGAATCGCAGGGACTTCCATCCTCTGAGGTAAGAGGTGAACCTTCCTTTGTATCGGCTACTATTGTCAGCCTTTCTTTTGCAGCATGGTAGAATTGCATTAGGTCGAGAGAACCTAGCAATGATTCAAATAAGCATCCTCATCGGGCCTTCCTGTTTCATCAGGAATTCTGGCCTAATAACCTTACTGTGCTTCTTTCATTTAATTTACAGCTGGCACAACCCCTTGGACAAAGGTCTGAAATCCTTTCAGGTGGTGCCTTTCCTTCTGGTGAGAATAAACCTTGATTAATATTGAACGGTAGTCTAATCTTCAAATACTGTTTTTGCCACTCCTTGGATTTAGCTTCCTGATAGCAGAAGAAACTCTTTCTTGAAAATGCAGTGCTTGTTATCATAACAGTTTGAGCTTTTTGCAGAATACGTTATTGAAATGTGATTGCTTTAAAAGCGTTACTACAGTACATACTTTGAATTCATGTTTTTTCCCCTAAGTAAATCTAAGTTGTGGAGAAGTTTGTTAGACTTTTAAATCAAGTTTGTTAGACTTCCATCTCCCTCTCATCACTACCATTCCCAAGGCTTCTTAGGAGAAGAAATGAGAATTAAGATGCTTTAACACAGACTTGGGAATGTGTGCTGGTGTAATGTTAAGACAGGCACACATTCTTGTTAACAGAAATATTAGTTTACATTTAGGTCAGCCCTTTAAGGCATAACTCAGCTGTGTAGTGGCCAAATGATGTTGGCTCATAATGGAAATGAACCTGTTCTCACCCTCTGTCATGTCCAGCAAGCTAATAAGACTTCTATATATCAGCAATTATGGTCTGCACTGTTCCCTACGAACCAAGCTGACAAATCAGGAACCAGAAGGGGGGAAAAAGCCTCTTGTTCCTACAACAACAAACTATGGTTTATTGCTTGTGTATTTGGGCTGTCCTTCTGCATCCTTGCTGTAGGCCTTTGCACCCCTCCCAGATACTCCCGAGAATAGGCAGACCTTTCAGAAATCTATGGCATGTGAGGCTAAAGCCTGAGGGGACCGCTCTGCCCCTGCCCTTATGAGTAGAAGTTCCCATCAGTTCACCCAAGAAACCCTTTTGAGTCAAATTAATGTGTGGCTTCTTGCTGTCAGATGTTTCAACTGGAGGGGATGAACCAGAGTCAAAAGTTGTTATAAAGGAGCCAGTTGTAATTGATGGAGTGGTGCCAGAAGTCAGCATGGATGATATGGGAAAGGTAACTGATATATTTCTATTCTATTGGGTGTGGATTTTTATTTCTAGAATTTACAAATCACTGGTGAACCAAAAAGCACCTGGGGTAAAACAAACTAATTTAAAATTGGGGGGAGGGTGGTGTACAGGGACCACAATGCACAAAGTACATTGTATAAAATGGCTAACAACATTTTGTTATTGTTATCCTTTCAGCATGCATTGTTCTTTGCAGATTTAACAAAAAAATCCAGGTTTCTGCTCCAAGAAGCTTACAATTTAAACATTCTGCTCAAGTGAAGCAACAAAGAGAAGAAAAATATGCATTTAGTTCCATGATATGTATTTAGTCTTCATTCCCTAAAAATACTAAGATCAAAATTATGCTAAAAGCTTAAATGATGAAATTCGAGGAAGGATTTAGAGAAATAAAATGCAATATCATATAGGGATTTTTGGGAGGCAATTGGGATAGAGAAGAGCATAGCAGCAGGAGACCTTTAGAAGTCTGAGTGTGATGGAACTGCAGGAATGACTGTCACAGAAAGGTGTAAAGGCTGGGGAGAATTTTGAAGGTGGGACAAAGAATGTGTGCTTTATTTGTGAATGAAGAAACTAATATAGAGGATTCATGGTACTTTAGAGCAGACCTTTTTTCAGCTGGGCAACTGCCCCGCCCGCGCAGCGCGCATGCGCGGCCCCACCCACGCAGTGCGCATGCACGGTGTGGCCAAAATCGCGCATGCGCGGCACTTTTGCGCATGCGCAATTCAGCCACGGAGCGTGCATGTGCGCATGTGCGGCACAGCCCTGATTCCCTCCCCCCCTCCTGCAGTAAGACGCTTCCTGGGCCGCAAGCTTGCGGCCTTGGAAGTTTTTTACTGCCGGGGGAGGCGGGGAGAGGGAACCGCGGCCTGGCACCCTGGCCTTCGTGGCCGCCGCGGACCGCAGGTTGGGGACCACTGCTTTAGAGCAGGGGTAGTCAACCTGTGGTCCTCCAGATGTTCATGGACTGCAATTCCCATGAGCTCCTGCCAGCAAATGCTGGCAGGGGCTCATGGGAATTGTAGTCCATGGACATCTAGAGGACCACAGGTTGACTACCCCTGCTTTAGAGCATTGGTGTTCAATGGAAAACAAAGTAAAGATGTGTTTTTTATGGGGGTTGGATAAAACTTTCAGTATTACCTGATGTTTTTTATTCTGGCTTTGTTTAAACTGCATTACTTAGTTCAGATAAGCATAACACTAATTACTTAATTTGCAATACCATTTGTTTAGCCTGCTGTTGCTCACCTGGTCCCCAAGTATTGAGGGCTTGTGTACATTGGCTCTTATTACAGCTCAAGTATCCAACATGTTTCGTTCAAGGGATATTCTGATATTGTTTTGTTTTGGTCTGATACCTTTTTTAATGTTAGTGGAAGTGCATCAGAAATCTTTCTGACAGTAAGATTGCCTTTTCAATATTATGAATGCTTAATTTATAAAGAGCTGGTATTTTTTTTATGCCGGCTATATGGCACCTGGACTTACGTTAATCACATTGCATTCAACCTTATCCTTTGAAAAATGTTGTGTCCCAGACTGCTTTAGGAACATTCTGGTCCCGTTGAATGGGTGCTGAGTATAATGTGGTCCTCATGGCTCAGTTATAATAGTAGACATCCTGTTCAATGTGTCGTTGGCTTTTTCAGTGACAAATTTACTTTTCCCTTTTAAAAGGAAACTGATGAGAATGTTCAATATAAATCAACTTCATCTTTTAAGGAGGACAGGTCACGAAGGTTTACTTCAATACAAAGTGCAAGACCTAAGCAAAAGAATCTATTTAACGCAAGAAGGTATGTGTCTTCTTTACACTGCATGTAGTTACTGTGATAGGGCCAGTTGTTACATCAGCAACCTGATGACCCATGTTAATAGAAATTACATTTTTCACTCTGAAAGACTAGCCCATTCATGAAAATAAAAGTCCATACACTCCTGACATTTCTCATCTGAAGAAATAGCATTTCAAATATGTAGTTAAAGATTTAGAGGTTGCCACATTCCCCCCCCCCCCCCCCCAGTTTAGCTGAAATCAGAGAAGTTAAAGCTTATGGTATAGCACTTCCTATTTTCTCAGGCAACATGAAAGCTCCATCACAGACTCGCTTGCAGAGGTATCTCTTTCCCACAGGAGGGCAAAAGAAGAACTGTCAGACCAAGAGCTACAACAGATGTCTGAGAAATTATCCCGTAGGCTGAATGAACTGGATGCAGTAAGTGAGAACTTTCTGTTTCTGACAACCAATTTGACACAATATTCTACCATGAGGAAACCTGGTAAATAGTGTTGGTGCACCTAAATCTACAACAGGTGCTGAAGTTAACCAGGTGTATACTTGGCTAATGCCTGGATGGAAACTGTTTTTTTTTTAAAGAAGGTACAATTCTGCCTCTCCAGTATCTCTCCAGAGAGGCTGACATGTACCTTTCATGATTAAAATCATTCAGAGCAAAGTGATAGCTCAACTCCTGTATGGTACACAGATCTTTCTGTTTTCTGGAAGCAATTCAGTCTAAATCAGATCTATATTTGGTGTCCCAATCTGTTCTTCCTTCTCTGGGTAGAGTCTGGAATGGTGTCACTAAAAGCATCAAATTGGCACTGTGTGGCATGCTTTTGGCTTAAATTTAAACCAGAATCCCCTTGGACTAGCTCCTTTAATTCTCTTAGAGCCAGCTTGGTGTAGTGGGTTTATTTCTTCGGCTCTATGTCATCTTAAGTACTTGAGAGCTGAAGAATCTGGAATATAGGTGCAGCCCAAGGGCACCCTGGTCATGTCCAAAATTTTGTTTCTGCAAATCACCTCTTTACCTTAGAATTTCCTAAATACCACAGTGTCTTTATCTTGGCACATTTCAACATTCTAGCCTCAGCTCTGCTGCAAGACTAATATTTAGCTATCCCTTATTCCCAATGTTTGTGTTTTTGCCAATGGAATGAGGTTGAAATAGTTGAACACGTTATTTTACTATTCAGTTGTTATATGGATATTTGTTCATTATATATTACTCCAATTGTATCCAAATGCCCAGGCAGATCTAATAAATTTTACGTATCCATTTTTCTTGTAGATTGCCTTAATGAAATTACTCTTAAATTGGCCAAATTCTGTGCTTTAGTTTGGTAAATAAGGAAGCAGATGCATCAGTCTTCATAGTAACATTGTATCTTACTGAAATCAGGGCTGAAGGCATTTAAGATATTAGTTTTGTTTGTTTGTATGTTTTGTTTGTGTTTAACCTATGGGTATTGACTAATCTTGGATTGTAATTAATGAATTGATTTAAGGGTAGCCCTATATCGAAGCCCTTGAGATATACATACCCTTGCTTGCCTTTTACTGTGTATGCATCCTAATACTGGGCAATGCAGGATAAATTCTGGGCATGAACAAGTGTGCATAGATTGCCAAATCCTCCGTTTTGGAAAGTAAACCAGAAAGTGGTATATCCTTGAAGGAGAGACGGTACATTCTATAAAGTTACAATAGATTGCTTTAGCATTAACTCTGGTGAATAAGACCATTTCTCTTTTAAACAACAGATGTTAAAGAATGCTTTGAGTGAACGAAGCAAAGGGGAATCAGCTACTGAAGAAGACAGACTTTCTCAGCATAGTGATAGCGTCATGGATTACCGTGACACAAAGCCAGAACCAGGTAATGCTTTGGAAATGTTTGTGACCATTTAGTACATGCATTTTTAACAATTTTCTTCTGCAACAAGATTATTATTGTTTTGGGAGGGCCACAGTGAGATTAAGCTAGCAAGGACTTTAAAGAAAACCAGTGTTACAATGGCATCTTAGACTTTTAAAAGCTTGAATCTCATCCTGAAATGAAATAAATATTGGAATAGGGGGTAGCAAATTGTCTACTGTTCAATCCTGAGAAAAATTACACCCTTCTAATTCCACTAATTTCAGTGTATTTAGAAGTGTGTGACTTTTGGCTGGATAGCCTTCCCGTCAAGTATGCCAAGTGCCTGAAGTTACCCTAACAGGAGAGATTGTACCATCCAATCTTCTCGCCTTTCTTTTGCTACCTGTTTGAGGAGATTCCAGCTGAAGACACATGAAGGATCTTGTGGTGTTTAATTGTCTGCACCTGGAAGAACATGCTAACTCAGCTAGGCCTGCAGCCAACCTGTCCTGGCTCGGCTGGCCTTGTAATGTAGCCCTCCTGACGAGAGCTGCATTGGAAGGAAATGCCAAAGCTACTGGTATGTCCTTCCAGTGGGAAATCTGGAAGCTATTGGCTCTCTGTATTTGGTTTATTGCGTTGGACTGGATAATGGCACATTCATCACTGAAAGCAGTAGATTTGGAGCTCCTCCTTGGTGACTCCATAAATCCCCTTCTGACAGCAGGGAATGCTGGGCTGGCTGGTGCCATAAACAGGGTTGGCATACTCTTCTATCCTCTGATAGGTCCCATGGTCGCCAGAGAGTTTGGGGACATGAAAAAGGCAATAGAAGCAACATTGGTAAAAGACTTGGGATGATTCAGACAGAGCACTTTGTTGGGCCCATTTGCATATCTGTGAGGTACTAGCAATGGCAGTGTAGAAGACTTTCTTATCCACAACTATTGCATCAGCAAAATCTCATCAGATCAATTGTCTGAAGTGGTTCGTGACTTGGTAACTCTTAAATTTGACCCTGTAATAGATGTTCATTTGGCCCCTTACTGTGATGTTTTTGTGAGGTTCTTTGACAAAATCTCTCTAATCTGATCTCACTGGCCAAGGCGAGAGTAGCTCTGGTACTTGGAGTGTCAGAAGCACACCTGCTTACCTTGTTATGGCTAGATTCAGAATGATCTTGATTGGGCGCTGGCCAGGGTCCTTGGGAGTGTGACAACCACCACTTGTGCTCTTGATCTGTGCCTGTCCTGGCCTTTAAAATCATGCTGGGAAAATGTACTGGAGAAAATCATGAATGCTTCATTGGCTAAGGGGGCTCACTCTATTCCAAGATGTCTAGCCTTTTTGAGTCGGCAGGCACCTTTGGGATTCTGACAAAGGGAAGCACAGCTAACCACAAATTGCTAGGGAAGTAGTGAGGTCATGTATAACCTAACAGTAAATACTCAGCATTCCAGGCAGAATCTCTGTTTAACTGGATGCCTTTGTAAATGAACATACTGTTTAAAAACATTCTCTTGCATGCACAGTTTACCTTCATTCATACTGTGAAGATCCTCATGTTGTGCTGGCAATGCCAATCAAAATCAGTAATGCCAATCAAAAACCCTTCTTGGCAAAAGTTTCACATGGCCTCATCCACTTGGGTGTTGTGAAAGTTGTTTTCAGGTGCCGTGGCACCCACAGGCACCTTCATTAGTTAAAGATGAGGTGGCCAGTTATAGGCCAGCCTCCAGGGTACCTTTTCTAGGAAAGGTGAAGGAAGATGTGATACTGGAGTGGCTCCAGAGTTCCGGGATGACACATTTGTCCTTGGCACATTTCAGTTCAGCTTTGGTTTGGAACTGAGATGGCTATAGTTGTGCTGGCAGATAATCTTTTTAAATTTGGATGTGAATAATCATCCCTAATGATACCTACATCTAACACAGTTGACCACTCCATTCTTATCCATCAGCTGAAACATGGATGTTAAAGGAGTAGCATAGTCCTTTGGTGGTTTTGTTCTGTCTGTTTAGACACAGCTTTAGATGCTCTATGGAACTAGGCTTGCAGTATGAAGTGCAGGCTGGTGCCTTCCATCAGCTGAATCTGGTTTGCCAACTCTCTCCTTTCTTAGTTTCAGCTGATCTTTTCATTTTATAATTTTATTATTTATTATTATATGAAGCATTTACAGAAAAGTAAAGAGAAAAAAGCGACCAGCTGATATGGTTTGCCATCCTCTTTTAACATACATATTCAGTTCCCATCACATATTAATCCTAATCTATAAGTTTTTACCATCTTTCTTAGCAAAATGATTGTTAATACATATGAGAGTATGATCTGTTATAAGAATATATTCTATTATTATCTTAAGTGATATAAGGTCAGTCCCCTTCATAAATTGGCCCTGACCTAAGAGTTACTGCTGCTGTCTTGTTAATACATATGAAGTATAGTTTGCCATCCTCTTTTAGCATACATATTGGCATACATATTCAGTTCCCATCACATATTGATCCTGATCTAGAAGTTATTACCATCTTTCTTAGCAGAGTAATTGTTAATACATATGAGAGTATAATCTATTATAAGAATATATTCTATTATTGTCTTAGATGATATAAAGTCAGTTCCCTTCATATATTGGTCCTGACCTAAAAGTTACTGCTGCTGTCTTTCCCACAGGAAACCAGGAGAATGCTCCACTGTTCATCACATCCTTCAGGTGGTCGCAGAAAATGAAATTGTGTTTTTTTCCATAGTAACGCCTGATGATTCCTACATAGAGTATTTCTAGTTGTCCGTCTGTCAGGGCCAAAGAAGTCTCTTGCTTGATTCTTGCTTGCAGTCGCCTTTAAGTAGGCTCTGTATACTTTATCAATCTGGATCTCTTCCTCTGGTCGTACAGAGATATCTCCTGATAGCTTCCTGCGTGCTGTCGCCTTTGAATAGACTCTTTATTTTGTTGATCCAAATCACTTCCTGCTCTAAATAGACTTCCAGGTTATCGGTGCTTTCCTTCCTTAAATCTGTTTTCCAAATTCTTCCAAGGTGCTTTTGATTTTTACGTCCCTAGCTCTCTCCCCCTCCTGTTGATTAACTTCCAGACATTGAATTCTCGTTTGAAGTATTGTTGGCTGAGTTGTGTTTTCATCAGCTGTTTTTTCCAGACCGTCGGTTCTGTCTAAAAGCTCTTTCTTAGTCTTTCGGATTTCCTTTTCCACCTTATTGACTGCTTTCAGTATCTTTGAGTTCCCTTCGCATAACAAATGGAAAAGCTGTGCCTTAGTTAATTTTTCCATAGTTCTAGGCAGTCACAAACTATAAACAGAAAGTCTCGTGAGGTCTCGCGGTAGCACGAGCGATCCAAAATTATCAGTTTGTCGATCTCCGTATCAAGTCAGCTTCCCCCGCTGAACTCTCTCCAACAAAACTTTAAAGTCTCTCTTTTCTTTAAGCTCTCTCTTTGTTTGGTTAGTGGGTATAATTAGCTGGGAGCCTCTCACTCGACGAAAGAATTCACTTGTAAATTGGTTGAGGAGGGGGGGGGGAAGAGCTTGTGGGGAAAGAAAAGGAAAAGCCAGAAAACTCACAGTCTTTACTGTTGTAGACTTCGGCTCCTGTCAGTCTGGTAAAAGATGATCTGGGAAGAATGTAGGGTCAGCTGGTCGTTTCAGGCTTAGAAAGTTATTTACGACAAGGGCGCCATCATGACCTTGAGCACATGCCGCGGCGATCCGGAGAGCTTAGTCTCCCTCCCTCTCCACAGATCTGTAGGACCCTCAGGATGCCGTTCCCGGTTCCTGGGGCGACCGGCGAGCGAGATTTGCGTATCTGCTCAGGTCTGCCATGTGCGGTTGCTCCTGACCCTCAGCATGGCTTAAGAGCCGGACAGAAGCCCAGCTGTTACGGCGCCATCTTCAGTCGTCTCCCAGTTTCAGCTGATCTTGATCACATTTAATGACTGGATTACTATAAATGCTCAACACCGGACTATTTTTAAAGACAACCCAGAAACTGTCGCTGCTTTAGTGTGTGATGCCCAATTACTGCTGGGTCTAGCTGATGGGACCATTCGGAAACAACATAATTTGCTGCCAGTTTGTTTCTCAGTTCAATTCCAGTTGCTCATTATGATCTTTAAAGCCTGGTGGGGGCTCACATATCTGAAGGATAATCTCCTTATGTTACCCTGCACAAACTGTAGTCATCAGCCTGCTACCTTGTTGGCTTTCCCCCTCTCTCCAGGTGGCCCACCTACTATCAATTAGAGCCTGAATCTTTTCCATTGTGGTTTCGACAGTGCGTAATGGTAATGGGCTCCCTGAAAAATGTGTGGCAGGTTAAGTTTCAAAACGGAGCCCTTTCAGCTTGCTGTTCTGAATTTGGCTGTGAGCCAATGCTTTTCTGAGTATGTCTGCAAGAGTCTTTTTCTCAGTTACTGTTTATATGTCCATTTAATAATCATGTTTCATAGCCACCTGCCTTCCAAAACGAACACCCATCAGGCAACGGTCATTTTCAGCTTCCCCACCACCTTCTACCCCCAAGCTGTCATCTGAACTGGAAGATGCATACTGGAGAGATGGAAAAGGGCCAACAGGAAAAATATACGATCACTTGCAAAACGAACAGGACCGGAGGAGGTTAAGAGCAAAGGTAATGGCAAAGGGGTTGCAGATGCAACTAGATAAGTGAAAGCTCTCTATAGGCCCAGTAACCCAAGCAGTCAAGTTTATCTCAGCATTGCAGAGTTTGCACGGAGGCTTGTTACACTAGAGCAACCTTTTTCAGTCTTTGGACTGTGGAGATGCCCCTGAAATATTTTTCAGACTTCAAGATACCACGAAAGTCATGTCAACTGACTATGACCCCTGCCATGCCCCCAATGCAAATAAAAATAAAAACTACCCGCCCCCATCTCCTCACTCCACTGCACCATGGCTGCAAATTTTCTTCAAATAAATATGCAAATAGAAATAAAAACCGGCTCCCTATCTCCTCCTTGGCTGCAAAGGATGTACCAATAAAATAAAATGTTAAAAACACAGATAAGCCCATCTCCCTGCAGTCTCCTTACCTCACCACTCCTTGGCTTCCCAGCAGAGACAGCAGTGGCAGCAAAAGGAGAAGCAGGTATAGAAGTTGCAGGTATAGGAAAAGAACAGATCATGCCTGATGGGAGGGGGGGACAGGATTGAGGACAGCGTTGCTTCAGCTGCTGCTGCTGACTCTGTACATCAGGGGTAGTCAACCTGCGGTCCTCCAGATGTTAATGGACTACAATTCCCATGAGCCCCTGCCAGCATTTGCTGGCAGGGGCTCATGGGAATTGTAGTCCATGAACATCTGGAGGACCGCAGGTTGACTACCCCTGCCGTACATGATCTGGCCTGTCCAGCATGCTCCAACACTGTGGGACATGCCAGGCGGGGAGTTTTGAGCCAAGTCTGGTGTCGTTGAGTGGCAGCGTTGCCAAAGTGATAGCTGCTGACTTTGTTTGTGGTCATGACATCAGTGATGTCAGCAGCCACCATCTTCATAGCCCCCCACACTGGGTTAACAACCAGGGGCTGATCATGCATTGAGCAGGGGGTTGAATTGGGTGGCCTGTATGGCTCCTTCAAAGTCTATGATTCTAGGGTTCTGTATATAGCTCCTTTGTGTGAATGGCTTTCTTAATACTTGTAATGTTGTGGGCAATTTTGAATTTGTTGACATCCTCTTATTGTATACGTTATTTTAACATAAACCCTTATGTTCAAAAACCTTTGCTTTAGCTTCTCTTGTATTTTTTTTGTTGGCTGTGGCTTTTTCGGGCCTAACAGGGCCCAGACAAGGCCTTGCTTATGTACCGTTGTGTTCTCCTTTGATATGATTAAGTTACCATAAGATTTTTATACATTCTTTTCTTATGGGTGGCAACCGACTTTGTTTTGCCTTCTAGTTGTTAACAAAAGCCTATGAAGATGAACTTAGAGCTTACGAGGCTAGTGAGAGAATCGAACTAACGAAGCGAAAAGCAAAGGCCAGGGAAATGGTAAGGATGTAAGAAACCTAAGATAACAAACTTCCCCATCAGAATATGTATTTCTTGTGCTTTCCTGGGATTCTAGGGAAGGATCCCCAGTCTTTCAAAAAGAGTTTATGCTTTTAACTTGCAGATCAGAACTAAGATTTTTAAGTAAAGTTATGCCAACATTCTTAACAAGAGTATAATTATTTGCATCAATGGAATGCACAGACCTAGGCATCTTGAAAAGTAGGTAAGCATTTTATGTTGGACTTAAAAGTAAAGACCAAAATGTTAATACTGCTGAAGTTCTCTACAAGTATTGATTGTACTTGACCCGGTTAAAACAGAGGCCTGCTTTTCTAGTAATGCATTATTACACTGGAAGAACCCAGAACAGAAGTGGGGAGGGGATATAATAAGAGTATCCTCTATGTATGGCCCCATTCCAACACTTGCATGCCTCCTACTTATTGAGAGGCCTGACTGGGTCTGTATTTTCTGCCTGTAATCTTAATGCAACAGACAGATAGCAAGACACTGTATAGTGCAAGAACTGGTGCACAGAGAGCCTTGATTCAATATTGCTTTTGGGTCCTATTTGCAGAATCCAGAATCTCTATACAAATGTTCAGAGGCCTTTATTGTCATCACAATCTCCTGCATAGGAGTTCATTAATATGTATTTACATCTAGGAACAAAAATACAAGGAAAGCTTATTTAAAGAGCCTCCACGTGTTTCGCGGCCTGCAGAGGTTTACTCTAGAAAAACGGCGCCTAGAAATCTCAAACTCAACCAGCGGATTTCAAGAGGAGGATTTGTAAAGTCAAAGAAAGCCACTCCAAGTAAGAACCACAGGCTTCGTCGTGATAGAATGTTGGGTGCCTTTTGAAGGCATGAGCTGGAGTCTAAGAATATTGCCTTCCTACTAACATATACGAAGCAAAAATATTTTTTTCTTATAATCTCTATGTATAGATTTCTGTAAAGGAAGAGAAATCATTTACTAAGGTTGAACCATGGATGCACAGGTCTGGCTGTGGCCCACCTTGGACCCTGACAGATCATCATTGCTTAGGTACTCCTTCTTAGTGGCTTGCCTCTTTCAGGGAAGTCAAGGTAATGGGCGACTGTCAGTGAAAAGTCAAGGAATGTGGGATTTGGGGCATACTTTTGAAATGCGACTGCCATGGATAGTCTGGATTTGTGGCAGAAAAAAGTGTAATGTTCCATAATTGGATTCCATAATTGGATGTTCCATATTCCATAATTGGATTATATGATTTTGATAATCTTTGTGGCTGATGGTGGCTAACAGCAAAACAATAAAATGAACGTAAGAGAGAACTTGATTTTATGGAGAAACTGACTGGCTTCTTGCAACTTTTTTGTATCTAAAACTGAAATCAGTTTACGTTGATCTGAAGATGGAACTATTTTGACAGGTTGGCAAACTGCATTTTATTTCTTCAAGCCCACTGTAAAGCCTAAGCATATCACAATACTACTCTCAACAATAAATCTGAGAATGGTTTAGAAAGCAGATTTTGCAATACAGATTTTAATAAAAGAAAACTACGCTAAAATTTTAATTTTAAAATGGTAGTTTAAAAAACTCTGCATAGAGACCATAGAGACCTCTACTTCTCCACAAAGAAATATTACATCATTTTTTGTCATAAGGCCGGTATTAGACATTCACTTTACATAAAGATGATAGAAATAGTCAACAGAAGAAAATATCAAGCCAGTTTTCCATGATGCTCAAGAAAGGAATAATTTCCTGTTCACTAAGCATTGTGTCTAAGAATATTTCGTGTAGGTCGCTTGAGGGACTTAGACTGAAGTTATCTTATCCGTTTTGTGCCTCTATATAATTGTGAAACAGCCTTGGGGGATGAACGGTCCGGCCTTTCCAGGGCTAATCAGGATGCATCCAGCTGCACCCTGATTGGCCCTGCCCCTACAGCTCCCGCCCTCCCTGTCCGAGTTGGAATAGGGCCAATCAGGGTGCAGGTGGCTGCACTCTGATTGGCCCTGCCCCTACAGCTCCCGCCCTCCCTCACGGAGCCCTCACCCCTTGCCTACAACCAACACGTCTGTGAGCCTCTGCGCTCCAGGGCCACAGGGGGGAGGAGGCCCAGAGGGGAAGCAGCACAGCTGCAGAGCGGGAGGGGGCCAAGAATGACTTCCCCACCAGGCCTGGAAGCACACCCACGGTCTTGCTGAGGCCACGGGTGTGCTTCCAGGCCCCCAGGGAAGCCGCGGTCTCACGGGGCGGAGAAGGGGGTCGAGCCTCGTCACGTTCTTGTGAATGGGCTTTGAAGCTAGTACTTCCACATTTATGTAAAATGGACTTCAGACATTTACTTCAATATTAATCATCTAAGGCTATAGTCTTAAAATTTGCCACAATTGAAAAAGAACAAAACAGGGCAAAAATGCAACAATAGGAAATTCCATGGGTCCCGAAGAAATAGATTTCATCAGCCTGATTAAGTCTGGGCCTTATTCATAGGCTTGACCGTATTTCCTTGATACATTGAGGTGGCAAAAAGAAAACAGGAGTTAAATTTGCTGTATTCATGGAAGTCAGACAATAAAATAAGTTTTATAAACATTGAGTTTACCATTATTCTTCAGTGACAGAACCCACGGGGGACAGAATACAGATGCCTGAGAAACTCTGCTTTCATTCATATTTTAAAGCAAATTTACAGCCATACAAGCCAATGCTTGATACATTGCAAGAAGCTACTGGTTGCTGAATAAGGGCTTCTTATTGATGCATGTGGAGCTGCAGTGTCTAGCTGCTTGTCATTCTGTAGAACTTGCAGACTCAGCAGAAAGCACAACATAGCAATGAAACATATTGCATAACATTCAGATGGTTTGTCAGGCCATGGAATTTTAACGTGTATGGGAATATAAATACTGTTGGCCTTATTCTAAATGAACTGCTGGAGTTCTGAAAAAGAAATCGAATTAGAATGGCAACTGCAAGATTTGCCACATACGTAAACATTCAAACTCAAACGGCAGTTTTTCAAGGGAAACTCATTTGGGAAGGAGCCGTGTGGAGTGGTGAGGCTGTGCATGTCTGCAAATGTGCATCTGCTTCTGGATGCTGTTTGGAAGCTTCAGCTTGTGCGAGACACTGGAGTGAGTTTGCTTCTCAGGGCTATGGGGAACATAATTTGTACGTAGCCTTGTGTGCTTTTGGACACAATTCTAAGGGCTGGTTATTACCAAAATGAGTTAATACTAAAGTACCTGAAAAGCCCATTACTCAGCCCAGATCTGCTCCTCAGTGTCCTTGTTTGCAAGCGACAGAGCTTGGTGGTCTTACCTGTTCCACGATCACTCGCCTGGCGCCAAACCTGTTGTGCTTTAGTCACTGGATGGAACCATTTCTATTTGCAGGCCTCTGATGTATTTTCACTTCTTGGCTTCTATCAGCTTCATCTAAATTTAAGGCTGTCTTATACCATTTGGTGTTCAGATTGACATTAATAGTTTTTTACACTGGAGAGTTGGGAGTGAAAGCTGAGAGTGCAGGAGGTGTTTTGGGGGGCATCATTTGGCCATGAATTGGGGTCACTGTGGGTGGGCAGGCGTGAATTTCCTGCATTCAGCAGGGGGTTGGACTAGATGGCGCTGTAGATCCCTTCCAACTCTGTGATTCTATGCAAGTATTGGCCTGCAGCACAAAAACAGAGGCCATTTAAGTACTGGGTCTGAGGCTGCCTCTAAGAAGAGTTGCTGACCTTGTTTTCCAGCCTTTGCTAATCTCCCAATGTTGTTGGCTTCTGTTTTTCTCTCACAGTGAAGGTCACGGAGAACAACCTCTTGCCTCTTCTGATGGAGGAGTTCCCCCACTTGCACATTTCCCGCCCAACCATGAACAAGATGTGGCAGCAGCAGCTTGCACAGATAGAACTACTGAAGTCTCCCAGCAACAGAAACCAGCTGAAACTCCAAAGTGAAGTGAGTTGCATGGCTACAGATTAAAGTGGGTGGCCATGTTGGTCTGAATGAGCAGAACAAATGTTGAGTCCAGTGGCACCTTCAAGACCAACTAAGTTTTATTTATCACAAGCTGTTTGGATTCAATTCCAGGGGGTTGAATTTCAGAGGAAAACATAGTGGGCTCAATTAATACGTCTAAATGGGAGAAGAATGAGCAAATATATAATCACTTGCTGAAAGAGCAAGGTCTCAATTGTTATAGCTTGTTATTCATATTAATCTCTGAAATCACTTAAACGTTTTCATTATGCTGTGTGTTAATTTAGTGCTTACATTTTGCCTTTAGGTATCAACTCTGATTACTTCCATTCTATGACATTGTACATGAGCCTCTTGTGGCGCAGAGTGGTAAGGCAGCCGTCTGAAAGCTCTGCCCATGAGGCTGGGAGTTCAATCCCAGCAGCCGGCTCAAGGTTGACTCAGCCTTCCATCCTTCCGAGGTGGGTAAAATGAGTACCCAGCTTGCTGGGGGGTAAACGGTAATGACTGGGGAAGGCACTGGCAAACCACCCCGTATTGAGTCTGCCATGAAAACGCTAGAGGGCGTCACCCCAAGGGTCAGACATGACTCAGTGCTTGCACAGGGGATACCTTTACCTTTACCTTTATGACATTGTATCTGAGGAAGTGTGTGTGCACACGAAAGCTCATTCCTTGAATAAAACTTTGTTGGTCCTAAAGATGCTGCTGGCCTCAGAATTTGTTTTACATGCCTACCGTTAGAACAAATTATCATAACATACTTGGGAAAGAGTTCTCCTGAGCTCTGCTGACTGATTTTAGTCATTGTGGCCTAATCTGCAGATTTAAGTATCCACAGGTGACACCACATCTGACTATTAGAATATTCAGCATGATGAAGATGTTCTGGAAGTTAACACTTAGAGGGTTAACAGTCTTTTCTTCCTTTCTTTCAGGTAGTAGAAGCCCTGAAGAAGCATGACCTCCTTGTAGAGCTCATTAAGAAGGAGCAGGCCCATAACAAGAGACTGGTATGTTTGGGTGACCCAGTCCTAGTCATGCAGCATAAGAACTTTGAGGTGTGTGGGCTGATTTGGGGAGACTCATGCAACTGTGTGATTCATCTAGCCAAATGCAATTGATCAAGTCAACCTTGACCACCAGGATCATGCTAATCTTGATTTTTTTCCTGCCAGTCTGGTAATGAAGACACAGGTTAGTTGTTGAACACAGGGCTAATATATGGCTAATAGACTGTGCTCAGCTTTGGTAGCTTACACATTCTCCAGGTCAGGTCTAGCTTAACCACTTGTATGATCAGGGGAGAATGTTGCCACACTACTCCAAGATACACTACTGCAATGGTGGGTGCGGGGATGCATTGACCGAGACGGGGAATGGGTCGCCTGCGTAGGGATTTTTATAAGGCGGTAGTTCAGGCGGGAAGAAGGGTTCACATAGGAAGAGCTCTTTGGATAAGAAAAATGGAGAACATAACTTTGGAAAAATTGCTTATTGTCTAGCTCCATTGTAGGGTGGTGAGTGAAATTCCCCTCTTCCAAGTACTTGTTGTTCAAGCCCATTCTAGATAAGTGATCTGAACTCCATTTCTTTTAATGCAACTTGTTTGCTGTCTCTTTCAGCAAGATTTCAAGCAACGTATTCACTATCAGAAGTATGGCCAAAATAAAATGAGAGAGAGACGTCAACAAATTATCAGAGCCAAAAAGTACTACCAAGATTACAGAATTCAACTGCGGGCTAAGATAATGAGGGCCAGGACCCGTGAGGAGCAGGTAATTCAAGGGTCCTCCCTTCCCAGGAAGTGGAAAAACTTGTCTACAGAAGGGCCAACCTAGATTCCTATTAGATTTGCTGTGTTCAAATGTGGTGTGTATTTACAGCTTTCCAGAGTAGGTAATGGCTACAGCTGCAGAGTTGGTATAAGAAGTAGCTAGCAAAAAGATCTGGGCAGTCCTAATTTCAAATCTCAGCTTTGTCATAACTGTCACGAACCGCAGCTGAATTGCTCGACCAGAAGCAATCCTTTTGAATAGAGCTGCTCCAATCCCAGGTGGTCCTAAGAAGCTAGTCTGTATTGGAAGGATCCATAAGGTGATGCGTAACACAGCATTGGTGGGTGCGGGGATGCATTGACCGAGACGGGGAATGGGTCGCCCCCGTAGGGCTTTTTATAAGGCGGTAGTTCAGGCGGGAAGAAGGGTTCACATAGGAAGAGACTATTGATCTAAAAAAGCAGGAATAGCTGGAGATATCTGGTCTGCCCTTACAGTTGTTCTCAGCTTTAAATTTCCAGCATCCCCCAAACAGCCCAAAGACAAGCGGGGTGATAATGGAAAGTTCTGGCGGCGGGGGAAGGAGAGCCACCCTGAGCCATACAGTTTGGCCAAAAGGCCAGGAAAGGTTCAAAGCGGAGAAAGGGGGTTGTGGAGCTCAATAAGCTTCTAACTCAAACTCTCCTGGCTCTGGCAGGAGGACGGATATAACAATAACCTAGCGGGTTTTGCTGAAACAGAGCTGCCTGAAATTCAGCCCTTCCAACATGGAGGTCCTGTGGCTGGGTAGGAAAGGTCCAGATCAGGAAGTGTGCCCTCCTTGCCTGGATGGGATACAGTTAGAGCTGTCACCATCAGCAAGAAATTTAGGGGAGACCTTTGATTTCCACCCTTTCCTTGGAGGCTCAGGTCATGAAGGTAACCAAGCTGGTGTTTTTCTACCTATGCCAAGTGAGGCTACTAGTGCTCTGTCTGGCCCCAGAACACCTGACCACAGTGATCCATTCAACAGTCACCTCCAAATTAACTCTGTCTACACGGGCCTGTCCTTATCCTTGACCCAGAAGCTGCTGCTGGCCCAAAATGCAGCTACGAGGGTTCTCACAAATATATGTGTTGGTGCTGCAGCAGCTGCATTGGTTGTCAGTTGTGTTCTGGATCAAGTTTAAGGTTCACTTAAGTCCATACACAGGAGCCAGTATACCTGTGGTACCATCTGTCTCCTTATGCACCTAGCAGAGCATTACACTCTGCAAATCAGAATAGGTTGGTGGTCCCTGGCCTATGAGAGGTATGACTGACCTTGACCTGGGCTAGGGCTTTCTTGGTCCTAGCCCCACTTTGGTGGAATGAGCTCCCAAGAAAGCTAAGGGCCCTGCAGGAGCTCTCACAGTTCTGCAGGGCCTGTGAAATGGTGCTTTTCCACCAGGCGATAGAACATTGACTGGGTCCCTCCCCTGAACATCCCACCCTGAGACGGCACACGTGCTTCACGGTTCTACAGGAGGGACTGTGTGCGGTGTTTGTCTTCTATTTTAATATTATTTTGTTTGATGAGAACCGCCTCGAACCGGCTATCCAGGAATAGAGGGTTATAAATTTAATAAACATTAACATGTACCTGAGATTCCTTCTAAACTCAGCATAATCCTTACATCAGGGGTAGTCAACCTGTGGTCCTCCAGATGTTCATGGACTACAATTCTCATGAGCCCCTGCCAGTGTTTGCTGGCAGGGGATCATGGGAATTGTAGTCCATGAACATCTGGAGGACCACAGGTTGACTACCCCTGCCTTACATAATCAATTATATGCCTAGGCTGCCATCACGTGGCCATATTTCCAGCCAGCAGCATTCCTGTGTGATATATGAATCCTTCAACTACTGTAGCATGGGAGTTAGCCACAGGAGGGCACCAGCAGCATCCTCACCCTATCAGTATCTAAATATCTTTTTACAGCTTCTGATGGGCTTTGAGAATACACAGTGGCTGCCGGTACAAAGCCAATAGAGCTGCCCACCTACCTGGGCAGTACTCTTGTGTTCCAGCAGCTGTCACCTTGAGTTTTCAACTGCGCAGTAATGCTCACATAGATGGTCTTCTGTATTTCTCACTCCCTGAATTCCTAGCCTCACCTGTGGCACAATTGGTCCCACGTGGAAAGGAATTTAGTTTACACATGAGGAGATTCACAGTGGCTTTTCTAAAGTGTGACGACACATCAGGAAAGGGCAGCTTGAGATTCTGAATAACTCTGTCTCTTCGGAGTTTCCAAAATCCTGATTTTTCATATACTTGGTTCTCCATCCACAAGCTACAGCCGAAAATAAAACTGTCATGGAAACTTCAAGGTTGTTGACATATGTGGCAGCATTTCAACAAGGTACCATGTATGAATCATGCCTTAAAGAATTGTCAGCCACATTAGTTGACCACTTTATTTCCACTGATCATTGTTGCTCAAGGAGATCCCATGTTGATGATGAAATTTAGTAAGGACAAGGAAAATGAATAGCTGTCTCCAGCACTAGCAGTACTGGCCACTTCCAGTTATGGCGTTCTGCCTCTGCTCCCGAAAGCTGCTCTTTACTCGCACAACAACTTTTAATTCCCTTGGTAAGACTGCCACCGTTTGTTTTGGAAAACTTACTTCCTTGCAGCAGAAAGCCATCCAGCATACTCTTTACACTTATCAAGTTAAGGAGAGTGGAGAAGCCTAGGCAAATCTCCTCTTTCTCCTTTAACATCTCCAGCAACAGAGGAAAGAACAGATGCCAGGGTAGCCCCAGATTTTTAAAAACAACACTTATAAGAAGAGAAAATCAATCTACAACAAAGGCAGGGGTGAGAGAAGCAGGGTCAGGGAAACCAAACCAAACGAGGTCTGAACAAAAGCCAATGTAATGCATCTACATCCCCCTTGCCCTCTGTTAATCTTGCATATCTAAAAATCTTGGTGGTTTAGCTGCCCAGCCTCCCTTGGTCAGTTTTTGCTTCTGTATGGAATCTCATAAAATGTATGTAGAATTGTCCTTGGTTCTGGGAATTAAAATCTAACTACAGTGACAAATCTTCTGCTGCTGTTAACCAGATAGAGCTGTTTGAGGCAAAGATGTTGCAAGAATGTGATAAGAATTTTGCTTCCCTCTGACTTGATGCCTGCCATTTTGTTTGACAGATATTTAAAAACTTGTTTGAAGAAGGTTTGGATATTCAGAAGCAAAGACTGCATGAACTGAGAACGTATGCCAAGGATAAACGTGCTGAGCAAATGAAACAACACCAGGCAGAACTGGAGTCCATGGAGAACTATTACAAGGATCAGGTAGACTCATTCCTTTCTATAATTCAAGACTGTTGCTTAGTTTACTTTGCACGTAATTAACTCTTCTTGCGTTATGTTTAGTTTTCAATGCTGGCTGAAGCAGTTTCAGAAGAACATAAACAAATTGAAACCAGAGAGAAAACACATGCAAAAGTAAGACTCACCATATCAACTTTGAGAACTAATACTAAATTAACAATCTCCTTGACTTAATGCCGATGTTTTCTTGCAGATGCTGAACAAAGCAAAGTGTGAATTTAGATCAAAGATGGAGAAAGAGATCAAAGAGCTGCAGGACGTGATCATTCAGAATGATGACAATTCATTCTTCTGTGAGCTAGAGGCCGATCGCCTGAGAGCTAGACTTCAGATGGCTTCTTTTCAATATAGCAAAAACTGTCACTTTCTAACAAGAGTTTTGGGGAAGGGGTGCCTATAAAGTTAAGAGCTTGATTTACTGGTTTGAAGTGGGTCTTAATCTTGTTTGCAGTGTCTGGCAGTGAGAATAAAGATTTTTTTAAAAATAAAGGTTTGTGAATTGCCCCTAAAAGCGTCTTCCAATAATCTACAATGTATGAAAATGTAGTTCATTCAGAAAGCAGAAAGCGCTATGTAGAAAGTTTTAATGCGTGCCTTTCCAAACTTGAATTCAAATGTAATTAAATAGTTTGGACAACTTTTCTCAAGCACCTTGCTGCAGAGCAAAGGATTACTGTTGATCATCAACTAACGTCAACTAGCATGCTGGCAGGGGCTCATGGGAATTGTAGTCCATGGACATCTGGAGGGCCGCAGTTTGACTACCCCTGCATTAGGGCATGGTTGCTGTGTTATAATTGGTAGCTGAAGTATGCTCTTAGCAGACCAAAACATTGGGATTACCCAAAGGTATAGTCCTCCAAAAATGGCTAGGTCACACCTCCTCGTTCCAGCAGGGCTATGCAAATCAGTATGCCTCTCCAGGACAAAAGTAGGCTGTCCCTTCCAAGCATAGAATAGCCAAGCTCCCCAGAAAAACACACATGGTATAACTTTATTCACCTTAATAGCAGTAAGTATAACAGTAACCGTGTTTTCAACATCCACCGCATGAACATCAACTAATGAACAAAACCTATCAGAATGCATAGAAGAATAATGTGGGATAACTGGAGGACTTTGCCTCGCTGAAGAGGAGAAACCTTCAGATAAGTCCAGTGTTTCATTCTCCTTCAGCGGGGGAAGTCCTCCAAACTAGTTATATAACCATGCTAAGACAGGGTAGGCACAGAAACAACCTCAGCACTGTGTTCATCCCAACCCGTGTTGGAGAACTTGTCTCCCAAAAGCAGCCTCAGTGGAGTTCTGCTGGATTTTTATGAAATGTCTAACCCAAAAAGAAAAACCAGGTCCTTGATAGGTTCCCTGGTTTTGAATGCAGTTGAAGTTGCTTCTGCCCTGTTAAGGTGGGCTGTAATCATTGCAGGTTGTCTCAAACGTTACTTCCAAATGCCTTCTTGGTGCAAAGTCTGATCCAGATAGCCACTATAGCCTTGGAGACTTTACCACACTGGTAAAATTTACCTTGTGGTACAAATAAAGAACGTGAGTTTACATGTTTTGTCATTGTTACGTATATATGGAGAATGCTCTGACCAACTAACACAATTCTGAGAGGGAATTGAGCAGAAAACCAGAAGTTCTAAATGTTGAGTAACATAAGTATCAGTGCTAACTACTACTATATCTCTGTTGAAGGTGTAGAGTTCCTTATGTACTAATAAGGTCCCCAGTTCTGAGGCCCTCATAGTGAAAATTGTGGTCACTACAAATGTCACTTCTCATGGCAGGTATCTTAATTCCAACTCGAACAAAAGGGAGATGGTTTTACTAAGTTCAGCCTTTTGAAAAATATTCATTTAGGAACTGTTGAGGTATTTCCAAATAAACTTGTCACAAGATAACTTGTTTGTGCCAAACTCCTTCCACTCAACATCAATGTCAACAATTTTTGCCCCCAGGGATCCAGGTGACAAATGGATCCCTATCTCAGCAGATTCCCAGATCAAATAGTGTCCCTGGTTCTCCATTGGTCCCACAATGCCACCTGTTTGGGTGATTCTCTCTGCTGTTTCTAGAGAGACAAGAACTCAAGTCTTCCTCCCCTTCCTGTCTCCCTTGCCGGAACTGCCCCTACTTCCTCAGTTTCTCCTGCCTCTTAGAAAAAGCGGTGAACAGACAGCTCTGCTGGGGGAGGTGGGTTTGACACTTCAAGCGTTGATCACTCAAGATGGATGGATGTGGGAGAGACTGCACTTCTGATAAACCTGTTAGAATGGGGGTCCCATTCCACCACACTACATCTGGAGGCAAAACAGGCAGTAACATGGGCAGAGTCTGATCTCTTCTTGAGGGTGAAGCATATTCAGGGTGAAACATATTAAACCAACTCACTCAGCCTGAAAGTGTCCCACTCTAACAGTCTGAAGGTGAATCTCTTTGCCAGACCAGAGAATCGTTAACTGCCGTGTGGTAACCAAGAGCTGAGCAGACAGATGCCTTGACAGTTCCGCCATCACGGCCTGTTATATGCATTTCCTCTGGTACCTATTAGACCGCCGAAGCAGCCGTTCAAGCCCGAAGCAGCCAGTGCCATGGCATGGGGGGGCACCACTCCCCCCCACACACCACGGGGCTGTTTGCTTTGGAATAGAACGGCCACTTTGGTGGCCGAAGCACGCAACCCTAGTACCTATTATTCCAAAGGTACTCAGATGAATTCGAGAGCAGCAGGCAAGGACTGTCCTTATGTCACCTTATTGGCCCAGAGATCTTGGTTCACATCTGGCTAGCCATGGGGCACCATCTGACTATCAATAGAACACATCTTCCTCCCCTTCCAGTCAGCCTTGCCAGAAACACTCCGCCCCACTACCTCAGTTTTGAGGCTTCCATAGCACAACAATATAACTCCATTTTATTAACTCTGCAATGTAAGGAGAAAGAAAGGCACGTGTCCCTAAGGTCCACCAAATTCTAACCTATATACGTAAACCAATCCCCCCCCCAATAGAAAAACCTTTCACAGTGAGTACACAGTGGCCATTCTCCCTTGGTCCCATGAGGCCATCTGTTTGGGATGTAAAAGAGCAATATCAGGTTCCAGGTGGGCAAAGGTCTGCCTCTGCCACGGTCTGCAAAACTCTTCATCCACCGAACTGAGATTTAACTTGCGATGTTTCACAAAGGTTGTAATTGATGACTATCTGGCTGTCCTACAAATTTCTTCCACAGGTGCAGATTTGCTGACTGCTGCATTAGTAGCTACACTTGGAACTGAATGTGCTGTGGTCCCTGTGGGCACCATTTTGTCCCTCTGTACTCTATATGCCTCCATGATACAACTCCTCAAACTTTTGCCTATGGCTGCTGAAGACACCCTTTCCGGGGAAGTGAAACATTCACAAACAATGATTCAGTCTTTCTGAGGTCCCCCGTTCTGACCAAGTAAGCTTTAACTGCCCTATGAATATCTAGCTTATGCCACTGGATTTCTTGTGCATATGAAGGTGAAGAACAGAAGGATGGTAAATTTATGTATTCAGACCTTTGGAACATAGAATTGGGCAAAAAGGTTGAGTCAGTCCTAAGCACTAATTTTTCTGTAAAATGCACAACTTTCCTAATGGACAACATACCCAATCCTTCTCACTGAAGTAATTGCCACCAGAAATATCACATTTATATTTAAATGTCTCAGCGAGATGTCCCCTATGGGCACAAAAGGAGCTTTCATTAGGGCTGACAATGCAATATGCAAGTTCCAAGTAAGGAACTCGTGTACCTGAGGTGGAAACATGATTACTTTATTTCCATAGCCCCTCATAGGCCATTACAGGTAAGTTGAGGAGTGGTGCTCTGAACGTCCTGATGGAGCTGCAGGGCTATTGAGACTGGCTTACTAATTTGCATAGCCCTGCTTGGAGTGAGTGAAAGCGTGATCTAGAACTTTCCCCACTGAGCAGAATGAACAAAATTTTACATTGCCGGAAAGACACTGCCAAAAGTAGTATTCACTTGACACTTTGGAAGCAGTTTCCTGTAGGTGATATGTGATAAGGATAAGCACAGTTAACATGGCACCTGTTCAAACCCTTTGATGTTTCAGCTGAGCTGCATCATTAACAGAACAGTGTTTGCTTACATCACTCCCCCCCTATATATGTAAAGATGAGGTAAGAACTTGGCGATCCTACAGGAAGTCAGACAACAAAGGGCTTCAATAACTTATTTGCTGGTCTTGTTCTTAGGCTATTTCGTAAGATGCAAGCATTCCTTTCTTTAAAAAAAACCAAACCAACCAAACCGTTGATGCTGTAACAGTGCAAACAGCATAGAGTTTTATTGCTCAGTTTCTGCATGGGTATATACTTTTAGAAAAAACATTTTATATAGATGTTTTGTTAAAGCTCATGGAACAACTTGGGTGAAAATACAATGAATATCAATGCTAAAATCATTCTGCAATAAATACAATAGAAATGCAACTAAAATCACCTGTCAGCCTGTGGAATAAGTAGGAATCATACCATGTAAAAACTAATTTTAGCTATAGACAGAACTCTTAGATTTTGGCAGAGTTGGAAAAACTAATAAAAAGAATGTGTTAAGTACATCAAATCCCACCTGTTAACTATATGGTGAAGCAATGGGGTCATGCTACATTGTGATGTAATAAAAGCAAAGCTGTTCTGTAATTCAGCCATCTTAAAAGCACCAGTAGATTTAACAAATGTAGTGGAACAAACAGCCACCTTGTGTGCTCCGGACTCTTAATACAACACAGTTTTGGTAAAAAATAAGTCAGTTTAGGGAAACTGAAGCTATGTGCAAAAAAATAGAATATACTGTACAAAGCACCATTTACAAAACTTTACACCTAAAAAATTAAGTCTGAAATGCAACTGAGTATTTGAATCCTACCAAAATAGTCACTATCTATATTTAAACATTCATAATGAAAACAAAATGGAAATGTACAGGGCGTTTCTCTTAGCTATTTTATGCATATTCAGCTTGGATGAATGAACATTAAAGGAAGGAGGATATGATGGAAATAAATATTCACATTTATATATGGGGTGAAAATACAAGGTCCAGCACAATGTTGGATTTAGCAGTGGCATGGTTGTGGTATGACAATTCAGTCCAGAGAAACTTCTGGCAGATTGGGCGCTTTTCATGGTTATGCGATAAAGGCACTCTGAGGACCCCATATTCAATTTATATCAGACTGCTCTGTATATGCCCCAAAATTTTCTTTTATTTAGCCATAAAATTAAGCATTCATCTCCAAGTTAGCCCTGTAATGATGGAAGGTTCTCTGTACTCAAAACAATTTAAAACAGGAGGATGAAACAACCATTGAAAGAACTCTCTAAACTCAAGTTTTGGTATTAAGATGGCTTGTTTCTCCATGGCCTTTAAAATAGATTCTATATTGAGGCTATAGACCTCTTCTTTTATTGGTTTACTGATGTAATATGATTGCAGCAAGGTGAGCAGAGGCAGTCAGTGTAGACCATAAAGTACAGGATGATCTGGAGTAAAAGGATTATATCTTTACATGACATATGGGCAAAGCTCTTTATTGTGAATCAAGTGTAAGTCTGCAGAGAAGGAAGAACACATCTGGCTTTCTTTCCTACAGAGCAAGCAGCAAAGAATGCTTTGCACAGAAGCTGGTTCTCCAAGAATCTCCTCACCAAACATACAGAGAGTGGCCTGTGAACAACAGCTTTTGAAAGCTCCAAAACCTACATTACGTTGGGATCCATTGGAAGATGTAACAGTGTTACATTTTTCTGTAACTCTTATTTATCATGTGGTCTTCTGTACAGTCACACATTGGGACTGCTTGTGTACAGGCCCATCATGCAAAAGATTTCCAAAGCTTCCTAATAGATGAGGAGCACTCCTCCTTCCTCGGCTGCTTTTCTGCCACTGGAGGGGTGCTACTGCCTCACCAGAGATCCAAAGATACTAAGATTCCAGAAAGGTCACAACGGGGCAGGAGGGATGTGTGCCTGCACAGTTGAACAATAGTTACAAATCTGAACCTCTTCTTCATCTTTGTGGCTTCTTTGGAGTCTCACACTGAGAGATTAGCAAACTCACTGTGTGAAAGAGGCAGGTGTGAAGCTCTCAAAGGAAGAGACCATGGAAGACTGCCTTCCCAATAATTGCTTAGCATCCCACATTGATCTTTACCCGGAACTATCTTATAAAGGAGCAGGGAATGTTCCACAAGAGCAGGGAGTGTTCCACATCCATTACATGCAGGAATGTGGCAAACCCCTCCCCCCCAAAAAAAACTTTCTGTTGGAGAGAGATATGATACACTGAACACTCATTCACTCAAGACAGAGTGTGATAGCCTCTACCAAGGCACAAAGATGGTTCTGAGAGGATGTTCATGTGTCCTTCCTGGAACCTGAGAGACCAATACCAAGTAGTATTGGGTCCCCCATAGCCAAGAAAAGTCACATACAAAGAGTGTAAGAAGTGTACAGATATCTGGCATCCGAAAGAAGTAGAAGGTCATAGTGTTGTGCAACATGAGACCTGAGAGGCAATCCCTGCTCAGAAATCCTGGAGAGGGTAACAGACGTTCTAACTTTATGACACTTCCTAAATGGAGGGGGCATAGTTTAGAACAAATAATGCTATCATTACATACTGGGAAGTGCTGCTTGTTCTTGAAAAAAAAATCTAAATCATGCTCTAAGGAAGTGCAAAACTCAAATAAGGGGCTATACCTCTGTTTCAGGACATTTTTAGAAATTCAATAGGAGGAAAATTGAGAGAGTTTGAATACCAACCAGTAAAATCAACATCACAAGAAACAGGGTCCAAACCCAATTATAGCCTCAGTAGAGACTCTTTTTCATTTAGATGTGCAAGATCTGGTAGTGAAGGAGTGATGCTTGCCCCTCAGAAAAATCTGAGGTGACTGCTACAGTGCAGGAAAGGAACTGATGAAAATAGTGAAGAAGACATGATGTAGCCAAAGAAAGAATGGACAGCATGGGCCATAAATGAACCTTGAGCTGCTTGCATAACATAAAAACAGATTACCTTGCTGAGACATTAGAAAGGCATTCCCCAATAACCGGGGTTCCTATCAGGAAAGGATAAAAACATCCCAGGCCAAATAGCCCAGGCCTCCAATCAAAATATCTGGGCATTGGTCCCTGGTAGTCAATAAAAACATAAGTGCAGTACATTTCATGACTACATGGAGTGTTTGCACGAAGATAAAAGTCAAGCTAATACTGCAGAAGATCAGGAGCCATGGGGAGACATGTGCCACAGCTGGGTCCCCATACTGTAGGGGAAGAAGCATCTAAGATGACACCAACTTCCAAAAGCTCAGAGTCAAAACAAATGCCCTGAGAAAAACCAAGTGCTGCAACCACCAGAATGATGCACATTAACTCTCTCAGAAAAAAAAAAAAGCCAAAACCAAATCTGGGCTGAAGGATGAAATACAAACCAAAAACCAAATTATGTTATGATGCAACTTATAGATACGTAAAAATGCCCAACATTTATTTATTTGGATTTCTATACCGCCCATTGCAGCTGTGGAAGCCAAAAAAGCTAACAATCTTTGTAAAATTCGGATTGACTAAAGAAGACCTGTTTTTTTGCACCTTACTGAGAAAGGCAAACTAAATCCGTAGGCTAAGAAGGTTTGAATTGGAAAGGATCAATAACCAACCATCAACAGAGCAGGGAAAACAATATCGTAGCCTTACATGAGCCAGCGTAATTGCTGTGCATCTTGTAAAAGCCAAGGCCTAATCCCAAAAGAAGGGGAATTTTGGGATTCTACCTCTGGGAGTTTCCATCCACAATGGCAGAGGAATTCTCTACAGGAAAGACAGAATATGAACAAAACAGTAAAACAAAAGTTTAAAGACTGTAACACACATAGTGATGATCTGGACCCATACATAGATCTTTTCAGATGCCCTCCTTAACACATAAGAATAATTCAAAATAGGACATTCCACCCTGTTCTGCAGTAGGCCTGAATGGAATAATTCAATTAATATGAAGACAGGCAACCTCCTGGGGAAGATCTTGGGACAGATTCCACAAAGTGACATTGATAAGAATTGTAGGAAATTTGTGAATGGTAGACAAGACAGCCAGTCTTTTTTTTTTTGATAGAGTAAATAACCACAGAGGACAACAAAATCAGAGTCTAGTAGCACCTTTAAGCCCAACAAAGATTTATTCAAGGCGTGAGCTTTCGAGTGCAAGCACTATTTGTTGGTCTTAAAGTGCTACTGGACTCTGATTTTGTTGTGCTACTTCAGACTAACATGGCTACCCATTTAAACCCACCACGGAGAAGAAATGAAAGAATTTAAAAGATTTTTGACAAGTCCGATTACTAGAGAGTTTTTCAGGAGGTGCTGAAAACAGGGTGTGGACATGGTGGGTCAAGCTCCCTTCAAAGGGGTTAGTCAAAAGGTCATATTGACCTGTTGATTCATAACTTAATGTGAAAATGCAGCAGAGAAATTCCACTACCGAGCCAGGCTAAAAGTATATAGCCTCAGTAGAGACTCTTTTTCAGAGGCAGAGTTAGGAATAAAATGCTATTAAACCTGCAGGTCATCAGCAACAAGAAAGATGACCAGTGGAATCAAACATATATTTGCTAAAGGATTATAGTAGAGCTTGTACCCTCAGACAAGAACTAAAATTTGCATGTCCCAAGAGGCAGCTGTTTTGAGCAAAAACCTAAGATGCCCTTTAAAAAGAGGGGTATGGAGTTTACTATTCCCTGTCTTATTCTCCAGTAAGGACTCAAATTGGTATTTAATATTTTATGCTTTTCCATTTCATCCTCATCAGAATCCTGCAAGGAGGTCAGTCAGAGGGAATATAATGAGCATAAAGTCAAAAGCAACTTTGTAGGCAGAATGAGAATTGAACCTGGGTCGCCCAGATCCTAGGCTAATGCTCCACCACAGTGCCCCACTGAAATTCACTACAAATGGTGTCAACATCGGAGTGACTGCAGAGATAGTCTGAACCCAGAGGAAATAAGAGCTCTCTTCCAGAAGCAAGGAGGAAATTGAGCCCTGGAAAGAAACAAGAAGATGTGGGCATACATGAGACCGACAGGAAAACCGCCTACAAAATAACTGAAGTTAAAGGAGAAGATTTATCGCTGTTATTGAAAACAGTAGCAGTCAAGGAGCCCCAAACCATCATTGGCTACCTACCATAGAACTAAGAGGAGAAGAGACCTGCTCAGGCTTGCCACCAAAAAGGAATATTAACGATCACTTCACAGTTCCCCAAGGAGGTGGCAATGGCAAGCTTTGCCTCTTCTGAAAAACCTGTGCTGGAAGCCCTTTAGGATTCCTTTTCAGTGCTGAGAGATTGCATTAAGGTGGTGGGCAGAGGCAGCTGTGCCAGTTTTCAGAACTAGGCATTAGCAAGAAGGCTTGGAGCTAGTAAACAATCAATTCTGACCCTGGAACCAAAGCAGTCCCAGGTCCCCCCTGGCTGCCGGTGGGAGATGAGGGGTAGGGTTGCCAGATTCAGACTGGGAAAATCCTGGAGATTTAAAGATGGAGCCTGGGGAAGAGATGGCCTTAGTAGATACAATGCCACAGAGTCTACTCATCAAAGCATTCATTTCCTCTTGGGGAAGTTCTCTTGAGCTGTAATTCTGAGGGATTCCCAGGTCTTATCAGAAGGCTGGCATCCCTAGTCCCAATGGAGTGAGTGATAAAGCTCAGCAGGATTTAAGCATAGCTAGTTTGTTGCCTCAGACCACAACTAACAATAATAGGAAACTTCACCCCCACTTTAGCAACTCTCCAAAACTAGAGGGGCTGAAGAGGTCTAAACAACCCTGACTGAAAGGCACAATATCCTCTTGATACAACACCTTTCACAAATAACCATTAAGAATAACAATGCTCTTTTAATCCATGCCTCCAAAGATTTCACTTTGAAACCAAAGGGTTCCTTCAGAGAGGCTCCCATCAGGCCACACCTTCAGGCTTCTGGTCTGAAGGCAAAGAAGCCAGGGAGGGGGAGCGATTCCCTCAGTCAGCTGGTCTCTGCTAGGCCATACCTCCAGGCTGTCAGAACAAAGAGAATCCAGGGAGGGAGAGGGATTCCTTCAGTCAGGCAGGTCACAGCCAAAGACTTGGAAAAAGAACCCTTCTGAATGGGAGGCTCTGTCAGGCAACACCTCCAGGTTTCTTCCCTCAGACTAAAGCCAATGAAGGGGAATGTGCCTTTATGAGGTTGGTGTGCAGCCAAAGCCTTTCAAAAAGGACTCCGAAGAGTCAAGCTCCATCAAATCATGCCTTTCGTTCAAACTGATGATAGAGCAGGCAGCTCTGTTGTGTGAACTCCTAGCCACATAAGACATAGACAACAGGGGCTTATCAGCACCATTTTAAAACCACAGTTTACACAGTCCTGACTGAGGAGGCCCCCTTTGAGCCAAAATGGCAGACTGGAAATCCAAAAACATTTATTTTTTTATTCTTCAGTAGAAGGACTATTGATGATAAAAAAAATTTTTTTTGAGAGACAAGTCTCTTCAGCCTCAAGAATAAGGTGAGGGGAAAACCTAATAGCAGTGTAGACCCTGTCTTTACAGTGACAAAAAAAGAACTGAGACAGTAGTGTCCCTCCTCCTTGACATGCAATCCTTTTGGCAGGAAAACACCAGAGGAAGGAGATGCATGTCTGGTCTACCAGAAAGCTTTGGAAATCTTTACCATAGCTGCTCTTCACATGCAGTCTCTATGTGGGACTGCACTGAAGCCATGAAAATGAACACCAGGAAACTTACGGTACGTGCATAACAATAGGCATGAAAAACAGTAAACTTCCCATTCTACCACTTGATTTTAACAGATAGTTTTTTTCAGTTGAATTAGTGTTATTCCTGAGACCTGAATGAGCAGCTGAAGCATCTATAGATACACAGCATAGGACAGAAGCCAATCTATCAATCAGAGCCAAGTTTGCAAATTGACCAAGTCTAAATCTAAAGAATTACATTTAGAGTAACAGCTCTATTGTAGGCCAGTGAGCAGTGGATATCTAATGTATTAAAAACAGCAACGTTATTCCTACTACCCAGCCATACATAGTCGCATGGTCTCCCACCATCATCTGGTTTGCTACAGCAATCTAATTTGAGCAACATCACATCAGAAACTAGTCATCTTTTGCCTACTACAGTTGTAGTTACCATGCAACCAGTGAGTCTCCAGGGTAAGCATCAGCATGGGAAAAGTGGTGATTTTAGATGGTTTCATTATGATTGACATCTCCTAGAAACAATGACTGAGCCTCGTATCTGGGCAAAAAGCAAGCAGCTGTGCTGGATAGTACTGACAGTCCCCTAGTTTTCACCATGGCTGAGTAAGGTCTCGTTCGCACATGCAAGAACTCCTTGTCACTGCATGTGGTTCCTCAGACAAGTGCAATGGCTATTGTGGAAATCCATGCCAGCAGTGCACCATTCACATTTGTACACTTCCATATGTGAGTAAAGAAAAGCACATTTTTGCATGAGTTGAACTAGCCTTTGCCCAACAAACAGTACCCTGACTTCTGCAATGGCACTTGTATTAGGAACCATAGACAACAGGAAGGGGAAAAACACAGGGACCTTGCATGTAATGAACAGCAAAAAACTATAGTGAAAGGAAGGAGAATTCCTCACACAGACTCCATTAACAATGCAGTACATTTGCTCCTAATATACTCTCTGTGTTTTAACTGTTTTCTATAGATCTATCCTCAGCATAGTATGACAGCTTCTGACATAACCCAGCCAACAATATTTATTGGAGCATTACACCAAGTTTACATTCCAGATAAAAACAAGTATCCACAATTTCTGAGCCCACTGCATCACTTTTTCCCCTTAGTTGTAACCACTACTAACCCAGAGCTGTTGTGTTTTTTAAAAAAGCTTGTTAACCTGATAAGATTTATTCAGCGATTAAAATACAATGCAGACAGGCTGCATTTAACACAAACGCTTTGGTTGATATGACATCCACAGAGTGTTTTGAAAAATGAACTGACAATCCTGCAGAAGGCTGTTGATATCAACATACATTTAGGGATTTCTAAAAATGCAGCAGCTCCATTTAAAATGGAAAGCAAATTTAAAAAACTCAAGTATTACCTTTATTTTTTTTTACAAAAATGCTCATTTAAAAATGCTAAATGCTTTTTAAAAAGGGATTTCCACATTTACCACAAGTACTGTACCAAATGCAGTGCAACTATGCTTCAGAATCTGACAAGAGAAAAACAGGATCCAAAACCTGTAATTAATGCTTGAGAAATATAAAAATTCTTACACAAATACGCTGAAATTGAACAGAGAAAAGCCACTCAGTATAATAAAACCCTTTATATGTAAAGTGGCCTTCATTTAAAAGGTTAATGATGTGTTTGGCCAATTTTATGCAAAGATTAGAACCATCAAAATATTTTGTTTTAAAAAACAGCAGGTATAAGCACGATTCAGTTTCACATGTTTACTTAAGTAAGCTGGAACATAACTTGTACCAACAACTGTATTCTGGAAATATGAGAGTAGAAATCAGGTAGGCAAATAGAGAAGATCCCCTTTTATAAAAATAGTAGTCATCTTGTAAAGAGAAGAACACTGCTTAACTGTTGAAATGAAGGGAAAGTCAGCATTCTGTATGTTCAAGATATTAGTTTTTCATAGCAGCTGAATGATTCCTTGACAGGAACTACAGGACATTTTCTTGAATGAAGAATTCCAAAAATTGTCCTTTCCCTCAGTAATGTCATAAAAATAGAAAAAGGCAGAGGGGAGCTTCCTATATTTCAAGCATTTACTGTGTCATGGCTGAAGGGAGGGTTTTCTGCTTGATGAAATATAAATACAGCCCCAGGTAAGCCCACGCATGTTCATTCCACAGCAAATCCACATGTTTCTTCAATGGCGGTTAGCAGCTTTTCATAAAGTTTCTCATAGCTTTCATAAGGAGGAATGTCTATTCGATTGAAGCTGCAAGCAAAGAGAATGAAAGGTTTAAACAAAGCCTTCCTGTAACAAAACCTGGATGGATACACCCTGCTACACCATGGTGATAAAGAAGACAAATAAGCCTATTAGGAATTTTGCATCAGTATTCAAAAGCAGTCTGACAGCACTAAAATTATTAAATTCAATGCCACAAAAATCAAGCACAATCAAGAACACTCCATTGGCAAAGCAACAAAGAGAACTAATACTTTACAAACTTTCCAATTTAACCAATTTAACAACCTTATGCAATTATAGGAACAGAAGCTTGTTATTATTTTAACACAGGGAGTCTCAGAGAGGCTTACAATCTCCTTACCTTCCTCTCTGCACAACAGACACCCTGTGAGAACAGCTCTAACAGGACTGTGACTAGTTCAAGGCCACCCAGCTGGCTACATTTGAAGAAGTGGGAAATCAAACCTGGCTCTCAAGATTAGAAGCCACCAGTTTTAACCACTACATCAAGCTGGCTCTGAGATAGCATGTCAGTACTTGGAATCCTTTAGCCCAAGGGTAGTCAAACTGCGGCTCTCCAGATGTCCATGGACTACAATTCCCAGGAATTGTAGTCCATGGACATCTGGAGGGCCGCCTGCTTTAGCCATATGAGCAAAGTTGCTGATTCAGGATTGCACCCCTGAGAAAGCTTCTGAAACAGTCTTATGTATCCATGTTAACAAAGTCAGATATTCCAAAAGCTATTGAGAAGGGACACGCAAAATGAAGGAGGAATTTTATCTCAGTTGAAGGCCCCTTTGTCATTTTTAATATAACCTACCTACCTCTTCATCAGTTTTGACAAATTATTTAAAAATGCAATGCAAAGTCCCATCTAGGCCACACAGATTCATCAGCTCAGTCCTCACTGGGGACTGTATCTGTTCTGAAATTTGGTTTTTGAAAACATTACAGAATGCCACATGAAGGACAAACATAGCAAAATATGTCAGCTTACATACAATTTACAAACCTTAAGTTTACCAACTTTATATAACTTTTACTGCAGAAAAGCAGCTCTCATAAACTTGGCTTGAAACAGACTAATACATTGTTTTTTAAAGTTTTAAAAATCACTTCCATCTTTAACTTCTTACATAGAGCTAACAGATTTTTACCCAATTCCACTTCCTTCCTATAGAGAAACAATACAGTAATGTGTGTTGACTTACCATGTATGAGCTTTTGGCAGGTTATTTGTGCTGGCATCAACCTGGTGAATTGTAAATAGTCTTGGACCAGCAGCACCTACAAAAATCGGCATACAATGAAGCTGCTAGCCAGAGTGCTACAGAAGTAAGCAGTGAAAAGTGCCACAGAGAGAGAAGAATAAATGCAATGTAATACCAAAGAAGTGTTTTTCCTGGACATCTCCCATTTTGCAAATAGTTCACCCAAGCTTTCTAGGTTACATTAGCAAAATGACTAGTCAAAACCAGAACCCCTCCCTTGTGATGCCAAGGATGAAAATAGTCATATAGTCTCTAGATAGGGTGTTCTACCTGGAGACAATTTCCTGTGGTTTTCCCATTGTGACTGCCGACTTATTGCAGCAGGAAAAACCTGATGTGTTTTCCAGTATTTTCTTCTAGCCCTCAGAGTCACAATTTCCCCTCATACAGGAGGAATTATTTTTCAAAAATTGAGTATTGCTAACTTGGTATAGATGAAGGGTTAGAGATCTAACTTTAAAAAAAAGACAGCTGAGAAGTAGTACATTATTTCAACTGATTATTATAAAGCTAGAGAGAGCTAGCAATACTAATAGTTTTAAAAATCCCTCTGGTGTGTGTGTGTTTGCGTGTGTGAGAGAGAGAATGGTGCTGATGGGTAGGACTGGGAATATGTAGCACAAATGACCAGGCTGCTAACTGAAGGGAACCTCTTCTATCCACACAACAGCTATTCTGACTCACTGCAATCTTAAAAAAAATTGGTGTAAAGCTGACTTTGGAAAGAATACAGAAAAGCTGATGAAAATTGGAGAGAAAAAAACTGCTTCCCAACAGCATCCAAAATGGGGCAAATATCCTGTCTGTAAGACCCCATGCAATGAAACTTTTAAAACTCCCTTGATCTGTATTTCCATGACACATGAAAACTTTTAAAAGCCAGACTTCAAAAGGCCGTATTCAAATTTATGTAGACACAGATTTCACATACATCAAAGTTCTATCTGGGCCGAGGCATCACATACAAGCTATTCCTGTTAGGTTGACAGATTAATGTAAAAGCATTCATTATGCTTTTACATAGCATAACGGCACAGATCCAAAAAGATATGTTTCTATTATGATATTATGATTATGCAAAAGGTGATACATAACTGAATCTGATAACATCTAACTGGCCCTCCCCCGCCCCCTTCTGAAATATGTAATTAGGAAGGTGCCCTGAAGGTGGTGATATCCAACTGCAGATTTCTGTAATCTATGCACTTAAATTATTAAATTGCTGTTTTAACAGTTAACAGTCGATTTTACTTAACTGTTACGAATTTTATTGTATTTATTGCTAGTCCTGTTGTTCACCGACAGCTGCTGAGAGGGGTGGTATAAAATCAAATCAATCAGTCAATAAATCTGTATTTATTTGCAATTATTTTTATTGCATTTTGTGCAGAGACCCTTTCCTACCACTATGTATGTATGTATGTATGTATGTATGTATGTATGTATGTATGTATGTATGTATGTATGTATGTATGTATGTATGTATGTATGTATGTATGTATGTATGTATGTATGTATGTATGTATGTATGTATGTATGTATGTATGTATGTATGTATGTATGTATGTATGTATGTATGTATGTATGTATGTATGTATGTATGTATGTATGTGTATTTGAATGCATTTGCTACCTTGTAATGCTTTGAAGCCCTGCAGTGGCACTCTGGATGAGCCAGTCACAAACTGCAGCAATCGGGCTCTTCTCTCTTCATCAAATAGCTCCACAGCTTTCCAAAACCACTTCACAATGTTGCTCTCTGGAGTGCAGTGTTTTAACCTGGTGTTGGCCTTCCAATCATTAACATCTATCTTCCCAAGTCCACAAATGATGAGCTACGCAGAAATCACACAAACAGTTAAAGATCAGTAGCAAAGGCAACATACATTCAGAATCACAAAGATTTCTACTAGGAATAGGAAGATGCAGGCTCTAGATGACATGGAATACGTAAAGGGAATAGTAATTTTATGTTAAGAAATAACAACCACTATGAAATCACAGTCTGTTTAAAAAATATTAAAACCAGTTTTATTTCCAACTGTATAATCCTGATTTTGAACACTATACAGCAAAGAATGTGAGGAGATTATTCTGTATATTCTAGACAGCAAATCACCTCTTTCCTCCATTCCATCAAATTCTCAGTGGTGAAGAATTTGCAGTGATATGTATCAAGTTACTAGAAAAGACTGGATTCCAAAGGCCTACACAGACTTCCTTTGTTGTTCAAGTACACACTAGGCTCACAATGAAATCTAGAAACTTCAGAAGACTTTATGCAATACATACTATTGCATGTTTCTAGATTCAGTTTTTAGGATAGAATAAGATGGCGACTTATAGCCTTCCCATTTGAGATACAGCCCCCTGAGCTGCATTCTACTCTGCTCCTGAGAGTTTCATGACCCTCAAAGACCAGTTTTGTGGGTTGTGCATGAGGCTGTAGTAAATGAAAATCTGCTTCCATGAGTGAAACTGCTGCTTTCAGTTCCTAGGATTCAACCAATGGGGCCATTTAGATAAGAATAAAAACAGATCAAAAAGCGAAGTTTGAAATAACCACAACTCTAAAATGGTGAGCGAAGGTAGAAAAAAATTGCACTATTTATTCTATGAAACTGAAATAGACTTAAATGACAGCATGGCCAACAAACACAGCTATAGCTAGAATGGATGTACACTGAAGTCAACCCACAAACCAATAATCAGGAATTCCTTGGTGACATCTTAACCCTGGGTGTTACTCTTAATCCAGGACCTGCAGACCCTTCAACCCTGGAAACAACAGGGATCAACTATTTGCATAGTACCTAATTTAAGAAGAATGTTTTATTTTATTGTTCCACTTGATGACACAAGTTATCATTAGCATACTGACCTCTAATTCCTTTTCATCAAATGTCTTGAGCAGATGTTGTGGGATTACTTCATTAAATCCCTTCTGCAGAGCCAGAAACTGAGCTTCAATCCCTCGTAAAAATCGCCAGTTTACATAAAGCCTGCAACAAAGTTAAGATTCTATTTGCAAAACCTTCGAAGCTGATACTTTCCTTTTAAAAAAACTTTGAAAAACTACAGCATCAGAAACACAGTGCAACCTTTCATTGTACTAGCTTTCTGCACAACTCATACTATTAATGCAAGCAAGTAATTAATTAATGCAAGGAAGAGAACAAAAAGAATTATAGTTTTTAATACCTTACATATTCTTTTTTATTCTCCTCTGTGACAGGAATACTTTTCCCATTGGGTTTCAATTCATGCTGTATGATTTCACCATATGCGTTATGTTCCACGCAGAATGTATGGTCCAAGACGCCTGTAGTATCATTCTCCCTGAAGTGGAAAACACAACATTTATTTCTAAATATCTTGGACATGGCTAAACAAAACTATATTCTGCTAAACAATGATACAGAAGAAAACAGTTTTGTTATATCTGGCAAGCGCTCCATGTTGGGCCACAAATATTATCTCGGGCGCTGCAATAGCCTGTGGAGCAATGAGGATGCCATATACAAGGCTTCTGGATAATTAATGACTACACAGAAAACTTTTTTAAAGCTTGAGAATATCACAAGTAAAAAAACTTTGCAGAATGTTCAAGAGGCTTTTGGTGTTAAAATGAACATATGGTACATCACAATAGAAGTCCTCATCTGTCATATAGCCGGCACTCTCCTCCATCACATGCTAATGTTGCCCCCACATGACTATGATCTCATAAGGCCAGCAGCCATCCACATTAGGATAAGGTGACCAGATTTTAACATTGGTAAAGTGGGACACCATTGACGGGGGGGGGGGATTCTTGATTAAAAATTTGGTCTATATGGAGCAAAATTTTTTTTCATAGAACGCAGAGAATGCAAAAATAGTATAGTAATATATATTGTTTAATTTCAACATAAGTACAATTTGCCAGGTGCCCCCAGATGTCCCTCCAAAAGTGGGACAATCTGCTCACCTAACATTAGGACTACCCAAAGCTTAAGTCTCTGGAAGACCACAGGGAGGGAGAGCTTATGTTTCTTCCAGCTCCATTTGTTTTTAGAGAAATTACTGTAATGTACCCAGCTTGCTGCTGGGGGGTAAACGGTCATGACTGGGGAAGGCACTGGCAAACCACCCCGTATTGAGTCTGCCATGAAAACGCTGGAGGGCGTCACCCCAAGGGTCAGACATGACTCGGTGTTTGCACAGGGGATACCTTTACCTTTACCTTTTTACTGTAATGTAATCAGTCCAGTTTACAATCCTAAAGGCAGGCTAGAAACAAAAATAAATGGAATAAGGCCATTATAAATCATGTAATCATTGCCTTGAAGGGATTAGTACTTACAGTATCCATACTAAGCTGTTGTGAAGATCTGGATCTACTAATTCCATGTCATCCAGTGTAATTGGCTTCCCTAACAATTGCTTATAAAAGGGTAATGTGAAGCCTCCATCAATATAATGTCCATGAAACACAGCCATACCCATGATTCGTCCAACAAAGTGAAAGTAGGATAAGTGTTCCTGGAATTGAAAGAACAAATGTACCCAGAAATCAGGATTCCTGGTCTAAATCCAAAATGTCTGAATTATTCAGATTTTTCTGTCAGAACATTTTTAAGCACTTTACTGGCAGATACGATACACAAATTAAACCAAAAGGATGGAAAACTCTGAAAATGCTGTTCAATGCATTTGCATTATGCAAAGAAAAAAATATACTCTACATAGTTAACTTCTGTTGTATAAAGTCCTACACTCACATCAAAACATTTTCCAGCCAGCTATAGGATTTTTCTGCTCCGATGTTTTCAGGAAAGTCAATCGTGTATTCCTGCCTGATTATTTTTTTGCATTCTGCATTCCACCCTGGTTTCCGAGTGGATGTCCATTGGGTTTTGTTGTTGCTATTCTGCACTGATTTTCCACTCTTTTCAGTTCAGCACACATTCTATGCAATTTTCCCCCAGCAGTTATACTGCGATTCTTCCCATTTATTCATCCCAAAGCAGGGTGTGTTTTGATGCAGAAGTATGAAGTATTCTGTCCTATCCCTCTCCCCACTGCACTTGGGACGCTGGTCCTCCACTCCTGCCCACATTACAAAATATGTCTTCTCCTCTCCCACAATTTTCAGTGTATCACCGTGAGACTTCTGTTTTTTCTGTTCACAAAACAAAATGAGGGACCCATTTCTGTTTACTGCTTCCTGATGGGGGTGGGGAGACAGTTAGCTTGCTCGGCAGGCTCCACCATCCTTTCCTTTGACTCAGCTTCCCACCTGTGGCTGCGGCACAGGCTGTTTGAGAAGCCTGTCTACCCTGCTCTCACACCATGGGGGGGGAGGGGGGAGCAGGAAAAAGGAGCGATTGCTGCCTCTCTGCAAATGAGCAAGCCTGCCCTCCTGTGAGTCTTACACAGAACCTGTCCAGTGAGCAAGTGAGCTGTCTCTCCACCCCTCGCTCCTTACAAGGAGGCTCCCTGTTCCTGGTGGGATGTGTGTGGAGTGACATCTTGCTTGTTTGCTGCATAAGACTTGGTGTCACCTCCCCAAATCACAGCATTATAATTATAATTCTATTTTTAGATCCTGCCCTTCCCTAGTCAGCTCAGGGTGGGTAACATCAGGTTTAAAACAGTCAATACAGAATAAATACATATAGAGAAAAATCGATCAATTTAAATTGAAATAAAGTTTTGAAATGTTTTTTAAAGCTGCCTCATCTTCTCATTTAAAATAATTTCTGAGGAGGACTAGTTAGTGTTGGATGGATTTCATTGGCTAGTAGGTTCATCAACAAAGGAGGCCAGTGTCTGCTGGATATTATTTCCTGGCCTGGTGAACAGCTCTCTTACAGGCCCTCCAGAACTGTTTAAAGTCCCAGACTTAATTAGGAAGGGCAAAAATAGCCCTGACCCTGGCTGAGGCCAGTGTTACCTCTTTGGGGTCAGGGATCCTGAACAGATTGCTCAATCTCAGTGCTCTCTGGGTGGCATAAGGGAAGAGGTGGTTCTGTAGATACGAGGGTCCAAAACTGTTTAGAGCTTTGAAAGTGAGAATCAGAACCTTGACTTTGATTTGTTTTCCAATCGGGAGCCAATGTAGCTGGGAAAGGACAAAGGTAATATGTGCTCTCCATTGGTCTCAGTAAGAATCCGAGCTGCTGCATTCTGTACAAGTTGTAGTTTTCAGAGCAGTTTTAAGGATAGCCCTGCATAAAGCAAGTTACAGAAGTCTGATCTGGAGGTAACCATATTGTGGATCATGGCCATTAGGTCAGGTATTGACAGGTAAGGTGTCAGTTGGCATGCCTGGCAAAGGTTATAAAATGCTAGGCAAGCAACATTTCACCCCATATTGTACAAGTCCTCTAGGCTCACGAAGCCGCAGAAATTCCCCTCAAACAAGCAGGCAGTTTAGGCTGCAACCCACAGGCATTTTCTTGGGAGTTGGTCTCAGAGAAAGAGGAGGGCTTATGTAGTATAGGAATCAGGACAAAGATCAGAAAGTGTTTTACTGTTCCTTTGTTTGGCCTATAGTCCATTAACAGTGTTTTTGTTTGCAGTCTGGAAAAGAAGGTCCTCTTGCTGTTGAATCCCTTGATGTACGATGATCAAGACCCCCTTTTCCTTCCAGCACCAAGCTGAGTCTTGTCCTTTGCCAGTCTCTGCTCTGGGAGCAACAGGTGTTGTGGAAGAAGTAGACAGAATTGTGCGTATTTGTTCCCCTCCCATTCAATTCCTCAACTGTCAAAACTATGGCCTTTTACGCACTGGTGTTTTCCTTGGCTTTTACTGTGCATTCCCTTTTGCATCACTCCTCTCCTCTCATCACCCCTCCCTTGTTTCCACCCTCTCCTGAGAGAGAGAGAGAGGGGTGTGTGTGTGGACTGGGACCATAACCAGAAAGGGATCCTATGCAGTTTCTCTCTCCATCCCTCCTCCCTTTTGATCTAAAACTCTAGATCTCCCTCCCTCTCCTGTCTCCTTCATCACCAGTGATCTCCTTGCTCTACACTTCCTTTGGGTGGTGTCTTGATGTGGAAGAGGAGAGTGAATTAGCTCAACTCCTCTACTGGAAGCCTTCCAAGATCTTTATGCACAGCTCAGCTGGCTCTGACTCCTGCCTGCACTATTTTGGGAGGGGGCACGCCACTGATGCTATGCTAGATCAAAAGACTTCACCCAAGTTTGTATTTTCAGAAAGGAAACTTTAAATGCTTAGTAATACTCAGGGAGGGAAGAAGTACTAAACTTTCAGAAATATGGCTACCCAACAGTAACAGTACTAAACTTTCAGAAATATGACTATGCAATAGTAAATGCAGCTGGAAATATTTCTTCTTATAATTTTAAAAAACACACCCTGCTAGAAACTGATCAATAAGAAAGAAACAACATGTAGCACAAAATATAATCAATGGTGTGACAGCTGCTTTTTTTCACTGAGGAGCAGAAGACATACTCCACTACTCCCAGCAGAAAATCAGATTTGAAAATAAACTTTACTTGTCTTGTATGGACAATATAATGGATTTTGTTGAAAAACAAGGGTTATTAGAATTAGAAGAACATGATATGAGATTTGGGTGGCATAGTTATTTGTGGTTATTGTGGTATGAAGTAGTTAAGTTTAATGTGGTCTTTAAAATCATATTAGACATATAAGATTCTGAGGATATGGAATAAGTATAAACCCAGAGTATGTAAAAAAACCCAACAGCATTGTGGTTCTCAATAAAGGAAACTTTTTATAGATGGGAAATGTTAAATAAAGATAAATGGCTTATTGAAACATACTGGATTTCTCTCAAGGGGAGTAGAAAATGAAATCAAGAGATCTAATAAGGATATAATTTTGTTTTTATGTATAATTATTAGAAAGATTTCAAGCACATAAGACTGAATTTGAGATTGAATTATGTACAAATGATGAATATATTATCAAAATATATAAGTTTTTGTTGAAGTATGAAACAGAAGGAGAACAAGTTAAAAATATATGATGAAATGGTAATAATATACGAATGGAGGAATGGGGAAAATATTGTTGAAGGGTCTTAAATTTATAGTAAATTCCAATCTTAATAATTTCTATAAAATGATGTATTGTTAGAATATGATCCCAGATAAATTAGGTAAAATTTATAAAAATACTTTGAATAAGTGTTGGAAATGGGAAGAATATGAAAGGACATTTTACCATATATGGTGAACTTGTAATAAAACCATTTTTTGTTGATACAAATATATTCATTAATGAAGAATATTTTAAAGATCAATCTACAAATGAGACCAGGATTCTTCCTTTTGGGATTGATAGACAAACATTTGTTGGGCCTGCTGGAGGCGGTGGCTGTCTGGGTGCTGCAGTTGCCCAGGCTTATAATTCTGGGTGACTTCAATGCCCACGAGGATGAGCTGTCCCCAGAACTTGGCTCTGACCTAGTGTCCATCATGGCGACACTGGGATTCTTGCAATTTATTACTGGCTCCACCCATCAGGCTGGCCATACCTTTGATTAGATCTTTGGTGTGGGGGTAGAGGTGGATCTGGTGGTGAGTAATCTCGTCCCATGGTCAGACCACTATGCTTGGAAGTTCTGGCTGAGGATACCACTCCTCACCATTGGGAGATGGGCATATTTTAGCCTGCCTGTGGAGACTTTTGGAATCTGAGGGATTCCTGAATGCTCTGTGGGACCCTCTGCCCTCTGGTGACTCATTAGCACCCTCGGTGGAGTCCCGCCTAATGGCTGCTATTGACAAGATCACTCCTTGGCACCCTCTTCACCCTCACCTCAAGCAGGCTCCATGGTATAACCAGGAGCTTTATGAGAGGAAGAAGGAAGTGAGATGGCTAGAGCAAGTGTGGTGGAAAATTCGTGACAAAGCAACAAGAACATCCTATTGCATGCTTATGAAGGTGTATGAGATGGCGGTGAAAGTGGCAAAACTTTTGCCAAGTCTTTTGCCACTGAAATCGTGTCCACTAGCTCTCGCCTGGTGCAGTTATTTAGGGTCGTTAGATCTCTAACCAACCTCAAGGAGGGGTGCCAAAATAGTTGTAAATTACACTTTAGCTGTGAGGCATTAGCGAGCTTTTTGCAGGCAACCTTCCTGCCACGATTGATACAAAATGCAAACTGGAAGCTCTCTGGCCATCGCAGGGGATAATGATTGGACAAAGTGGACAAGTTGCTGGGGTCAGTGAGGGCTACCACATGCCGTTTAGATCCCTGCCCATCATGGCTGCTTCAGGTGGGTGACCAACGGACAGGAGACCCTTTGGGGGACATTATCAACCTTTCTCTGACATCGAAAGAGTTCCCTGAAGGTGGCAGTGGTTTGTCCTCTCTTGAAAAAACCATCACTGGATCCACGGGACCCCGCCTGCTCCCGCTGGTTTCGCATCTTGTGTTTCTGGGTAAGGTGGTTAAGAGGGCTGCCACAGACCAGCTCCCGGGATTCTTGGAGGAAACTTCGGCCCCTGACCCTTATCAGTCAGGCTTCTGTCCTGGCCATGGAGTAGAGACTGTGCTGGGTGCTAGGGGTGCTCAGTCCCAGTAACTAAACTTGGCATGGGCAAAGAGACAGGTGGTTCAGCACCCTGTGTCCACTAGATACCACCCCAGCTGGGGAAAGGTGTTCACAACAAATCTTAATGAGGGAGGGCATGGGTCCTCAGCTGAGGAGCCCAGCATTTAAGCTCCAATGCTTGGAATGAGGAGGACAGGTGCCTCAAAACCCTGAAGCACCAAACACTCAACCCCACTGTTCAAACTGAGAAATGATTTTCACAGCAATCCATCAGCTCCCTTTGCTCTCTGCCTTCTCTTTCTGTCCCACTGTTTGACTTCCAGTAACCCTCCCAGCTTCCTTCTGTCTCTCCAGTGAAAACTGCTGATGAAAAAAGAGCTATGTGTGAGCTGGGCATATAGAACAGAATGGGATCTCTCTTACTGGTGACCAGTGCTGCCTGTTGAGCTTTGGAGGGCCATTATTGATATTTCCAGGGCTGCAGAAACACATCCCCCCACTGCTTTGATGATCAACTGCTCAGTGCCAGAATGTCTACTGCAGACATTGTCAACTTGCCCCACCAATAAAACACTAAACCTTGGAAAACCATGTGGAGGGTTGTAGGAAGCTTGTGCAGACAAGATCACATGACCCTCAGCTCTCAAACCATGACCCAGGCAATTCTTGTGACATTTTAGGTTTGTGTGATGAGTTGTTCCCATCCCTAATCACAAGGGTATGCACATAAGACCATTAAGTCCTTTGAAGAATATATATTCAGTATTTGACCCAACAATTTGCGTTCAGTTTCCTTTTAGATATTCCAAGACCAAGGGGGATAATGTGGCATTTAGATTCTATCATTACAAAATAGCAAGAGTATCAATGAAGAAATTCAGATTTTACAGCATTAAAGGATCAAAAAAGAACATGCTGGGCAGAAAAACATCCGTGCTCCAACATACCGGATTAACAGCAGAATCTGGATTTATCTGTAGTGTATAGATGTCATCACGTGAATATTGGAACAGCCCATAGTATGGATTCAGCATTTCATGAGACAGCAAATAAAGCCATTCCCTGAATAAAACAGCAAATTTTAACAATAATCACAGACATCTCTAAATTAAAATACACATAAATACTCATTTTAATACGTGTGTATTTTTAATTAAGAATGACTACTAAATTTTAATCAAGTATGAGTCCAAAATGTAAGCATAAATCCTTACGCATAAATATTTACACTCCGTTTATTTAAAAAAAGCATCCGGCTGCCTTGTATGATGTCTTTAGTAACTTCATGTAGTATCTATGACAAGAACAATGTGTTTTTTTCTAACTGTATGGTATATATAATTCAATATTCTATAAATGCTACTGCAAATTTCAGGCCTGAAAATGTATGGGAAATTGGAGACAACAGGATTAGGGGTTTAAATAGCTATGGGTCTCTTCCACAGGACAAGAACAAGCAGAACTGGTTATTTGAAAGCAGAAAATACGTGGTAGAGAAAGTAAAAACAGAACCAGCAAATGTCTAATGCATAATTCAAGCATATTTTTACAGATTCACCAGTAGCAAATCTGGTGGCACCTTTTAACCTTCATATGTATTGAATGTGAGTTAAAGATTTGCAGTGTCCTCCTAAGCAGTTACAACTTTCCAGATGTATGAAAGTAAATGAGTTTTAACGGGTGTTACTATGTTTAGGATGGCAGATATGTAAAATGAAAGCTTTGTGTATATTCAACAGGAGAAATCATATGAAAATTCAGTAGAAAGTTTATTACTGGAACAATAAGAATAACTGTAACTGTACATTTTGCTAAATGTTATATTGCCAGAGATATACTGATTTGCTTATTTAGTCAAGTTCGTTCAAGGTTACAAAATTTAGTTATTTAAGGAATGAAAGGTAATTATGTTGAGAAAATCCTTATATTTCCTCTTCACCCCCATATATTCAATTGACCAATGAGATCTGGGAATTCTGTGCTTGGAAGTTAATTCTTGGGAATGTACAGGCTTTAGTTGGACTAACCATGCTGCACAGGAAGCAGGAGGCTTAACGCTTTCTCAACCTGAATTGGCCAACTGGACAGACAGTGACTACACTGGGCTATTCTGGGAAAAGGGCAAAGGAGGAATACTTATGTCAAATATATTAGGTTAGCAAGAAATGCTAAACACAACCAAAAAGGGTTTTTTAGTTAGGTTCAAAGTAAGAAAAAGAGTAAGGACATAATAGGACCATTGTGGGGACAAGAAAGTGAAGAGAGTGAAGTGAACTGCTTAATTCCTACTTCTCTTCAGTCTGCTCTTGCAAGGGAAACTGTGCTCAACATGGCAAAATCATACCATGTGATGAGGGATGGGAGTTGTAGCCTAGGATCACTGTAGGAGTAGTCCATAAACACCTAGAGGAGAACCCAGCTAACTACCAATCTGTCAGTTTGAAATCTATAGCTGGCAAAATTTTAGAACAAATCATCAATCAGTTGGTCCTTCAGCAGCTAGATTAGATGGCTGTGATTACTAAGAGTCAACACGGGTTTCTCAAGAAGAAGTCATGTCAGACTAACCTTATCTCTTTTTCTGAGAAAGTTCCTACCTTGCTGGGTCAGGGGAATGCTGTAGACATAGTTTGTCTCGAATTCAGTAAAACTTTTGATAATGTTCCACACAATATTCTTGTTGACAAGTTGGTAAAATGTAGTATGGATACTATTACTGGTAGATGGATTGAGAACTGGTTTACAGACTGCACCCAAAGGGTGCTTGTTAATGGTTCATCATCCTCTTGGAGAGGAGTGACAAGTGGAGCCCCTCAGGGATTTGTCCTGGGCCCTGTGTTGTTCAACAGTTATAAATGATTTGGATGAAGGAATAGAGGAGGTGCTTATTAAATTTGCAGATGATTCTTAACTTGGAGGGGTAGCAAATACAGCAGAAGACAGAATCAGGATACAGGATAAACTTTAACAGGCTGGAAAACTGGGCTAAAATGAATAAAATATATTTCATTTAAATAGTGATAAATGTAAATTTCTGCATTTAAGCAGGAAAAATCAAATGCATCATTATAGGATGGGGGAGACCTGTCTTGGCAGTAGTATGTGCAAAAAGGATCTAAGGGTCTTTGTAGACCATACACTGAACACGGATCTGTAGTGTGACTTAGTGGCTGTATCAAAAGAATTATAGTGTCACACAAGATGATGGTGCCAATTTACTCTTCTCTACTTAGACCTCTTTTAGAGTACTGTGTTCAGTTTTGGGCACCACAATTGAAGAAGAATGTAAACAAACTGGAGGGTGTCCAGAGGAGGGCAATGAAGATGGTGAGAGATTTGGAGACCAAGAAAGGTTGAGGGAGCTTGGTCTGTTTAACCTGGAAATAAATGACATATAGAGGATGGAGCAGAGATGTTTTATGTTGCCCAAGAAGCTTAGACCAGAACCAGGAGGTTGCAATTAATTCAAAAAAAGTTTGGCTAAATATCCTGAAGAAGTTCCTGACAGTTAAAGTAGAAGTGGTGGGTTCTCCTTCAGAAAGTTTTAAGCAGAGGCTAAATAGCCATCTGAAAAAAATGTTGATTCTGTAAACTTAGGGTGGGCTGGAAGGATTGTGTCAGTGTTTGGCTCTTGTGGCCCTTTCTTGCATGCCTAGGGAAATGCCCATCACCACTTTGGGGTCAGGAGGCGATTTTCCTCCAGGCCAAACTGGCCAGGGATAATGGTTTTCTGGGGAGGGGGCATCATCTGGGCATGAAATTGGGGTCATTGTGGCAGGTAGTAGTGAGTTTCCTGCATTGTGCAAGGGGTTGGACTAGATGACCCTAGAGACCCTTTCTAATACTGAAGGACTATTATTTCTAACAGCATACATTTTCACGTATAAGATACACTTTTTCCAGTGTATCTTTGATAATGCCACTGAACATTACATCCCTGATTCAAGACAATAAAGAAAATTTTTGATTGCCAGACATGATAGTAACGATGTTATGATACATTTACTATCTTTCTTTATGCCAAAAAGGCCTGTAAGGGGAGTGAATGTAGACAGCAGATGTGAGGATATGTGAGCCTCCCATCCACATGGATCCCAAACTCAGTTTTTGAGTACAATCTCTCTGGGAGACTGCATCAAATCAGATTTTGGAAAACACAGGAGAAAACCCAGAAGGCAGATGACTGTATAATGATCTTGTACAGAAGTCTCCTTGAAAAAAATACTACTGAAGGGTTGGGGGAGATACAGAGCAAAACCTTTATGTGCATGAAACCTAAGAGCTGATAAGCATCTCCTCTCTAAAAGATGGACTTTGTCAGTACATTGTTACTAAAAATGACATCAAAATAAAAGGAGTTTTATCAAATCTGGCTAAGATTGTCAACTAACCAGGAAATATTGTAGCATTATTTTGCTAAAAGCAAGGGACAACAGTGCCTTAACATTTTATGCTGTACATGTTAGGTAAGACAATTTTTGCACTTGGCTACACTGTTATAGGATCCCCCACCGCAAGTGCCAGGATTTTTGATTTCAAGAGCTAGCTGCTGTAGACTATATCATTATTAATTTGTTCAAGAGACAGAGCTAAGACTATTTACCTGGCAACTCCTCCGTAATCAAGACCTTCTTCCCCACGAAATTTTATCATTAATCTCTTCCATAGGTCTTTAGGCCTCATCTTCATGACTTGTCTGTAAGATTCCTGGAATCACACATACTCATGAGTACTGTCATAGTCCTTATACTAGTGCTTCATCCACTTAGACCTCAGTAACCTGAAGTTCCCCCGACTAAGCTTTCATAAATGACGTTTTCTTTTCAGTGAATATTAAGAGGTTATATGGAATAGGCTGCCTAAGGAGGTGGTGAGCTCCCCCTCACTGGCAGTCTTCAAGCAAAGGTTGGATACACAGTATTCTTGGATGCTTTAAGATGCTTTGGGCTGATCCTGCGTTGAGCAGGGGGTTGGACTAGATGGCCTGTATGGCCCCTTCCAACTCTATGATTCTATGATTCTATATGATTCTATTTGAGAGATTTTTAAAAAGTGAAATATAATCCAAAGAACAGCCCTGTATAAACAAGAGATATTATGGCAGTTACAACTTATGCTAAGTTTCTACTGGGCTAGCACAGTACTCACTATTCCTACAGGACAAAACCCATTATTGTCCAAACTAATGGACAACAAAATCTAGAGAACTACGAGAGGACTTCTGCTCTCAAAAGAGTGTTTTTTTACTTGTGACTGTGGCCTTGTGACCCCTTGCAGGGTATCCCTCTTGGCCCATGAAATGCCTGCAAGAGTATAGCAAGCTGGGGTAATCCACAAAAATTAGGAGACTAAGTCATGTACTCCTCCACTAAAATCCTCAAGGAATCTTAATTTGTTAAGAGCGTGTATTTATGTTATTTACTCAGAACAGTTATTAGCTGCCTTTCCCTTTGCAGAACTCAAGACGGCTTATAACAGGGGTAGTCAACCTGTGTTCCTCCAGAGGCCCATGGACTACAATTCCCATGATCCCCTGCCAGCATTTGCTGGCAGGGGCTCATGGGAATTGTAGTCCATGGGCCTCTGGAGGAACACAGGTTGACTACCCCTGGCTTATAATATAAAAATATTAAAATGTCACACATATATATAAATAATAATTCTAACTGGCGCATACAACTACATCTCAAAATATGTTGTCTTCTATGTAGCCCTCTTGCCTCAATATTCCAAAATAAGCATCCAATCCACTTTCTTCTCCCCTATATATAACATCTATAATCTATAAAAACTACAGTCTTGAGTTACCTCAAATATTTCCTCCCTGGAAACTTCAATACGACAATGTCCAGCTTGGGGCTGCTGCTGGGATAGCTCTTGCCTTAGAATCTTCAGCTTCTGTACAAGGTCACGCTTATACCTTGGCACAGTCAAACATTCGGCCTCATCTGGAAGCTGGCAAAATGATACCACTTCCTGCTGCTGTTGATCTTTGAGTTGGTTTTGACGGCTGAAAAGAGACACAGCTGCTTTGAGTACCTTCAATCTTACAACTGTTTTCTCTTTTACATAAGATTAATATGCACATACAAACAATTGCGGGAAATAAAAATACCAGTTACTATAGTTACCAAGGCCTTCGCCTTTCACATATGCAGAAGCCACATGCTTCTGTCTGTCTTGACAATTTTCAACTAGCTCGTTTTTTTCTTAATTACAGATCTAAACCGAAATTAATTGTTCATGTTTTATCATCTTTCAGGTTAATATTCAGAGTTATGCCAGAATGCACCACCACTAATCCAAAAGTGGATACTGCATTCTGTTTAAAATAGCTTGTCTGAAAAAATAGCTTACAAAAAATGCTTGCGCAGGCAGTTTGGCACGGATGGGGTACCTAGTACCTGGAGAAGTCTGGACCACAGGAATGTATGGAACTTGCATGTAACCAATTGGTATTTGATAAATGAGCATTTTTTACTAGCTATTCTCAAACATTTCTTAAAGCAATTTTTTTTTCAGAGTTCGCTATTCCAAGTTTATTCTATATATTCACATTCCTGGTAGTTACACAAAAATGTTTTTGGTTCTAGCTTTTGCCATTTCCCATGAATATCTCCCCACAGCTCTGAGAGAACAGACAAACTTTTTTGCACAAAAAAATGGTCAGTGCAAATGCTGAAGGAAGAGCTAGTATTTTTAAGTTACATTCTTATTATACTGCATATAATCAGTATAAGCCTCTGCTGAGGCGCCTGGTGTGCTTGCCGGGCCACAGCTTGTTGGGCTCTTCCCCCCTCCCCCCCAGCTGTAATGCTTCCACGCAGCCCAGCCACTGCTTCCCGCACCACGGGAAAGCGGCCGGGCCGGGGATGGGAAGGTCCCTTTCAAAGCCCGTTCTTATGAACGGGCTTGCAGCTAGTCATATATAAAGCATGTCATTTTCATCCCAGATGACAAACAAATAAAGTTTTTTGAGATATATTGGGGTCTTGGAAAGCAGACATTGTTGATTGACTAGAGAAAAACTTGCAGAAAAACCTTAACTCTTCACTGAGCTGCAGTGAAAATATAAATAACGGAAAGAGAGAGAGATACACAGACACACTTTGTATCCACATTAAGAAATTTTCACATCATAAATATTTCTAAACTTTAGTCAGAAATCTCCAAGAAATGTTGTAAAAAATTTTTTTCAGCATCCAAAACCATAAAGGCAGTATTTTCAGGAGTTGCATAACACAAGGAAGAAGAGTCAATCTAGTGTGCATCTTCAGATAACCACTTTTTTGCCCTAAAGATTAATCAGCACAGAGCAGCTAACGTCATGAACTTACTTTAGAACAAGGTGCAAGTTAGCTGATAGCCGTGGATCTGTGAACTGCGTTGTTCTATTGTTATGGTCTACAAAATAAACTCTGCCTGTTGCTGTATTTCGGATCTCCCATCCAGGTGGCAAGGGACCAAGCTCTTCACAATTGATGTTGCTAAGATCCCTGCAAAAACAAACATAAAATGAAAACTACCTCAGCATTTGGCCTCTGTGCCAAACAAGTATAAATACAACATAACAATTCCACAAACCCTAAGAGTATGTATTGTTTCAGAAACATGATCTGTTCAGCTGGAATCTCTACTTCCCAAAAGAAGCCCACTGAAGGAAAAGTAATATAGTGTCCAGTGATACCATTAAAGCCAATGAAGTTTTATTCAAGGTATAAGCTTTTGTGTGCAAGCACACTTCTTCAGATACAGTGCACATGAAAGCTTAGACTTTTAATAAAATTTTGTTGGTCTTAAAGGTGCCACTGGACCCAAAGTTTGTTTTGTTGCTTCAGACCAACACAGCTGCCTACCTGAAAGCAAGGTAAAACACACACACACACACACACAATTATCCCACTGGAAATGCCTTGGAAAACCTGTTTTTTTTTCTTTTTACAAAATAACTTTATTAGTAATTACTATACTATAGATTTGAAACAGAAATAAAATTATTTGCCAGTCTTGCTCATCCAAGTTATATGTTACTAACAGTTTTGACAAACATTCTTAAAAGATAATGCAGGTATTTTAAGAACATCTTGATTGTTTTTAAGTTCAACAAAACCACATTTCTAAATACTTCTATTGTCTGTTAAGACTTATGAATGTAATACCACAAACAATTTTAGTGAACTGTGAAGATTAGCCACTTAGATGTAATAAAAATTCCCTTTCACAAAGAAAAGCTTATGTTACCACAGAAACACATTGCCAGAAAGTAATAGATCTTGGTAAGCAAATAAAGCCACTGAAAATGGCAAACCCCTGCTAAAATTTGATGAGATCAGCACTGTGTGACTAAAATATGTTCGTACTGTACTGAAAACACATTCCCATTAATACCTGCTGCATCAAGTAGCAGGCTAACTCTGCATAGGAACAGAATAAATTATAAGAGGCTGATGTACTGAAATAACCTACATATTAAGAAATATATGTTATTTTACAATCAACCTTTTAGCCAACAAGCAATGCTGTGTATATTTTGCACTCAACAAGTACCAAAATTCTGTG